>NC_027756.1:13510763-13562989 GCF_000695525.1 Brassica oleracea var. oleracea | reverse complement strand
CAAGTCTGGCACTCAAGTCTCAAGTCTGGCAGCTTACATCGCAAGTCTGGTGCTTCTTATAAAGCCTTATAAAACCTTTATAAAACCTTATAAAATCTTATAAGACCTTATAACTATTTTCAAATCTGGTAGCTTAATTCTCAAGTCTAGCTGCTTAATTCTGCTTCGTGTCAACATTAAAAACGCCAGATACATGTCATAGATCACATCGCCGTCACATTCCTCCACCAGACGAATATAAAAAGATGACAAAGGAGAATAGAGAAGGAGATCCAAGCTTCTTACATCTAAATTATATCCATTTTACTCTCGAATTGACTTGTATTCGCATACCTTTTATTCATCATTATTATATCATCTTCAAAGATGATTAATATGAGAGTAAAAGAAAATGAGGAACATAGTAAACAGAGAGATAAGTGATGAAGAGTAAATTAAGTTGAGAATAAGAGAGTATGAGTATCAAGAGATTATAGAGATTGACAGTAACCAAGAGAGAAGAGAATGGTGAAGAAGAAAGGGGAACTCCCCTCTTTCAGCTTAGATTATAATTGATTACAATGAGGGTTCTTTATACCCAACACACACACTAGACAAATGAGAGCAAGAAGACAAAGAGAGATAGATATGGATTCAAAATGAATGGTTGGGATGGGAGGATCTGAATTAATTTGAATTGAATGGCTGAGATGCATGAGAGCTTCCAATGTGATAGTGACAGCTCCTAACAGCTATCTTTCTTCTCTCCAACATGTTATTTTAATCCCCACTTGTCCAGCCTCTCTCTCCAAAGGCCAGAACCTAATTTGAATTCAAATTTGCCTCTCAAGTTGAAGTTGCACGAATTTCACTCTTAGGCTCAAGTCTGGCACTCAAGTCTCAAGTCTGGCAGCTTACATCGCAAGTCTGGTGCTTCTTATAAAGCCTTATAAAACCTTTATAAAACCTTATAAAATCTTATAAGACCTTATAACTATTTTCAAATCTGGTAGCTTAATTCTCAAGTCTAGCTGCTTAATTCTGCTTCGTGTCAACATTAAAAACGCCAGATACATGTCATAGATCACATCGCCGTCACGTTCCTCCACCAGATGAATATAAAAAGATGACAAAGGAGAATAGAGAAGGAGATCCAAGCTTCTTACATCTAAATTATAGCCATTTTACTCTCGAATTGACTTGTATTCGCATACCTTTTATTCATCATTATTATATCATCTTCAGAGATAAATAAGAAACATTTTTTCATTTTCAAATCATTCGCAGACAGTAATTATATTCATTATTTGCTTGTTACGTTAAATTAAATTTTATCCCTAATTTTTTAATGGATCTTGTGGTCCATCGCAACCGTTGAGCAAAAGGCTTTTTAGAAAGTAAGCACATGATCTTTGTAACAACCAGAGACTGACCTATGAAGGAGAATGGGGTGTCATGTGATCCCCCCTTAACTATCCAAATTTTTTGCTTATGTATAAAGAAACATATTAAAATCAGCAGCATAGTTGGTAGAGTGCTGCTTGCTTTTAAACCCTCATAACCCAGGTTCAAATTGCTATTGATAATACCTTGTAGAAATTTTTTAAATTAACTAGATAAGTTTTGACCCTGGTTAATTTCATTCCTGGGTCCGCCACTGGTAACAACTTACTTGTTTACCTTCCTCTTCTTTAATTAATTCTCACCTAAGAATAGGAAAAAAAAAAGACTCTGAACTGTTATTGACTAGCTGATCTGATATCATCTACTATGTTACTCTCAAGATTTTTGAAATGAGTTACAAAAGAGTTTGTTTTCTTTAACTAACCAGTTTAAGATTTGATAATGTATTTAAACAAAACTTATGTTACCTCCCACATTGGTAAAAAGACTGAACATTAATGTCTCATAAAGTCTTATTGATCCCGTCCATTTACAAGCTATCTTTGGGTGGGTTCTACCTTAAAGTTTTAGTCGCTTTAAAAAGAGTTGCGTCCCACATCAGTAACAATAAAACATGAATAATGCCTTATAAAATATCATCAGTCCTCCTACTTACAATGTAGTTTATGGATGCGTTCTATCTTTGGTTTTAGTGGTGGAGCAAACCTACACCAACTGATGCAAAAATTTGTATCACTCATATCTTGTTCATATTTCACCACCTAATTGCATCACCGCATCAGTAAAAATAGAACATGAATGTTGCCGATCGGTTTATCAGTCAAACCCGAATGTAAACCGAATTACTCAAACATCGGTTCGATTCAGGCAATCCGGTTTAAAATCCCAGGCCTACTTTTATATATAAGCAACAAAACCAAAACAGAGAGTTTCATATGAGAGAAAACCATCAAAATAAACCAGAAAATTACATAATAGATAGATCATAACATGGAATCAAAAGGGTAAAACCCTAAGTTCAAAAAAAAAAAACAAAAGCAAAAGACAGACATTGGCATTCAATCTATATATCTAATGGCTTGTTCTTAGATGCTTCAGCGATCATAGTGGTCACTTGATGCAAAACCTCAGTCTTCTGCAACACAAACTCAATTTCCTTGGCCTGCAACAGCTTGAGCTTCTCTTCAACCTTCTTCTTGGTCTCGACCGGAACCAAACTCCATCTCTGTTTGACATGATGCTCATCAACACCGAACCCCGCAATCCCCTGAACAAGAAACGAGTTGTCGAACCAATCATGCTTCTTAGCAGCAACCGCCACCTCCACATCATTCTCATCATCATCAACCGTCTTACCATTGGGGGAGGCACCAAAGGAAAGCTCCTGCTTGACGGAATCAAGCTTCTTAGTCTTCTTCTGACTCTTTTTCGAAGCACCGTTGGACTTAACAGCGGATTCAAGACCCATCCCATCAGGTCCCCAGATATACTGACACAGCCTATAAGACTTCTGATCATGCGGCTTCGTGAAAGACGGTTTCTCCTTACCGATGTACTTCTTCCTTAAGCTCCTAATCTTATCCATAAACTGGTTCTTGCTAACCTCAAAGCTAATAGACTTCTTGATGTAATCATAGTAAACATTCGTGTCGTCGTAAGGAGACTTCCCTGTATCCTTCTTGAAATCGATCATACCTTGCAAGACAGCGATCTCGTCTTCTTCGGTCCATAGCCTCTGGAAAGCAGCAGGCTTCTTCGAGTCTTCTCTCTTCTCTTCATCCTTCTTAACCCGCTTGGAGTTCGTCTCCTTCGACGGACCTTCAGTGCTAGGCCGCTTCGCTCCCGATTTCGCCGGTAAAGCTAGAGCAACAGGCGGCGGAGGAGGAGCGTCCTTGTCCTTCTTCGCGGTGAGGACCGCTTTGCCAGATCCCTTGTTTGTTGGTTGCTCCGGTTCAGATTCGGAGTCGGTCTCGGTCTCCGATCCGGATTCTGAATCGGCGGGGAGGGTAGCAGTGGGTTTGCCTGGGACGGCGATCGTGACGGCGGAGGAGGAGGGAGGAGGTTTGGGATCGTCGTCTTCTTCTTCTTCTTCAGATGAGGAGTTATCGTCTTCTTCTTCTTCTTCCTCGGCGGAAGACTCGACTTCTTCTTCGTCGCTTGATGAAGCGGCGGGTGGATCTTCCAAAGGGTTACGCTTCTTCGACATTGGGGGAGCTTTGGAAGGGAAGTGGTTAGGGCTTTTGTCTGTGAGACGGCAAGTACAGTTAGAGACAAGGAATATAAAGAGAAGTGTTTGCTGTCTTCCAATAGATTACTTTTTAGGGGTTTCCTTTTTTTTTTTTTTTTTTTTTTTTTTTTTTTTTTTTTTTTTTTTTTTTTTTTTTTTTTTTTTTTTTTTTTTTTTTTTTTTTTTTTTTTTTTTTTTTTTTTTTTTTTTTTTTTTTTTTTTTTTTTTTTTTTTTTTTTTTTTTTTTTTTTTTTTTTTTTTTTTTTTTTTTTTTTTTTTTTTTTTTTTTTTTTTTTTTTTTTTTTTTTTTTTTTTTTTTTTTTTTTTTGGGTTTAGGAATTTAGGGATTTAAGGTTTATTAGTTTATTTAAGGCTAACCGAGTTTATGATATAACCGAGTTTATGATAACCCAAATGACCAAAGCCCAAATAGAATGAGATCTGAAACTGAAAGAAAAGCTAAGCCCAGAAAAATTAGATTATTTACATGAAAAACGATAAGAATGTGTCAGAACGAAAAAAAGAAGAATGTCGGAAAACAAAGAGGAAAGTTCTTCAAGCATTAGACTGATAATGATAGTCTTTGCTTTAGTGTGGACAAGTCTTGTGAGCTTCTCTGTTCTTTGTCCTCCTCTGCTCAATGTTTCATCCTTGGAGTCTTTTGATCTGGATTTACGCTCTCTTGTAATAGGTTTTCGGATTCTAGTTATTTGTGTGTTGGCATCGTTTGTCATTGGTGCCTTCTTTTGCAGTGTGGGAAACTGGGAATCTGTCTTTAGTTCTTGGAGCAGAAATGTGCGGGACCTTTGTGGTGGCGCGTTTTGGCATCCCAATGTCAATGTAAATTCTTTGTTTCTCTTGACAGATTGTGTTTCTTTTCTTCTTAGTGCAGGTTTCCGTTTCTCCCTTGGCAAAGCAGCTACCATTTCATATCGTCTTTTCTCTTCTGTTTGTACCGATTTTGCTTAATTCCAATCTATGTAATCTACTGCTTATTCCCTACCAAAGGTGTTTGGGAATAAATATAACTAAGAAAATGACCAGTTCAATATGAATCTCAAATGGGTGACTTATGTATACATGAATCTTTCAGATATTGTTGTTAGGCTGGAATGTGATAGTTTTGTATTTACGTAAATTCTTAAGCTATATATAATCGTGGCAATAAAATTATCCAAGAAATGCATAGTTCTGGTCTTACAACATATCTTATTTTGACCATGTATTCAGAATTCACGAGATGTGCATTCTGAATATTGATTTAAAAATCATACAAAAATGTAGAAAATTCTAATGAACAATGGAACAACGAGCAACAAAAACATGCAAGAATTGAACATGATGGGTATACACATCTATTATGAAACTATTAACCAAAGAAACCAAAACCTTTTTGTTTGGTTTCAGCAAGGTAATTTGAAACCCATGTAACTGCCAGAGATAAAATCATTCCAAACATCAAGAGCTCCATAGCTGGTCATCAACACAATGCTCAGTGCCATGACGATACCAACTGAGAACACAATAATCGAAGCCCTTCCATATTGGTTTATAACCTTTTGGACAAGCATTAGTCCAACGAGTGATGCCACAAAACATACAATCGCAAATAGACTTGCAGTTCCAGTATGTTCCATGCCTAGTAACAAGTATTGAATTGCAGACATTGTCGATGAAAACAATACCATGAAAGAACAAGTTGCTGCAGTTACCTACCCAAAAAATAAAAACATAGTTTTTTTAATTTAATCTGGCAAAAACAGAGTTTTTTTTACTTGATCTACTTTCTTTCTGGTTGAGCCAAGAACATATAAATTACCTCAGGAGCGATACCAACTTGTAATAGGAGAGGGCTAATGAGCATTCCGCCTCCAATACCAAAAACACCACCCAAAACTCCGGCTAATAGAGCCATTACTGGAAACATGCACTTGTTTGATCTTCTTCCATCATTTGATCTCAGATCTTCTACATCCTGCACGTTGTTTTCAGATATTCGTCAATTTTGTTTTTTTTTTTAAATTGCAACTAATTAGTGTTTGATGGAGTAGTGTGAAACCGAACCTTTACTGGGACTTGGTGATCAGAACATTGGCTGCCTTGAACACTGTCACTGAAACAGATCCAAAGAGTAAAGAAGAGAGTGAGGGGTATTTGAGTTGATGAGAGGAGCCAGTAAGTTATTCCACATGGCTCGATTGATATGATTCCCTGCAAATGCAAAGTATTAAAGTTCTTTAGTTAATCGAATGTAAATGACTTAGTACACATTGTCATATTTATATGCAAAACATTATAAGACTGTTGTGAAGAGGAGTGTTCATTAGTTGGTACGCAAAGTATCATTTCTAATGTCTTTGAAATTGATTCAGAGCATCTCCAATGTAAAACTTCATTTTTCTTCAAAATTGAATAAAATAAAAATTTAGTCAAAATATTCTAACCCTATTCCATTTCTCAATTCATAATGGAGTAATAAACAAATAAAAAATAGATTACTCCATTTATTGAGTAATTTTATATTTTACTTCATTATAGAGTGAGGAATAAAATAGGGTTGGAAAATAATCTATTTCATACTTTAGTTTACATCATTTTGAAGTGAAAAATAGAGTAGGATTGAAGAAGTTCTTAGAGTATAAATTTGTCATATCATCAAATATTGTTCAACAAAACTGAGAAAACAAAAAATCTAATATATGACTAATGAAATCATTCCTAAAACAAAATTGATAGGAAAAAGTTCAATTGGATTTTTATATAATATCTAGAATTTCAAAAGAGAATCCACCCTATCCAAAATTATAATAAAAGTAACCAAATCATAGTAAAAAGGAGCACAAATATTTAAAAAATTCAAAAAAAAAAATCTAGATATTCTTTTTACCAACAATTTACCTTTCTTACATGTATACTTTTTGTTAAGAACAAAAATACAGAAAACAAAACAAAATAGTAGCCCAAGCATCTCTGAAAGGTTACGGAATCTTAAAAAGTGCAAAAACTTATTAAAGATAGTAAGAAGGAAAAGACACGAATTTTTCCACATAGGACCAATATCTAGAAACCACATCATTGATGATAATCTGTCTTCACGCACGTGAACAAGTTCGCCATCGCTATTAACCAGAAAAGTTCCCTATCGTTTTTCAAACGCATCTTCGCCATGTGATCCCCCCCCAAAAACAAATTTTTTTTTTATAAAAGCAATAAAAATAAATGGCATGTAGGTAGATGAGAACTCAAACGTGATTAATTTACTTCTCATTTAACCTCTTAAATTCCACCTAATTATTCATAATATAAATACCAACTGTATGATTATTACGTTCCTCATTAGTTAATACTTAATAGACACAATAACCATATTTAAGACATGAAATTGTATTTAAAATATCACTTTCACTGTATAATAGTAAAATATTACCTCCTCTATATCCAGAAAATGCATGTTTTGTGTGTTTTATACATATAAAATATATATATTAAATCTTTATAATAATATATTATTTCTATGATTACAAATTTTCTGTAATTTTAGACCAATAGTATTTTAATAAGGACAATCAATTTTTTGAAGTTTATGACCCATCATTATTATATAATAAAAGTTGCCTAAAACATGAAGCATGTATATTTTTGAAACAATTTAAAAGAAAAAACATTTAACTTTTTGAAACAAAGTGAGTAGAATACTAACTTACACCGTAGAAATTCTCGTGGTTAATTAAGTACTCATTAATACTTACATATTAGAAAGTTTAGGACTAAAATCCTAAGAAATGCGATTTTGCTATCCCTGAAACAAGTTTATGGGAGTTATTTCTGAACTTGTAATTTGTAGAAGATTTTCGTAAAATCCTCAGTCTAATAATTTTCATAATATATAATAAACAATTAATAAATTAGTGCTACTACTTAGAACAAAACTTGAATCATATCTTGCAAAAAAATTGTTACAAATCATTATTAATGATCCATATCATGAATGAATTATTAATTTACTAGTAGTGTAACACGAATTTAGTAAAAGAATACTAACAATAACTCGTGAGACGTGACAAAGGAAGCTTCACTCGATGCCAAAAAAGGAAGCTTCGCTCAAAATAGTGAAATACTATAATCATGATTACCAAATAATTTGATATTTGGATATTTCTGCAAAGCTTTTTTCTTTCTTGATTTCATTACCTTAAAAATCATAATTAGTTAAATACTGTTCAATAAATGTAAAGTTAATACTAATAATATTGATAAACTAAATGTTATCATTACCTCGCCGTATTTGTTTCCGCGAAGAAGATAAACTGCAAAGTAAGAGAGCCAAATAACCACCAAAACTCCAAGCTTCATCCATGGAAACCTCTTTGGTCTCTCATAATCTCCCAAAAGAGGAAACTTCACACTCTCCATCTTCTCATCTTCTTCTCCGACCATACTCGCCTCTCTGACCTTCACCATCTCCGACTCCAACCTCCAGTAATAAAACCCGTTTCCAAACGTCTTCACCGTTGACCACGCAAGAAACACGGCAAAGAGACTCGTTATAAGCCAGTTTGGGAACACGAGGTTGCATATCACTCCGACACTAACTCCAAGAAGCATACACGGTTCAAGAAGCAGAGCCAAGTCGAAGTCGATCATCGTCTTGCCTCCAGCTTTAGGGTTTCTGACGAAAAGATTGCACCCCACGTTTGCTATGGATCCTCCTGTTACCATGAAAGCGGAGAAGCTTGAAGCTGTTTTCAAGTCGAGTCCCGCGACGATGGTCATTATAGGAACGTATAAACCTCCGCCGCCGATGCCTCCTGCGCTTGAGATAGTTGCGGCGAGGAAAGACAGTACAACGGCTATGAGTGTTGATGCGGTTAGTTCGATCTTTGGTTGGTTGAATTTGTTCGGAAAGTCGAGCCATGAGCTGCTTTTGTTGAGGAGTTGATGGACGGGGAAGATAAAGGAAGGTTCTGGTTCTGCCATTGATGGAGTTAGGAGGATGGTGACGGCGAGGAAGGAGAGAGCTAGAGGGACGAGATTGTTTCTCATTTTTATGTTTGGGGTTGTTTTTAATTTTTGACAAGTTTTGGGACTATTTCTGGAGATGTCGAGATTTTTCTGTGTGTGTGACATTTATGTTTAGAAGTTTATATAGGAGAAGCAATTCAAGAGAGAGAGTTTATGCATGACATTGTCAAGGAGGGTTGGTCATTTTATCCCTTAAATTTGATTCGATTCGTTATTCGTTTCGATTTGATCCAAAAAAATTGGATATCCGTAAACTTTAGAAACAAAACAAATACTAAAAATTAATATCCGTTAAAATCGAAGCAAATCACAAATATTAAAATTTTGGGAAGCGGATATCTGATCCGATCCAGCAATATATAAATACATGTATATCTTGATTATATTTAAAGTTTTTAATGTATAAAATTATATAATTATTATTCTAACATATGATTTGATAAATTATATTCACATTATTACTTATATGAAAGTATTACATAAAAGGAAGAGAACACATTTATGACAATTATAATTTTTTTCTTAAGTTTTGTGTTATTATAATTGTTAACTAAGTACAAAAAATTTACAAAATATGTAGATACACTAATTCTTTTAATTTTTATCATATATATCATGAAAAAAATATATTTTACAAAACAAATTTGTATCAAATTTTTAAGATTATTTGTATTAATCAAAACATATGAGATATCCGTAAGTATTCATAAATATCCGCAAATATCTATTTATTTTCTGGATATTTGTTTTTTCGAATATCCGTATTTTTTTCGAAGCAAAGCAAATCGAAAAATTAGATATCTGTGACATACGAAGTAAATCACAAATGCGTTAAAAAAACCGGATATCCTGGCCAGGCTTTAGAAAAGGAAAAGAAAAAAAAAATACAAATAGATGGAAAACGTAAAAGAGACCACTCAACTTTTGGCAAGTGTTGAGAAAGTGCTGAGACATGCCACATAGATGTTTTGGACACTATCATATTCATTCTTGTCAGCATCTTTATCCCTAAAGTATAAAGTATTAGTAAATAAAGAAAATAATATAATATCTATAAATACAAAGATAATAGAATAATATGTAGATATTTTAATTTTAAGATTTGCATACAAAATACTTCATATGAAATGTTTTTACATGAATATAATAAATTAAAAAAAATATAATAAATTTTGAAATATCTATATATATTGTTCTTAGAGAAGACTATTTAGGAATTATTTTATTGAGATATTATAAATAAGTTTCTTTTACATTTTGTTTCTCATCAAATATAAAATAATATAATAAAACAAAAAAATAAATAAGAGAGCTTTGATTTATATATAATGGACTGAATCTAAAATATCAGAAGATACAAAAAAATGACTCATCTAGTTAACAATGAATTACTTTCTTATTGTTAACCAAGTGAACCATGAATTGCTGCATTCCATATACATATATAAATACACTTAAGAGAATATAAAATTTGTTATATTATCCTTCTGTTGAAGTCGCCTTCGGGACGGTCTGCAGTTCTTCGGACTGTTCTCCGGTTGTGATTCTCTATTGTTCCGAGCGATTTTATTGCAGGTTCCGGCTTCAAAATCTTCACTTTGGTCTAAGAAGTTGTGTTTGAATCTTATTAGTTTTAGTGAATTTTTTATACCTTTTTCTTTGTGGCTTGCTAAGGCTCCACTACTTTGTCTTGTCGACTTAGCGATTTAGATTCATTAGAGCATGATTATTGGAGGGTTCTTAAGGTGAGATTCTTAGCGGAATATAAGAACCTAACTCTTAACTTTTAACTAAAAAAACTAAGAACCGGCTCTTAAATAAGAGTTTTAAGAGACGGTTCTTAGCTTTTTTTAGTTAAAAATTAAAAGACGGGTTGTTATATTTCGCTAAGAACCTCACCCTAAGAACCTCACAATAATCATATCCTTTAGGACTAGATTCTTCGAAGCCTATTGTATCTCATTGCCTCATTATTAAGTTAATGAAATTCACGTACTTAACCAAAAAAAAAATAAGTGTAAATTTTTCTTTTGAAAATTCACATGTTCCGACCACATGCATATTTTTATTTTTTCTTACGTCAACCCCACATGCAAGAAACTATACCATAAACCCCACATGCAAATAATTTATTTTGTTGTTTTTGGTTATAAGCAAAATGTTTATTTGTTTAATCAAACGGTGATTTATAAGCTCATGCGACATTCTCATGATTTGTCCAATGTTTTCTAATATAAAGTAAGCAGGTAATTGTCAAATCAATGTAGTATTATATATATATGATATATCTTAATTTCATTTATTAATGTAAATACTTATCTTTAAACTCATGAGTTGGCAGAAAATATACTTTGTGTAATGTTTCGTTTTATGTAGATCAACTCGTTGTTTGCATATACATGTCGACTCCATAAACCAGATACTAATGAATCCTTCACGTGTACACGAACTAACTTGATCCAGTAACTGGTTAAATTGTTTTCCGGTTTTTGGATAACCGATTATATAGTTGGTACTAAATTTTAAACCTTTATATTAACGGTGAACTTTTTGTATTCTTAAAATTTCGTATTACTTATCTTTTTTTCCTTTAACACAATGAATCGTTGTTTATGATCGTTTCTCGTTTTGAACCCATCTACTTATTCGTAATTATTAGACTTATTTAAAAGTTTCTCAAAAAGAAAAGAAAATTCAATTTATAATTATGTAGTTATTATACATCTTACAATACCAATCGCTTTGTTTATTAGAATATCCACATAAAAACTTAGATAAGTTAGTCTATACGGGCTTCAAACAAAATATTGAAAAAGATAATGTGAAAATTCGGTTCAAAGAATTGGTTTTCGCTTCCGAACATTATTTTGTTCTTAAACGGCTGCCTAACAAAAACAGAGAACCTTACAAAATAGTCCTTTTTTGGTGTAAATGTCCTTTAATTCTTCATTAAAAAAATGCATGATTTAGACATAAAAAATCTTAGAAATGTAAATCTCTTATATATTCTCTCTCACTGGTCCTTAAGGTTGTGTAGCATAATCTATCCTAGAAACATCTCCTTAATCTGTATAGTAGATCGCACTTCACCCCTGAGAAAACGAACACATACTCAATACCCAATCGTTACTCAATTAATTCTAGATATCAGGTAATAGAAAACCATCAGAAGGAACTATTTAAATTATTTCATCATGAACAATATATATGTATATGTAAATGATCTTTAGTAACATTTGATTAGCATACTGAACCGACATTGAGATACAACGCGCTGTGAACAAACACAAATTAATTTTGAAGAAAGCAAAAAGATTTAACAAATTTCCAGTTGAATTAAATATCCGCTTAAAGTTTGTAGATTGATTATGTGAATGAATAAATTTAAAATATTTAGCTTTATATTTAACCTCATATTTATACTAGTCTCAATATTTGATATGTTTTTTCTTTTAGAAAAACACTTTTATCTCTTCTTTTTTTTTGTCAGCAAAAACACTTTTATCTCATTAAAATCACTTTTAAAATCTTAAAATGAATACTGTAGCACAAAGACTTTGGGTCCCCACATTTTCTACATGTCCATCGTGATCACGTTGCATCCAATGAATATTGTCTTATACTGGTACATAGAGATTTAAAACATTTATACGATTAACAAAATGTATTAAAATATTAACGCATACTGCTTGAATATTATATAGATGATTTAGGCCTCTGAACCTGAATCTGGGAAAGTTAATCTTACAAGTTACAATTATTGTTTGGACAAATATACAATTTGTCTTTGTATAAATTTATATATCAAGCCATGTGGCGAATTGAAAAAATATTACTCAAGTCTTATTGTCTGGAGAAAACATAAAAAACATCTCTAAGCTCTACGTCTATTTTCTTATTAAACTAGACCAAACAGGTTCTTTACATTATCTAGACCAAATATTGAATGCTTTTCATGCACTTTATTTTATGAGACACTAGGGTAAACCCGTCCTACGGGCAGGCGGACGCAGGAGGACGAATAAATAAAATAATAATATTAATTTATTTTAAATTCAATTTTAAGTAAAAGTAGTATTACCTCTTTTTGTCAGCACTAAAAGTAACATAAACTTTCATAATCTTTTACAATAATCTTAACTATTTATTTTACTATTTATTTTTAAAATTATGTATTTATCTAACTATAATAATTTCTTTTAAAAAATAATTATTTACTATAATAATTTCTTTTAAAAATATAATAATTTGACATGTATTTTATTACGTCTTTTTTTGTGTAACGTTTTTTGTATTTGAATATATATGTGTTTTTTAAACCATTATAAATATAAATTGATAGATATATTATAATTTATTTTTAACTTATTCATGGTTTTATTCAAATTTGAAAGGATTAAAACTTACAATTTATTGTTTTTATAACTGAAAATCCTGATAGAATTATGAGAAAGATGATCGAAATTCAAATTAAATCTTAATTATGATCTAAATACTCTTCTGTGTTGGTTATTTAAGTTCTTATGCAAAATAATTGTTAAGTTTACAATTGCTTTAAGATTCGTTTTGGTTTTAAAATCATTTAGTTCTAAGGTTGAAGAGTTTGTTTATACACTTCTAACTCTCTTCCTAGTTGGGTTAGAGTGTGAATCCCAAACAACATTTAAACCACAAATACTATATATTCATAAATAATTATGACAAAGTGATTAATGTTAGTAATTTACTTTAGAAATTTATTTTTTGTACCACTATGACAGTTATGAAATTATGTGCAACTGAATATATCAAATTAAATCCATTTTCATATTTGCGACTTGAGAATGAGAGAAGATCGATCACCCAACCCATAAATGTGCATCTTTTTTTTTGTTTTTACATTGAAGGATTAAACGCCACAAAAACTTCCCAACACATATCAGTTACTTGTGTCCAAAGAAATCATTTGAGTGTTATATTTGGTGTCTCGTTACTCTGTTTCCTCTTAAAGTCCACCACCCACTTTAATTTTAATCCCAAGTTTTGGTGAAGACTGATTCGAACCACTTTCTATCTCGTCGGCCTGTTCATATCAGGCCTGGTTCGTATATATTCTAATGAGCAAGAAACACTGTAATTCTCTAGAATATATTACAATATCGGTTTGAAAGAAAACAAAAGAAATCATCTAGTTCAAGGAATCAGGATCATAAGTTCCTGAAATTAGTAAACCAAAATTAAGAACAGTCATGTCTTATTCAATCACCTTGCCAACCTCTCTGCAAGACGCAAAAGAATCTATGGTATCTCTTGAGCCTCTTTTTTTTCCTCTCATGATACTCGGCCACCCAATGGTGTCTCTCTGTCTTTATCTCTGATCGGAATGTTCTATGGATCTGAATGAGTACCAGAAGAAGCGTTGATGAACAGCCTGCCTGCAATCAAAGAGGTTATGTGTCTGATGATTTTGACAATACTAAACGTGGTTAGGCGTCAATATATAGCAACTTAGCGTGAAACAGGAGCTTCCTCAAACTTAGGGTAGACATTTAAAAAAAAAAATTTGTTCACTTATGTATTGAACACAACCACAACTTAACCCCAAGACCCTAGTGTACAAATCCTAAAAGAGAGTTCGTTCTTACCTCCAATAAACTTTGGGTATATTTGTTCCAACAACAAACTTTGGTTCTACTCTACATCAGAGTAGCGCATTTTTTTGTCCTTCTGCCCAGCAAGCCCGCCAAATACACTCAAGCAGACAGTCGAGTGCCTGCGGAGGGCCGAAGGCCAAACACCATGTTTTTCATCCTTGAACAAACGTGCAAGTCACCAATGTGTGTAATGGGGGAAATTAAAAAAAAAACACCAGAGTTGTCATATACCTATCAAGCCTTGTGGTTGTCATGAGACGTTAAGTACTCTGGGTCTCTTCGTTGTAACTCGTTTTAATGCCCCTGACTTCGCCAACCAAGTCTGCTAACCAAAGAAAATATTAAGGCTACTTGGCAGTGAAATTTATAATTTGTATAGTATGGTAGACAATTGAAACCTGGAAAACCAGTGTTTGTGTTGGCAAGTGACATGAGATGGATCAGCGTACAACAAATCATTAATTTGTTCATCTGTAATACAACAAATCATGAGATGGATCAGCGTACAACAAATCATTAATATGTTCATCTGTAATACAACAAATCATTAATCTGTTCATCATGTAATCTGTTCATCTGGATTAAAGCTCCAGTGAAGAAGAATTAGTGGGTGAACTTGATTGCATGAGAAATTGATAGCTCTATTCACAACGACCTATCTATCTATGCATGTACTTACAAAAATTCAAGAAACAATGCACATCAGCATCTAAAAAAAATTAAGGAAATTTTTAAAGGTAAGACACGATCAGGTTCACCGGAAACAATATCAAACATATAAACAGCCTAGAGCTCACAGAGAAATAATAACGGCACGATTGTTAATATTAACCCAGAACGCTTGATACAAAGAAGAGAACAAAAAACCACTCACGTTAACATTCACCATGAGCAAATCCATCCACATAAGCTCTCCACCACGCTTAACATTCCTAGCCTCCAGAATCGAAGCAGTCTGGCATCCACAACGGATGAGCACCGCCCAGACTTCAGATCAGAAAAAAAGCAATCGTGTTAGCCATTAACAGAGATGAGCACAGAGATATGAATATAAGTAAGATGTGTAGAAGAGAGATGTGGAAGTTGTGGTTAGCATTAGAGAGATATTTATACACGATTTAGTCGACGAACGACGCAATCGAAAGGTCTCGTAGTGGGTTTGCGAATTAAGAGGATTTATGGGAGAAAATCACAACGCATAACGTTAAAGAAATCCAAATCGTCATCTCCGCCAATGAGAGAAGCTAAGAACACGGAGGCGCTCTCCAACCCGGATTAGGGTTCTTACCAAATTAGGTGGTCGTCGGGCCTTAACATCAAATCGCATGACGAAGCCCACCGCAAAGCCCGTAACCATATAAGAACGCTTTAGTGAAACAGTGAGTTTATGACGTGTCGACGCGGCAGGGCTTGGATTTATGACGTGGCGTTCTCGTTGGCACGCCCAGGAGAGAAGCAAAGTCTTTTATATATATAAAGATTTAGGGTATGAATGGTGACCAAGGAACGACGAGGAACAAATGCATTCCCTAACATTCCTTAAAAAAATCACCATTCATAAGGAATAATTTTTCCTTTTCATTCCCTACCATTCCTTTTTTTGTAGAGAAATAAAGAACAAATTAATTCCTTGTTAAATATAGGATGGAACAACCATTCCTTTTCACTCCTGCAATTTTGTTCCTCTACGTTCCTCTTGTTTCTAGAATGGTCACCAGTCAGACCCTTAAAGTGTTGTGCACGTCGTAATCGTTTATTCGTAATAACATTTTTGTAATCTCCAACTGTTTGGCTCTTGGGAAGTCACCCGGGTCGTGCTTAAACTTTGATCCAACCATAAATATCTTATACTTTTATGTATATGCGACTCGGCTATAAATTCTCATTATTGGAAATAGGAATTCAAAATTAGATCAATATATATTTATGTTGTTGAATTGGCAACATTTTGAATACCTTTTCAACTTTACAATCCATCAATTAAGATACAGCCGATATATTGAATGAATGCAAATGTGACACATCTAGTCAAGTAAAATCAATTGGACGTCTCGTCTTTGCTCCCACTGAGCAACAAGCCGTCCCAACCGACCTCAATATAACAGTTTGCGTGCATCCTATGACTCTTATTGTGCCACATGTACACCTTAAACCGTATCACGGACAACACCTCCAAACAGAACACTACCTACCCTTGATTCCTGTCTCGCCCCATCTCCATCCAACGGTCCTTATTCACTGCCATTGATGGCCCACGTAACTACGTAAGGCTCATTCGATCCAGCTCGTGTGTCTTCGAGTCCTGGTAAAAGGGTGAATGAGTGAATGAATGGCGACATGTTGAAGTGCGGTTTTTAAGTGCGGATTTTGAAAACCGCATTAATTCACCAATCACCTACTATTTATTAACCAATTTGCGTTTTTCCAAAAAAAAAAAAAAAAATCTCTTTGCGGTTTTCTAAACAAAGCAATAACTCACAAATCCGCTTTTTTACGTCCAACACCTATTACCGTGCGGTTTTTACAATTCCGCATCCGAACCACCAAGTGAAAATTTGATTTTTTATTTATTTTTGGGAAAATTGCCAAAACAGAATAAAAAAACAGAATGGTTGTCCCTATGGTATAAATTCAACTTTGTCCATTTTATCTCTCTTTTACCCTTTTATTTCTGAAACTTAATAAAATAAATAGTTTTATGAATCAAAAAAATTATTAAAAATATAAACTATTAATGGAACACCAATATACAGAAGGACATATTTTTTATTTTTTCAAAAACTTAATAAATAAAATTTCCAATTTACGTTCTACTAAAAGTAGAAATCGTCTTCTACGGAAATTGGGTTAGTAGAATGCAAAATCCAGAATAAACACGTACATCTACTTGTTTTGGAACGTAAAATCTACTTTTGATTCAATATCTAAATATGGGGAATGCGAATTCTACTAATTGTAAAGATATCTACGTTTCTGAAAAATGCAGTTTCTACTCTAAACAAGTATTCTAACATTTCTCGAACGTGAAATCTGAAAACTACACAAACGTCTAAAGAAGGTAGAAATTACATTCCTTATTATTTTCATGGTTCTACGCATTGTAGAAGGTGTCTTCTACTAATAAAATCACCTGTTTTTGGCGAAAATAAAGGAAAGTCAGTTAACAAAATATTCTAAAAATATTCTAACTTCCTAAAATGGTTCTGCTCGATTTTCTTTGTCAATTTTTTTTAAAAAAAATGATTTTGCCTTTCTTCTTCATGAATCTATGATTTTTTCATAGTTTCTCTTTTGATTTTCAGAAACTTTTGTTCTAGATTAGATGCATATCTATACAACATGTGGTCTTTGGGAATTAGGTGCAACTACGGGATGGATTTTTGAGGCTGATGGCAAAGGGGGTAGGCTATTGTTAGTGGAATCAAATTGTACTTTAGATGAATTAAAAAGGATGATTTTGGAGGATTTTGGTATGGAAGAAGAAATCATAGCCGATTTGGAGTTAAGTTATCTACCTGCTGAGTTGATCAATACTTCAGGATGTCCACCTGTGATCATTGCAAACGATCGTCAGCTTCATAATTTTGTTCGATTTGTTCAAAAGAGTGCTTCTACTCGATTGTGTGTAACATGTAAAGCCAAGGCTGAGAATCCGAATAAAGAAGCCTTTGATCTTAACAAACCGCCAGCTGATCCATGTACTCATGAAGAGAAAGGAAACTCGTTTGACAATGGGGACGAATCAGCTCCTGTGTATGCTGAGAGGCAGGGGAATAAGAAGAATGAAAAGCGGAAAGGAGTCGCAGTTGATGAGGATGGGGACTATGATGCTGATACCATGATCTCTGAAAAAGAGAACATACATAAAATGTCAAAGTTTTCTCTGCTCCATGTTGTTAAGGTCGGACAATTTTTTGAGAACAAAACTTTGTTGAAGGCGACTTTCGAGATGTGTGCAATGAAGCATAACTTTGACTACCAGGTTATCAAAACGGATAGACAACTTTGGTATGTTAGATGTGCAGATAATGCATGCAATTGGGGTGTTCGAGCAGAGTGTCTGAAGGATTCATCATATTTCATGATCAAGAAGTATGTCGGTAAACATACATGCGCACCTTCAAGCAAAACCAAAGCGGGTAAGACTGCTTCAGCAAAAACAATAGGCAGTCTGATTATGCATAAGTATGTAGGCGTCAAGGAAGGGCCGAAATGTAATGATATCATACAGATTATGCGTAGTGATCATGGATGCGAGATATCAAAATCTTTAGCATGGGATGCGCGTGAATATGCGATCAGTGCAGTTAGAGGTATTCCAGAGAGAAGTTATGGGAAAATACCAAAATACTTGCACATGCTGAGAGAGGCTAATCCAGGTACACACACATCCTATGAGATTGACGGAAATGAGAACTTTCGTTACCTATTTATTGCATTTGGGCAATCGATAAGAGGATTTAACAGAGTCATGAGGCGGGTTATTGTGATCGATGGGACCTTTTTGAAGAATAAATACAAAGGAGTTTTACTGGTTGCTACGGCTTTAGACGGAAATTCAAATTTGTATCCTATTGCGTTTGGAATAGTCGACTCAGAGAATGAGCGTTCTTGGGAATGGTTTATGAGACAACTTAAGGTTGTCATTGCAGATGATCATGATTTGGCTTTTATTTCAGACAGACATGGGTCTATCGCTAAGGCAATTGAAAACGTGTATCCATCAGCCAGACACGGGATTTGTATTCATCATTTGTTGAATAATGTGGTCACATATTTCCATGGGAAAGGACTTGCTGGGTTGGTTTCAAAGGCGTCCAAGGCTTATCGAGTTTCTGAGTTTGAGAAGACATTTGCTACTGTGTGTAATATCAGTCCGGCAATTGGAGATTATCTTAGGGAAGCTGATGTGCAAAAATGGGCTAGATGTCAATTCCCTGGATACAGATACGACATAAGGACAACCAATCCTGCTGAATCTATCAACTCTGCTTTGCGTTCACCGAGAGAGTATCCAGTCATCCCTTTGTTAGACAGTATCAGGGAAATGTTAACACAATGGTTTTATGAGCGTAAGAAACTGATTTCAAAGCATAAACATCCTCTGACTAAAGATGTAGAGAAAAAAATAGAGAGGAGAATCGGGAAAGGCGCCACATTTGTAGTTTACCCTGTCAGTGCTGGTCGATTGCTTGTTAGAGGTGATAAATTCGACTGCTTAGTTGATTTGGATAGAAGGACTTGTTCATGTGGAAAGTACACCCTTATGAAGATCCCTTGTAGGCACGCAATTAAAGCTGGTTTTCATGTTGGAAGAGAGCCACACACATTGACTGATTTGATGTATACTACAGGAGCTTGGAGAGAAGCTTATGAAGAAAGCATAAATCCTATTGATGTTCCTGAGGATGCTTGGTCTATACCAGAAGATGTTAAGAAAGTCATTGTTTTACCACCACAGACAAGAAGATCAGTTGGAAGAAAAAGAAAACGCAGATATGAAACTGCGGAAGACAAAATTCGGTCATCGCAAATATCACGAAGAAAGCAGCCTCGGAAGTGTAGTAGATGTGGTATTAGTGGGCACAACAGAGCAACTTGTCAAGTACCAATATAGTCAGTCACAAATGGTAAGGGGTGAGGTTATATAGGCGGTAAATTTATGTGTTTTTATAGCTTGGTTTATGTGTTTGATGTATGGTTCTTTGTGTCACAGGTTGCTCTGTTCAAGTTTGCAAGTGGCGGTAGATGGCGAGCTAGGCGAGCTTATTTCAAAGTGCATTCTCATCATTTGGATAAATTTCACAGGTTGCTTTGTACGGTTTTTTTCTTCTAAACACTATAGGTTCTCTTTTCAATTGGATAAATTTCGTTTGGATTTTTTCTCATTTTCATTGTTAAGCATTGGCATCATTCTTCTAAGTTTCATTGTTATACATTGCCATCATCATTCTTTCTCAGTTTCATTGTACTCGATTTGAGAAAACCCCTCGAAAATGAACCAAAACAAAGCCATAGTAAGAACCATAAAATGTGACATAGTCATTGTAAGAACAAAAGAGATTGAAGCAAAATACTAAGAACCAGTAGACTGGTTTCATTCATTCTTGACTTTACCAAAACACAGTAGAATGATTCCTAAACAACCTAATTCAAGGGAATTTTTTTGCTTCCTTACTTCTTCTTCAACTGTCTCTTTCATACTCGTTTTCAGATCTTCAATTGCTTCTGTTATTCTCCCTTGCTCTGCATCTAGCTTTTGAAACTCATCAACCAAAGCTTCATCAACCCACTTAAATAAATGGGTTTCATTTTTTCGCTACATAGAAGAAAAATAAAGTCAGGACAGCGTGTTCATCTCTCTTAATCAAAAATCGATTCAGACAAAAGATATCAAAGCCATGACCAACGCCTTTAACAAAACAGAGTTTCGATATGAACAGATAACTATTATGTATTTGAATCCTTAAACAAATCGAAACCATGAACCTGTGACCCAATTTCGCATCTATAGAACCGTCGGTAAGGATTCTCATCTGTTCTCGAATAGAAAATCACAACCCCCTTCCCACACCAGCACCTAGATGGCACCCCGTACGAATATCGCCTTGGAGTATTCATGTTTTAGGAAAATTGATTCAGAGAGAAAAATGTTCTCGACAGAGAAGAGAATTCTGAAAAAATGGGGAAAACTCGGGTTTTTGGTTTAAATATGTCGGGTATTAGGTTATTTGTGGATCTAATTCGGGTCGGGTTTTATTGCTGATTTGGATCAAAAGTCGAGTTTACAAGAAACCAAGTTTAGTGTATTGGATTTGATTCGTTTATATACTCTTATCGGTTGATTTCTTCTACAACGGCTATTAGAATGCATGATTAATGTTGTTTTGGTTTCTCGTTAGGGTATGTTTAGGGTTTCGTTATGTAGGGCATGTTTAGGATCTCGTTATGTAGGGCATGTTTAGGGTCTCGTTATGTGTTTTTAGACTCTCGATTGAATGACTGGTTTCTGTTTAGGGTATGTTTAGGGTATCGTTATGTTTTCGAATGTTGTCTCATTTAGGGTATTGTTTAGGGTCTCGTTACGGTTGATTGTTGTCGCCGACATGACTTTTTTGGGTCTCATTAAACACATTGTCAAAAACTTAGAATAATAAACCCAAAAGCAATTCATTAGAGGGATTAAGCATTCATGTTCCTAATAAAACACACATTAGATTAAGCATTTTTATCCTAAAAGTTAGAATAAAAGCCGAACTAGTTACATTTAAAAATCGATTCTCACAGAATCTCTTCTACGGTTGAAGTGAGACACTCTGGAGGTTCATAATTTGACATCCTCTCAACCAATTCCGGGTCGTTTGCCGCTTCCCATAGATCCCACAAAATTCTGTGGCGAGCTTCTTTGATGTTACCATCATTCACCATCGACAACTTCAATCCAAGCGAGTGGCACTCGATGAACTTTATTGTATAGACACCACAATCACATGCACTTTTATTCAGCTTACCCATGGGGACATAGTGAACCGTATATGCAGCGAACGTAAAGTCCTTCTGGTAACTCGGTGGCTGAACTGCCTTGACAATACGAGGAACAAGATTTGCGAACCCATCCAATTCCTTGTACCTTTTTCTGCCCGAGCAATCAAACACATCAATGCTCCTCGTCACGAAACTGATACACAATGCGATCCAATGATTCCCGCTAACATGAACAGGGACATACAGTCGATCCACATCTACATTCCATATCTCTTGTGTCTGTCCATGTGGTGGAAGGACCCCTTTGCCGTACTGCACTAGCAAATCATGAAGCTTGTATTTTCTTATACCCGCCTTGAAACTCTCATACTCCTTTTTAATCATGTTGCTGAAGACAACAGACATGAAGGCGACACGGTTTTTATCTTTTTCTTCATCTGTCCAACATTAACTTTTTATGGTGTAATATTAATTAAATAATAAAGTTACTGTATTTATTACATTTTCTATCTTGATCTGTTCAATAATGCAAGTCATCGTGACTAGTCAATTTTTTTTAAGGTAATCTACATGTAGTAATATGAACACTAAAAGTAGGGCCGTTCGATATGGTAAAACCGAACCGTACCGAACCGAACCGAAATAGATAATATGGTTTGGTTTTGGTATATACCATACAAACCGAATGGATGTGATTTTATAAAAACCGTAGAATTTGGATATGGTTTGGTTTATAACCGATTAAACCGAATAAACCGAACAAAACCGATCAAAAGTAGAAACATGTAAATATATATATATTTTATAACGACGAATGAAAATCTATTTTAATTTTTTGTTAATAACTATTACCATATTTTTTTACAGTAATAAAGAAGCCCTAATTTGTAAAAAACTTGAACTATAATTAAGTAACTATTCTCGCAACCGAGGTTTCTTATTTTCTTAGTCTTCTTTTTTGATCTTTTTGCTTTATTTTAGCATTGACTAAATTGAAGTAAAGACTATGAGTATGAATGGTGACCAGGGAACGGCGAAGAATAATTCATTACATAAAGTTCCTAAAAAATCACTATTCACAAGGAATAATAATTCACTCTCATTCCCTTTTATTTCTTTTTTGTAGAGAATTAAAGAACAAAATTATTCCTTGTTAAATTTGATAAGGAACAATCATTCTTTGTCATTCCTGTTATTTTATTCCCGTACATTTTTTTTATTTGTTTCTCTTGTTTCCCGAATGGTCACCATTCAGACCCTATAAATTTGATGGACAACAATTAGTGGAAATTCTTCGCAACTTTTTTCTTATCTATAAACAAAAAGAGTTTTGTGTTCAATCGAAGCAACATGACTTTGTTCTTTTCTTTGGTGTTTCTGTTTTATTTTTATTTTATTTTCAAAATTTTGAGCTTTGATTTGATTATTTTATTAGATGTTAAAAGTGTTTTTTTTGTTCTTTTATTTAAACATATAATTTTTTTTAATAAATGATTGCGTTGACAACCTGATTCTAAAATCATATAATATGATCTCAAACAAAATAATTATGTTTTTTTGGTATAAAACCAAATAAACCGAAAACCGACAGTATATAAACCGAACCGAACCGAATTAAATATGGATTTAGAATGGTAGTTGTATTTTACTAACCGAAATACCGAAAAAACCGAACTAAAACCGGACCGATATCCGGATTGAACACCCCTAACTAAAAGCTCCTAGTATGTTTAAAAATGGGTTGGTAATAAGGCTAATAATCTTTCTTGATTTTGATAAATTAAATGAAGCAATCATATAGTGGTTTTCATTACACATCTTAATTAATAAATAAACTATACAGTAAAGTTTTTTTGTATTCACTATATCTTTATTATAGCATTCAAACAATACTTTACATCTTTTTAACATTAATATCCAAATATTTAATTTAAACAAATATTAAACATTTTTAAATTTTATAAGAGATAAATAAAAATATTATTACAATTCGTATAAATTTCCCAAAACCGGTGATCCAAAATACTTAAAATATAAATTATGTACAAATTTTTTAGTTCTATTTAATTTTTT
Organism: Brassica oleracea var. oleracea; assembly: GCF_000695525.1. Classification (NCBI taxonomy): domain Eukaryota; kingdom Viridiplantae; phylum Streptophyta; class Magnoliopsida; order Brassicales; family Brassicaceae; genus Brassica; species Brassica oleracea. The sequence continues at coordinate 13,539,166 of NC_027756.1, read as the reverse complement.
TTTTAAATATTAAAAATATAATTTGTATTTTGTATTGTAAAAATAATGTTTTTAGTTCAACTTATATTAAAAAGAAATTTTATAAATTAGAAATTTTATTGCAAATCAGATTTAATATTTAAAATTATAAAAAAATATGATGACATTATCACTAAACAAATAAATTTAATTTATTATCGTATTAATATGTTTTATTTTACATTATTTTCTATCAAAACCGCACTATTTTTTTTTCAAATCCGCACTTGTCCCGCAAACCGCATAAACTGCAGTTGAACCGTACCACACTTTAATTCTGCACCGCTTATATTACCAAAACCGCGGTTACCATTCGGACCTGAGTTTAGTTGACCCGACCCATTTCTCTCTGTAGTAAACGGATACTTCCACGGTGTCGTAGTAAACGCGCCAACATTCTTTTGAGTTATGAGCCGTTATCTTGAAGGTTGCTTATATGAGATCTCGTGGATGTGGAAACGGGGTTGGTGAGGACGCAGACTGATCCATAAGATGAAAAAACACATTGCCTAAACATACAAAAGTTATAAGAAAATGGCATATATGAGTTTAAAGACTCTTGCCGTGAAGCTTTCTTAGGACATCTCCAACCCATAACACTATTTTGGTGTCAAAATCACACTATTTTAGTATAATTTTAGCATTAAAACTTTTTTAGTATCCAACCACAACACCAAATATTAAACAAAATTTTTTTTTTTATTATTATATTATGAATATTCTTTTAGTTTTAATAAATAGATATTATTATATAAATATATTATCTAACAAAATATTATATTAAAATATTAATAGATTTCAAATGTAAATATATTATTTTTATATTTTTTATTTTTTTCTCAAAAAAATATATATTATATTAAAATATTACTTTTAATTTCGTAATTTAAATTTTCAATGTTTAAATTAAAATTTGTTATGTATTTTAAATTTTCAATGTTTAAATTTTCAATGTTTACACTTAAGAGATAACCAAATAATTATGGTAAACTTATTTTTATTTAAAATAACTGATGCAACTATAAAAAGGTAATATAAATCAAATGTAGTTAGATAATACTGAAATAACAGTTTTGGTTTAACAAAAAAAAATACAGTTTTGATTTAACAAAAAAACAGTTTTGAAAACAAAAAAAATTGTCGTTGCTACAGTGTACCATCAAATATGGCGTGACACTGTAGCAAGAAAGAGAATCACACTATAATGCCGTCATATTTACAGTCTCGTTGGAGAGAGAAAACATAAAATTCAACATTATCTTACCGTTTTACTGTCCGACTGGAGTTGACCTTAGACCTTGTGAGTCGGCTGATGGGTCGGATCTTACCGGTAAAGAGTCGATCTGGTTATGCATTTTTTATTTGTGTGTTAATGGTGGTAGGTAAATTGGTAATGGGAAGTAATAATAAATAATGTGAATTGAGTAGTGGCTTAGTGACAAAATAAAAAAAAAGAGTGGTGGCTTGTGAGGTTTATGTAGTCAAACTAAAACTACATAATCGGTGCTAATCTAAAATAAAGCCAAAGGTACCTTGGATAAATATAATGAGTATATCATATTGGGAAGAAAATAATTAACAACTAAGTACATAAATGATGATATTTGGTGTTTGTTTTCAGGGCATGAATGATGCTAAAAAGAGGACGATGTTGAACCACAGACATGTTGGTTTAATTCACTTACTTGCTATTAACCAAACTGAGCCCCATCACATTATCACTTACTCAGCCCAACGGAATGTCTGAGGAAGCCATCATCAGATGGAGAAAAAACACGCTCAAGGCGTGGGAGAGTAAGGTACACGACGAAGGAGTGTGCACGGCTTGACTGCAACGGTCTCATTTCCAGCTCACCAAATCGTAACCACCAATAGATTCGACTGCTCCAATCAGGTGTTAGGACGTACTAGAGATAAGGATGACATCTTTGTATAAATAGATGATGGGTTGTAACGTTGGTCTTAAGTTGAATATCAATAAAGCATTTCAGTAAAGTGATTTTTCCTTCCAGATTCTTGTGTTTCACATGGTATCAGAGCTCAACAAGTAAATCCTGAGCCATGGCCGAACCACCAGGTCAGATCTCAACTCCATCTCTGAGCATTTCACAATGCGTGACGTTGAATCTTTCTTCCACAAACTACCTTTTGTAGAAGACACAGTTCGAGTCTTTTCTCTCCAGTCAATCGCTGCTAGGGTTCATCAACGGGTCCTCTCCTCGTCCGTCGCCAACTGTTCAAGTTCGAAATGGTGATGTTGTGACAGAGGAAGCTAACCCTGAGTTTGTTAAATGGATTCGGCGCGACCACTTGGTTATGGCTTGGTTGTTTGGGTTGTTGTCAGAAGAAGCTCTTCGTTCCGTGTACGGTCTCACCTCCGCTCAGGACGTCTGGTTCAGTATTGGGAAGAAATACAATCGAGTTTCCGCAACCCGCAAGCTCGATCTTCAGAGGAAGCTACAAGGTATGTCAAAGAAAGACAAGACCATGACTGTGTATCTGAACTAGGTTAAATCTGTTTGTGATCAACTTGATTCTATTGGATGTCCTGTGTCTGAACAAGAGATAATTTACGCTGCTCTCACCGGTTTGGGTCGTGAGTATGAGTCTATTTGTACGGTTATTGAGCATTCTATGGACTCCTCTCCTGATGCAACCTTTGAAGATGTCGTCTTTAAACTTGTCAACTTCGATGACAAGTTAAAAGTGTACAATGAGGCTGCTACTCCGACACCTCACTTAGCCTTTCATACCAGTCGAGGATACTCCAACAGAGGTCGTGGTTTCTTCAATAACAGAGGAAACAGAGGACGTGGCTCTGGTTCCTACTCAACCATAGGTAGAGGGTTTCATCAACAGTTCTCAGGAGGCAACTCTGGTTCCAGACCAACCTGCCAGATCTGTGGTCGATATGGTCACACAGCTGATTGTTGCTACAACCGCTTTGATCAACAGTGTCAGACTCCAGAGAACCTTCACAATGCGTTAACAACTATGAAACTCTCTGATCAAGTCCAGCTCACTGGTCAAGAATGGTATCCAGACTCAGCTGCTTCTGCTCATATCACAAATGATGGATCTCAGCTGCAATCTTCTGCGCCTTATCTTGGTAACGATCAGGTTATAGTTGGCAATGGTGACTATCTCCCCATCACACACATTGGGTCTATTCCTCTGCACACGCCAAAAGGTATTCTGCCTTTAGATGATGTTCTAGTGTGTCCAGCTATAACTAAATCATTGCTTTCTGTATCAAAACTCACCTCAGATTATCCGTGTGAATTTACATTTGATGATGAATCTGTATTGGTTAAGGACAAGGTGACAAAGCAGGTGATAACTCAAGGTCGCAGGCATAAAGATCTCTATGTTTTGAAGGATTTCCGGTTTCAGGCTTTCTACTCTACGCGTCAGCAAGCTGCTTGTGAGAAGATCTGGCACTAGAGGCTTGGCCATGCTCACTCGGATATTCTTCTTCTTCTTTCTAGAAATAAGGCAATCATTTTGAATAAGGCAAGTGCCAAGTCTGTTTGTGATGCATGCCATTTTGGGAAAAGCTGTAAACTTCCCTTTCTTGAGTATGATTTTGTTTCTTTACGCCATTTGGAGCGTATACATTGTGATTTCTGGTGTCCAAGCCCAATGATTTCTAATCAAGGATTTAAGTTTTATGTTATCTTCATTGACCATCACACAATATTCACTTGGTTCTATCAATTGAAGCAAAAGTCAGATTTTTTACTCAGTCTTTCTCAGTTTCAAGCAACTTATAGAGAATCAATTTCAGGGTAAAATCTTACAGTTTCAGTGTGATGGTGGAGGAGAATTTCTCAGTAAACAGTTCTTGATGCTTCTGTCTCAGTCCGGTATTCAGAAACGCAACTCTTGTCCTCACACGCCTCAGCAAAACGGTTTAGCTGAGAGGAAACATCTGCATTTGACAGAACTTGGCATTACAATGATGTATCATAGCCGTGTTCCTCGACAGTTTTGGGTTGAAGCTTTCTTTACTGCAGTCTTCCTGATTAATCTTCTACCTGCTTCTCCTCTTCCTGACCACAAGAGTCCTTATCAGATGTTGTTTGGCTCCGCTCCGGTGTATACAGCTCTAAGGGTCTTTGGATGCAAGTGCTTTCCTTCACTACGTCCTTACATGCAGAACAAGCTTGATCCAAAGTCCTTAGCATGTGTCTTTCTTGGCTACAATGACAAGTACAAAGGATATCGATGCTACTATCCTCCAACTGAGCGAGTCTTCTTAAGTCGTCATGTTCTGTTTGATGAAACAGCTTTTCCTTTTGAAGATATTTATAGAAGCTTTCACAAGAATACAGAGTCTACCTTGTTAAATGCTTGGAGAGCTGCTCATCTTGCAGCTTCTCCAGTGGTGTCTGAATCTACGCCACCCCTTTCTCAAGAGGAGATTCTCCCCTCGCGTCATCACGTTTCTCCTCCTATTGGAGACAACCCTGTTCCTCCTATTGTAGCTACACCACCCCTGCCTCCACCTAGTCCAATTCATAATGACAACGTTGCTCCTCCTACTCCTGTTCATCAACAATAAGATCCAGTAGAGCAAGTTGTTCAGGAACCATCTGTTCATCCAATGGTTACTCGGGCTCGCTCAGGCATAGTGAAACCAAACCCACGCTATGCCTTGTTTACTGTGAAAGATGAGTTTACAGAACCAAGATCTTTGAAAGAAGCATTGAAACATCCCGGTTGGAATAAGGCTATGGGAGTTGAGATGGGTAATATGGAAGAGACTGAGACGTTTGAGCTTGTTCCACCAGAAGATGGTCAGAATCCTATAGGATGTCAATGGGTTCATAAAATCAAACGGAATGCTGATGGTACAGTGATGAAGTTGAAGTCAAGACTTGTGGCACAGGGTAATGAGCAAGAAGAGGGTATCGACTTTATTGAAACCTTCAGTCCAGTAGTCCGTTCTGCTACAATACGGACAATCTTACATGTGGCAGTCACAAAGAAGTGGTCATTAAGGCAACTGGATGTTCAGAATGCGTTTCTACATGGTGATTTAAAGGAAACCGTGTTTATGAAGCAACCACCGGGCTTTGAAGATCCAGAAAAGAAGGACTACGTTTGCAAGCATAAGAAGGCGATATATGGACTGCGACAAGCACCACGGGCTTGGTTCGACAAGTTCAGTAATTTTCTTCTGGACTTTGGCTTTGCTTGCAGTTTTCCAGATCCTTCTCTGTTCATCTACCATCGTGGATCAGATGTTATTTACCTTCTGTTGTATGTTGATGACATGATTGTCACCGGGAACAACACTGATCTTCTTGAAGGTCTTCTCAAGCAGTTGAATATAATATTCAGAATGATCTTGGATCTGTTCATTACTTTCTTGGTATACAAGTGCATCATCACTCCGATGGCTTATTTTTGAATCAAGCAAAGTATGCAACAGATCTTCTTATTAATGCTGGCATGAAAGATTGTGCTCCGGTTGAAACACCATTACCTCTGAAGCTTGATAAAGTTCCTGGTCAAGATGAAACGTTCTCAAATCCTTCTTACTTTAGAAGTTTAGCTGGAAAGCTTCAGTATCTTACACTCACTAGACCGGATCTCCGATTCTCTGTCAACTACATCTGTCAGAAGATGCACATGCCAAGTCAGTCCGATTTCTCTCTTCTCAAGCGGATACTACATTATGTCAAAGGGAGTTTAGAGATGGGGATAAGAATCAAAGCAAATATTGATTCGACGTTGGAGTGCTATAGTGATAGCGACTGGGCAGGGTGCAGAGACACAAGACGGTCAACCGGCGGCTTCTGTACTCTCCTCGGGTCCAATGTTATATCTTGGTCAGCTAAGAGACACGAGACAGTCTCCAAATCGTCTACGGAGGCTGAATACCGGACAATGTCATTAGCTTCTTCGGAGATAGTGTGGCTTCAAAATCTTATGCGTATGATGGGACTGCAGCAATAGAGGACTCTGTTACTTCTCTGTGACAATCTCTCGGCTGTTTGTCTTACGGCAAACCCGATGTTCCATAAACGGACCAAACACTTCGATGTTGACTACCATTATGTGAGGGAACGGGTTGCTCTGAAAGCTCTAGAAGTGAAACACATCCCTGCTTCTATGCAACTTGCGGATGTTTTCACTAAGTCCCTTGGTCATGAGGCATTTTTCAAACTGCGAAGCAAACTTGGCGTTTCCTTGCATCCCACGCCAAGTTTGAAGGGGTGTATTAACCAAACTGAGCCCATCACATTATCACTTACTCAGCCCAACGAAATGTCTGAGGAAGCCCATCATCAGGTGGAGACAAAACACGCTCAAGGCGTGGGAGAGGAAGGTACACGACGAAGGAGTGTGCACGGCTTGACTGCAACGGTCTCATTTCCAACTCACCAAATCGTCACCACCAATAGATTCGACGTGCTCCAATCAGGTGTTAGAGCGTACTAAAAACAAGGATGACATCTTTGTATAAATAGATGATGGGTTGTAACGTTGGTCTTAAGTTGAATATCAATAAAGCATTTCAGTAAAGTGATTTCTCCTTCCAAATTCTTGTGTTTCACACTTGCTTCATGGACTTTGGCCCATGGCTGGTCCTGTGGAGTGTGTAGCAAGAAGAAGGGTCCAAAGCAGATTGACAGGTATGGTGTTGTTCCTTTATTTTATTGCCGTTTTGTTAGCTGAGACCGAGTCACAATATCAAATTCGCCTTTTGTGTTTGGTTTGGCAGGAAACTACAGGAAGAGCTAAGTAATGAACTCGACCTGCAAATCAAAGGAGCTGAAAAACTGTTAGTCTCATGGACAAATCTAGGTAACCTATTCTATTTTTCATACCCGAACCAACCCAAGACGTGCATGAAAGATCCGACTCAAAAAAAGTGTGCTGATTGTCAGATGAGAATACAAGAAAGAAGATTTGGGGCAGAGAGGGCTATGGGAGAAGCAGAATCTTGAGAACTACTTTGCATGTACAAGTTGGATCACGTCTGATTATGGGATGGTCCGGTTTTGACTCGCTCATAATTTCATGTTCACCCAATGAACACAGAGAAACGACAAGATCAAAACGAAAGATTAGAACTATCATGATCACACCTTAAAAGAGGGAAGCTTTTGTTTGTTATTACTAGAAACAAAAGAGAGAGGTACAGAGAATTAACACATGACTGAGATTGTTCAAAGAGCTCAGGATATAACAAAGATAAGTCGTCCCCTGGTTATGCAAATAGACATCAAAGGTTGAAGAAGCTTAGTGGATTTGGTTATACATTGCTTTGCTTATACATCTTCGTGTCCAACACTTGCTTCCCGCACATTGCACACACTCCTGCACAACCATGAATGAAACAAAAATTCCATCATTTATTGGGTTACTCCACTATATGGCTATATATAATTAGAGGTAGTATAACAGATAGGTAGATGTATTTACTGATTTTTACCTTTGCTATAGGCACATGTGTGACAATATTTACCATCTTGATGCACTTGCTGCTTGCAAATCATGCACTTCGTGGTAGCAGTACCGTAAGGTGTCCATCTACAAAGTAAATAACCGTCAGAATCAGCCAAGAAAAAACAACAACAACACTTATCGACAATTATAACTACTTCTTCAATAGCGAGCACTATACCACTACAACACGTAGTTTTTGCAAACATTTGATCTTCCTAAACATATACCAATGTTGATTCTACGAAAACCAACAGAAAACGAAACCAATACTCAACTCAAGAAAGACGATACAAACATCCAATGAGAACTTCTACACTAACTAATGCACTGATGATTCTTAGAAGAAACAAAACAACACTCAACTCAAACTAGAACAGAACTCGCCTTAAAAACTACAAAAGTATCACCTTTTCCACTATAACTTCAACATCTACTAATGAATCTTAGAAAGAGCTAACAAGAAACAAACCAATACTCAGCCTTAAACAAAGACAATACAAAGATTACACCTTTAAGGCTATTTCGATGTTAAAGGAAGGAAGGAAACCTGTTCTTCTTGGAGAGAAGTTTGTTCTCGTTGATCTTGCGGCCACCACCTTCGGTAACATTACGAGCACCATCCTTCCACTTATCTGGAACTATCACCTTTGATAACTTCTTCTCACCTAAACAACAAGCAAAGATTCATACAAAAAGGTTCATGCTTTGCACTAATATAACAGATCTGAGAAACCAAATCGAATCAGAAATCATAAGGCAAATAAAATCGATCTAGAGATCATTAGGTTTTGATGATCGATCCAATTCGATTCGAATACGGAATTGAAGATCTGAGATGAAATAAGGGCTTACACTTATCGCACACCATCTTCGTCGTCTCCCCAGATATTGATGAAGAAACCCTAGCGCCCAATTCGATTTGACACGAGGGAGAAGCTAACTCCTTATTTATTTATTAACTTTTATTATTTTATTTTTCCTTTTCTGGAAAGTATGGTTACCGTTTGTCGGTTAAAACGCGCGACTAGAGGCGCACTCGCGTTTCGTTTCAGCGTCACCCACCAATTGCAAAATAGCAACCATAGGCATCATTACTTAAGATCATCTCACGAAAATTCTTAAAAAATATTACTAAAATATAAATATTCATTAAATATTTGAGTATTTTAAGAATTAAATATATTGAGTATTTTAACCTATGAGTAATTATGAAAACATTGTAAAATTTAAACTAAAAACTTTATATTGTGTTACTCGTATATCTTTGTATGCGAGAAAGCAAAAAAAAAAGTAAAACAGAAAATAGAAAAGGCTGAGATTGAGGTCTTACAGTATTTGTTTTTTTCAATGTTCAACATATATATAAAAACAACCTTCACATAAACATAAACATAAACATAAACATAAATAGATCTCAAAATGATGATTAATAATAATAATTGTCATTATCATACACAAGAGCTTCATAATCTTCTCCACTTAAGTCCGATCTGACGAGACAATGTAGCTTATCCTCAGTCCACGAAGCCATTGCTTGCTCCTTACGGCGACCTTTAGATTTGTTGGCTGACTTTTTAGCCGGTGAGGCATGGCAATCACTGCACTTGGACCTTTCACATCTTCCTGTGGATTTCGAGTGGTTAGTCGGTTTTGATGGCACTTTGGTAAATACTCCAAAAGCTGGTGGTGAATCAAACCGGTTCACAAACAGTTTTGCGGGTCGCGGGTTTAATTCGGAAGGAAGAACCATCAATGTCCGAACAACACCGTGTTGGCGACCTTCTCTCTTCATTTTTGCTTATTTTGATTTGAGACTTGATGCATTGTCGAGTTTAACAATGTGTGCATATATAGAAACTTGAACTTGGGGAGGGGGGAGCACTGCGTACCAAATGTGTTTGGGACTCAAGAAAATGCGAATGGTCAACTATACTTGTACACCAAGAAATTCTCATCATTTTAATATTGGTTTTTGGGGTTTGCTTTTGTTTATTTGGTCGGCATTATGTGGGGGACTTCTTAAAAGTCCTTTAAGATATTGAAACCACATTGTCGATTGTTATAATTGATAACAGAGTCATTATCATGAATTTTGAGTGAACCGGGAACAGTTTTATGACATTTAAGCTAATTATTTCAAAAACCATAATTTTGAACTAATTATTTTAAAAAAAAACTATTCGTGACAAGTCATCCCATTCGTCGTGATTCGCCACTGGTTGTTCTTCCTTATTTTTTTCTACATCCTGTTTTATTTGCTTACTAAATGTTGTAGAAAAAAAGCTTCTAAAATTATAGGTAAAATGTCGTCTATTCTCCATGACCTTATAGGCTTTGGCAGGTGCTAGCTTCATTTATTTCTTCAGCGTGGCAGTAACAATGCACAACATCATTAGGAAAATGCCTATGTTTCTTCAGGATCATAATGATCCGAACAAGCTTGTTTTCTTCTACCAAAGATCTGGAATGCAGCTTGGAGCTGAGGGATTCACGGTTGGATGCTCTTGGCGTTTGTCACCAATGTGCTTGTGCTAGTTAGGAACCTCACTGCTCAAAGATTGGTGATTCTTTTGGCTCTGTTCGTATCGTTCTGGGCTGTGAAGAAAGTTGTTTACTTGGATGATTGGAAGACCGAATATGGGATTCATCTGTATTCGCCATCGAGTTGGCTTTGAAGAAACGTCCTTTACAAGGTACTGGGTTTAGGTCTCGAAAATATCTCTGGGCAAGTTGCGTTTTTGATGGAACCCAAAGACTTAGAAACACTTTTACTGCAATTTTCTTTTCATATCCTTTACTCACAATACATTGATGTCTATAAATACAGAAGAAGACAAAGTAACTATCCATTACTATCACACATCACTAGTGGAAGATAATTCCATTAACTTAGGAACAATTATAATATCACGTCTTCTTACTCCAAGCCATTGGTTTACTTTGGTTAACCATTTGACTTTCATCAATACTCCACCCTCTAAAAGAACTTTTGTCCCCAAAGTTCATTCCAATCTTAGAGAACATCTTCTCCATGATCCTAACTTTTCCAGAACCAAATGGCCGTTTTCTATTGATAACATCTCGGCATGCTAGAGACAAGACCACCTTCACACAACTACAAAGCACATGTGATGAAAGTCGTAACCTCCACTGTAAGAAACGAGATCGAAGTAGATGACCAGGTTCTGGAGGTTTTGTAGACATAACTTCAGTTCTTGGCTTAGACGAATTAGATCGGCTATGCCTTCTTTGTTTTATGGTCTGAGCAGAGGGATGTTGACGTCTAACCAGAACCGGTCTAGCTTGTTGATGTTTCCGTGATGACGTTGCAGATCGTTTGAGTGGTGAAGTCGCATGTTGACTTGATTCCTCATGAACCTGCGTATCCGTTGCGACCTTCACAATATGTTTAGCCGGTTGGATTGATCTCTTCACCCTTCTCACCGTCTTTGTCGTCTCCATCTCCGTCTTCCACGTCTCCATCTTCTTACGCCAAGTTGATGCCTGATCCTCCCAATATTGCGCCATCTTCTTCAGCTCTTCACGCATCTCATCATGCATTTTGCTGAGATTGATTTTGAATTCTTCAATGCACTCTCGTGTGTTTTCCATTACGTAGATCACAACAAGATTTTTTTTTCTTTTTTGATAGAAGTTTTTGATACCACAAAGTGGTCCGGATCAAAAACAAAAATGTGCTTTGATGCCCGCGAAGGCCCCTCCTCAAAGCTAAGAGATTTGCTCTGATACCAAATGATGAAACCCAAAGACTTAGAAACACTTTTACTGCTATTTTCTTTTCATACCCTTTACTCACAATACATCGATGTCTATAAATACAGAAGAAGACAAAGTAACTACCCATTACTATCACACGTCACTATTGGAAGACAATTCCATTAACTCAGGAACAATTATAATATCATGTTTTCTTACTCCAAGCCATTGGTTTACTTTGGTTAACCATTTGACTCTCATCAGTTTTGCTCGAATTGTTTGAATTAATGTAGTGCAATGTCAGATGGTTTGTACTCATTACTGCTATACTAGTTTCTTTTTTTTTGGTAAAAGCTATACTAGTTTCTTGTTAGTACTTCATCTAATATGATCAGGAATATGGAACTCTAGTCTATGATATGTCAGCATACAACGTTGTTCATTGTTCTGTAGGCTCCATGTTTCAGAAGGTATGAAAGCTAAGAAGTTTTTCTTAATGAATGTAAATTATATTCAATCAAAAGTTTGTGTTACATCGGATGCTACTTTATTTTGAAAGCGTCGTTTCAGCTTTTGTTTTGTTGTTGATCTTGCTCTTTTCTTTTAAGTTTTCAGTTTTACCACCATCTCCTGTTGTTATCTGTTTGAGAATCAACCTGAGTCAAGATCGGTTTAATATATGAGTTCTTTCATCCAATCTTATATGATAGAGATATAGTTTCGTTTTATACCTTTGTTAGCTTTAGCCTATCAACATGACAGGCTTGTGCGCGTGGGCACCATCTTATTTTATTCCTGGGAAAATCGAGACATGGCTTTGTATTAAGTAAGACATTCGTAAGATTATTTAAACTTGAAAAATCGAATCACGCCTCTCAAATGCATTACACAAGTGAAGTGGTTATACCTCTGATTGTTTGTTGTGATGCTATTTTTTCTAACGAATCTACAGCCAATAGTAGTTTTATGACTTTATCCATATGATATTTTCTTATGACTTATTCTTGGTTCACCTCCGATAGGTTCACTAACCAATAGGATTTCATTGTTTCAAATTGCATATCTTTTAAAAAAGAAAACAAAATATTGTCAAATTATATCATTTTTAAAAAATTAAAATATAAAAATAAATAAATAAAAAATAATAGTAATTACAAAAAAAATATATTTTTAACGTCGTCAGTAAAATATTAAACCCTGGATCCTAATCCCTAAACCTTAAATACGAAACCCTAAACTCTAAACCCTTGGGCAAACCCTAAACTCTAGGATAAATCTTAAACTTTAAATCAAAATCACTAAACACTAAAACACTCAAGGGTTTAGGGTTTAGGATTTAGGGTTTAGGGTTTAGAGTTTTAGGGTTTAGTGTTTTTATTTAGATTTTAGGATATCCAAGGATTTAGGTTTTACCCAACGGTTTAGAGTTTACCCAAGGGTTTAGGTTTTACCCAAAGGTTTAGGTTTAGGGTTTAGGGATTGGGATTTAGGGTTTAGTGTTTTGCTGACGACGTTAAAAAGATTTTTTTTAATTCTTTTTTCTGTAACTACTATTTTTTACCTTTTTTATTTTAAAAACATAATATAAATTGCCAATATTTTATTTCTTTTTTTAAAAGATATCAAATTTAAAATAAGAGAAAATGACTAGGATAGCACTAAAAAAGTTTTTGTCACAAATATAGTCTCTAAAAATAAAAATGACCACAATAGCACTTAATGTTTTATCAAAAGAGATAAATATACACTTATGTTCCAATGGTAAATTAATTTAGACATTAGGGTTTAGAGTTAAGAGGTAGGGTTTAGGATTTAGGGTTTAGGGTTTAAGGTTTAGGGTTTAGAGTTTAGGGTTTAGAGTTAAGGGGTGGGGTTTAGGGTTTAGGGTTTAGAGTTAAGGGGTGGGTGTAGGATTTAGGGTTTAGGGTTTAGGGTTTAGAATTTAGTGTTTAAGATTTAGGGTTTAGAGTTAGGGATAGGGTTTAGAGTTAAGGAGTGGGGTTTAGGATTTAAGGTTTAGGATTTAGGGTTTAGAGTCATGGGGTGGGGTTTAGAATTTGGTGTTTAGGATTTAGAGTTTAGAATTTAGGGTTTAGGGTTTAGAGTTGGGGAGTGGGGTTTTGTCGTAAGATTTCAAATTTTGAAAAATAAAAAAAAATTTAAATTTTTCAAAAGATAAAATGATATTTTAGTCATTTTAGTTTTTGAGGGCTATTTTTGTGACATAAACTTAGAAAGATGCTATTTTGGAGATTCGCCTTTAAAATATTGGTTGGTGAATCTAGAGGTTCAAGTGAACCCAAAAATAACTCTTTTCTTATAACTACCAACTCTGTCCAACTCCCTTTTGCCTTTTCGTTATATTGGCCCTTTAGTTTTAGTTTTAAAATTTCTGGCACCACAAAGCGATTAGCTCTTTTATGTCATCATGCTTACAATGCATGATGTAGGTTTGCGGTAAGCATGATGAAGGCTTGCGAATTCACCCTATTCGGGTTATTCAGTTTTAGTTAGTTTCGGTTAGCAAAATAATGTGCTGAATTAAACAAACAAAAATTTGGTTCCACATTGCCGAGTACTAGGGGCATAGGAGCCAGATACGTTATTGATATATTGTGTTGTGTTGTTTTGCGTATGAGACTTTGCCGTTTGTTTTATTTTATATATATTTGTTCTCCGATGTTATCTATAATGGTGAAGATTGGGATTTACCATTAGTGTTATTAGCACTTTTATGTTTGAAGTTGAGGTTTATGGGTTTTGTTGTGATTACGTAGGTAGTTTATTAGTATATAAATGAAATAAGTGCTAAGGAGATGCTGTAGTTTGTGAAGTTATTGAAACTGTGCAGTAAATGTGATTGTGAGTAGAATTGTGTATTATGTGTTTTGTGGGTTTTCTTTTTGGTAAACCTTAGGTCGCTTTGTGTGGCTAGAATACGTTGTGGTGAGTTTATGATTTTTTATTTATTTTAGTGTTCAAATGGCTTATTGCGAAGGTACGATTATATGTTTGTTGTTTCTTTAAATTTGTTTTTAAAAAATGTTTGTGGTTTTATATGTGTTGCGGTTAGTTTTTTGTTGTGGTGGTTTCTTTGAGTTCGAGGGAAGGTTATTTTAAATAATGCAGAGTTTGTAACTGAAGTTGCATCTGAAATTGAAATATAATTATAATCATGTGTTACGTTTAGCAACAACACAAACTTAATATAATTTGTTGTAATATTTTTCTCCTAAAAGGTTTTATTCTTTGTTTGGCTGAAGGAACTCTCCGAATTGTTTTCTTTTCAGAATATCAAAACATACAAACACTCCAAAACAACTCTTATGATGAAATGTCTTTACTTGAGTCAAAAACTTTGGCTAGTGGTAGTTTGAGAATTGATTCATCGTTTATCTCTTGCTTTCTATTGAACACATGAGGTTTCATTGGATTATTATACCTTAAGCAAAAGGAATCCGATTCTATATGTAACAAATACTACATCATAAAATTTAAGAATCAAGAATAACTGCGACTATTGTTTATTTTTTTTATCTTTTTCCAACATGGAATTGGAAAATCGAGTTTTGATAAGTAACAAAATCAAAAGCCAAGCCAATATTGTTCATCGTTGTTTGCAAGCCTTGGCTCTCTCTCTGTTCGATCACAATTCAACAAAATCACAGCTTTTCTTCCAATAAACCAGATGTTTGTTTTCATGTTAGAGGAGACAAAAATCTTTAATATCAATGCTTTTAAGAGAAATGTTTTTTTTTTTGAGCAAAACTTTTAAGAGAAATGAATTCACAGAAAATTAAGAGAGAACATCAGTAAGATCTTGGCCGTAAGTCACTAACGTTTTTTATGGGAAATAGAAGAGTCTAGAAAATTTTACCTCACAACCCATAATCATATAATATAAATATAATGCCACTCTTTTATGGGAAATAGAAGAGTCTAGTCATCCTACTTCTAAAGCCGCATGTAAAGACAGAGGGTTTTGTGTAAAGTGAACCTTTCCAAACTCTGATGTTGATATAATTGCCAGGGTTCGATTATTTTCGGTTAATTCGTTACAGTATTTGCTATTGATTGCTATGGGATTAACCTGAGAAGGAATGGTATATCAACAAACATGAAAAAGTGATTATTATATTTTTAGGAATTATTTTGACCAAGTACCGTATATAAACATCGAGAAACATCGCCAAACTTTTCAATAACTCCAGAGACAGGGACATGAAAGCCATGATAATCCTGTAACGGTTTGTGAAGAAACGTATCAGTGACTGTAGAAGTGTTTCTTAGCCTTTTGAGAATCGTTATTTTAATACGGAAATAACTATTCTAGTTGTGTACCTGAGGTGCTAGTCGGAATATCACCAAAGATCCATCAAGAAAGGCATTTCGGTTCACATTCTTCCCAAGGAGGCCTCTAATCGAAAACTTCCGGCCCTATCAACATATCAGTTAACATCATTTGCTCTGAGAGTTTTCTAAATATTCGCAAAATAACAGTTATTATGGTATATAGTAAGCTACTATGTAAACAGTTTTACCTTGATCCAGAATCTGGTGCTGTCCTCCACTGACTGGAATACCATTAATCGACAATCAGCAGCACATACAGCAACATCATCACGGTTCATGTATGCCATTGTTCTCGCACCAGGTTTCAACTCCATTATGAAAAATTCATCTGAATGTAATGTTGAGACTATAAATACGATCTCCTCTTCTACCTTGAAGTGCTGCAGAGAATACTAGACTTCAGCCATGTTTATTTGATCCTGCGACAGACAAAACCTCATTTCCAAACCAACACACATTATAGCTTGATAGAGAGAGTAGTAACTTTCCATACCTTAAAGAACTTAAGAAAGCTGGCAATTTTTAGGGCGGATTCAACTGTGTTCATTTTTTTCCCATGCTTCTCAGAAAGTTTCTGCAGAATCTCCTTTGCCCCTGGATCAAGAAGATATAAATCAAATCTTGCGTTGTTAGAATGGATTCATGAAGAGAACGCGAAGCTTGTATGCACAAATGAAACTATATACAATAGCTTATCACATAGGTTGCATTTGAGAAGTAAAAAAAATGCTAATTAGTTTACCTTGATCCATAAGTCTAAGCCCAAATTTTGGACTGGTAAATAGCTATCATGGACAGAAAAATCTTTGAGTCTTATCAACTCTTCCACAAGCCTCTTAGTCTTCCTGTCAATCACCTAAAGCAAGAAACGACAAAGACTTGGACATTTGAGCAAGAGATCATGAGACTTAACAAAAGAGAGGACAAAGAATGTGAGAAGCACTTGAACCAGTATTCAAATCAACGTCATAAGTAGATAAGCGTTTCCATTCACTTAGTTTGAACATCCATCTGAACATAATGAATATGGTGTTGTTACTTAAGGAGAATGTATTAGTTTCTGCGTGGTTATTAAGTTTATATGAAGGAGAGACTTCTCTCTCACCCATCAGTCAAAAACCTACCAGTCATCACTTGATTGCCCGTTCCTTCGTCAAAACAGAGAGTCAAATTTGAGATGATAATAACAGAAATCTAAGAAAAATAACAGAAACCTTTGACCAAAGGTTTTTTTTTACCTCATCTTTTGCTACAAGCATAATTCTGTTCTGTGGTTTCTCTTAAGTCCCATCTCAGTATCTCCCAGAGTCTGTCCTTGCAAATATAGAGTTGTGGCTAAAGAAAAAAAAAAGTGAATTGGTGATTGCTGACTTATGTCCTTGTTCTTTGTTGCCTAGAAGTTTGTGAGGCTGTAGGTGGAGCGATGCTTCAGGAGAAGCTCATACCAGCCCTCACAGTTTGGATCGATAAATCTTGAATAACATAACAATATCGAGAGATGTGTAGGGTATGTACCTTTTCGGTGGAGGTGAAGCCCGTTGGGGGATGGATTTACATCATTCTCAAGGCCCAGTAGACATTGAACTAAGTCCATATTGCTAGTAAGCCCTAGATTTCATCTTTCTATAAATAAAGAACTATCTACTTATGAGAAATGATCTTTTCCTCTTCTTAGACTTTAAGAACATATTTTCATAGAGATTTTGTATTCTAAGGTTCACTTTAGCCTTGTAATCATCTTGGTGATGAACCTCAATGAAATCTCTTTTATATTTTTTTTCCCATTTGATTTCATCTAAAGATTTCTCCTAAGCCTCAAGAATCTAATTTTTATCTTTAGATTCTTTTATTGTATTGATTCAACAAACATCACCAGCATAAACACCATTTTTGGATCAAACAGTTGGCGCTAGAAGGAGGAGGCCAAGGAGAACTATCTTCAAAACAAATCAAATTTGGGAAAACCCTAGATCTAATTTCACCTCTTGCTCAGTACAAGATTTCGGTTAACTATAGTATTTTCTCGAAAAGGAAGAAACTTTTCATTAAGCCCGGTGGTTGATGTCACCCAAGGCCCACCAACAAGCCCAAGACTCTCAGCTCGCCATCAGGTCTTTCGGTTCATGGAAATTACGAAAAAGGCGGAGGACTGGATCGGAGCAGCAATGGCGATCTCAGCGACACTTGAGTCTCGTTCTTTCCCCAGCCTGGTCAAGCGGAAGTCGCGAGTAAGACTAGGACAGAGAGACGCGATGAAGCGACTGAGCTCCGACGTGAACGGCAGCAAAGCTGTGGTTTCTCCTCGCCGTAACCGCGAGCCTTCTCTTTGTCGAGTTGGAGGAGCTGATCAACACTGCGAAAGGGCTGGTAACGGAGAAGAGAAGAAGAAAAAAGCTATCTGGAGTCAATCACCTCGTCATTTCGTTGCAAACTTAGCTCAAGCTTCGTCAATGGCCACTAGTTGCAGACTTGGCGCAAAAGTGCCGACCCAGTGTTAGGAAATACGCGGTCAAATTTTGCGGAAAACCAGAATTTATGGGAGTGAGAAAACACACGCAAAATTGTTAACGGAGTTCGGCCAATGTTGCCTACGTCTCCGGACCTGCTACAGATCTTTTATTATCAACCCAGGAAATTTTATAAACTCTCAACTCACACCCGATCCCAAATACACTCAAGAAATTATTCGTAATTTCTCAAAGACAAAGATTTTTCTTTTTTCTCTCTTGCACTCTCTCTTCTTCTCTTCTCTTGTTCTCTCTTACTTTGTTTTTCTTGTTTGGGAAGAATTTCCCCTTCTCCTTCATGCATGTATTTATAGGAGAGGGCTTTGTGAGTTGGTGGTGAGTTGGTGTAACAACCAAACTTACCAACCAAAAAACAAAAAAAAAACGTGTTTTTCACCAACTTGCATGCATGTTTTTTGATCAACACCCAGAGCCCCTCATCTCCAGACTAGATCAAGCTTGACCACAAGTTATAGACTTCTTTTGGTCTGGTAAGAACATAGCCGAGTTAAGATTTGGTTCGTCCATGACCCAAAGCTCTCGACTTTGATTACGATTTCTCTCGGTGGAGTGAAACTGGAGGAGACGAAGGTGGCGAAGAAGCAGATCCAAGCTCTCGCCATCTGGTCGTGCTAAGAGGAGCTTTCGTGGAGAGGTCTGAGATCATCGAAGCATAGGCGTCAATCAAACGGTTCTGTCGAGAGGAGGTGGCGTCTTCGAGGTCACAGTCACCGAGAAACCAACGAGTTGTCTGAACGGAGAGCTCAAGCTCAAGGCTCGCCGCCGGTGAGGTCTTCTCGGATGGAAAGCTTGTGCTCACTCGACGCCGGACACGGTCTTACCGGAGAACATCGCACCAAGCTAAGCTCTGTTCAAGCTCCAAACTCTGTTCATATCTATACTTTTTCTCGTTCCGAGCTCGTGATCTGTTGGTGCGATAGCCATCACGGTTCTCATCCTTTAAGTGCGTTGCTGCTCGTGTTGACCACGTCCACAGTCAAGTTACAAACAAGGCTCAACCTCTAATGCTCCATCAACAGTGATGTATCCAAGTTCTCCACCACTAGAGACGTTGAAAAAAAGTGGAGAGCATGATATGGATTGCCACGTTCAGGCCATTTGAGAATACGAAGCCTCAGATGCTTGTTTCTTCCTCACCACCAAAGATAAGCTCCATGGCAGCGTAGAGATAACATGATCTTGGCAAAAGCCTTCATGGCCTGCAACTACGATAGCGTGGCTTGGTACGAGATCAACATCTCGTCATCAACATCTCGTCATCAACATCTTGCTTCTTCGTCAACATCTTGGTTCTTCATCAAGCAGGCGCTCGAGACAAGCTTGCCGTAACCGGCACAAGCTCTTCGTCGAAGAAGACCATCGGCGTAACAACGAAGTGTCATCATGTCTTCATCACGCTCCTAGCTTGGCAACGAGCTCCATGGCAGCGTAGAGATCACATGATCTCGGCAAAAGCGTTCATGGCCTGCAACTACAATAGCATGGCTTGGTACGAGATCAACATCTCGTCATCAACATCTTGTTTCTTCGTCAACATCTTGGTTCTTCATCAAGCAGGCGCTCGAAACAAGCTTGCCGTAACCAGCACAAGCTCTTCGTCGAAGAAGACCATCTCGTCAGCCACTTGACAAGTTCAAGCTCATTTGTGTTCTCTAAGAGTAGCTTAAATGTTTGCGAACATCAGCACCAGTCCGTAGTAGCGAGCCCTATCTCTTCCTTGCGACGAGACCACCACTGCAAGCTCTGTCTCTTCCTTACGACCAGATCGATGTGTCCCAAGAAGCCCAAATACAGCTCTGATCTTTGCTTTTACAGTACGAGATTCAAATCAAGCCGTAGCTTGCGTACCAAGATTCAGCGGCAGTCATCTCTAGCCATCAAAGGCACGAGCTTTCTGTTGGACGCTTGTCTCTCCGACAAAGATAAGTTCTTTTATCATCACATGATTTAATAACTTTTAAATTACACGTGTGTCACAACATACATTATGGCCTTGGTTTAAACTATTAAACAACTCTAAAGACATTTTCACTCATCTCATGTTATTGCCTTATTGCTGGTAGCCTCTGATATTAATAATTAACAATTATCATGTCATCATGTGCAACTCACTAGCATTAAGTAATAATGAGTTCTACAGCCTGCTTATTGCTTATGCCAAAGTTGGTTATGTCATTTGGTTTATATTGATCTAATCATAATCATGCTTTTTGCGAGCCAGCGATCGTTGAGCCACAGACAAGCGGCTGCCACCATCATGTCCTCATGCTTCGAAGGACGGCCCTCAGCTACGAGCTTCCCGGAAGCGGTACAAGCCAGAATGTTTCTCAACATCATCACAGCCTGACGAAAATACACGCCAACAACTTGCTCGGCACACACGATCTCAACACGAGACTTCAGGTCGGTAACAGTTTGGTAAACTTGTATTTTAGGCACGAGTTTAAATTGAACTTGCCTTTTATTAGGCACGAGTTTGCGGTCGACTCGCTTATTGTTAGACACGAGTTTACAAAAACTCATCTTTGGCTAGGCATGAGTTTACAGAAGCTCTCCTTCTACTAGGCACGAATTCTCAGTAAACTCGCCTCTGTCTTAGCATGAGTCAAGTAAACTCGTCTTTCGCTAAGCATGAGTTTAAAGCAAACTCGCTTTTTACTAGGCACAAGTTCAAAGTAAACTCGCCTAAATCGTCATAGGCATGAATGTGTCTAGTTAATTGTCTAATAAACCATATTCGTAAGAGAATCTTTCCAAATACTTAATATGGAAAGTACTTAAACTATACCTCTTTGATGTAGGGTTTGGACCAAGGCTTGGGGGGACTTACTGTTGGGGGATGGATTTACATCCTTCTCAAGGCCCAGTATACATTGAACTAAGCCCATATTGCTAGGAAGCCCTAGGTTTCATCTTTCTATAAATAAAGAACTATCTCCTTATGAGAAAGGATCTTCTCCTCTTCTTATACTTTAAGAACATATTTTCATAGAGATTTTGTATTCTAAGGTTCACTTTACCCTTGTAATCATCTTGGTGATGAACCTCAATGAAATCTCTTTTATATTCTTTTTTCCATTTGATTTCATCTAAAGATTTTTCCTAAGCCTCAAGAATCTAATTTTTATCTTTAGATTCTTTTATTGTATTGATTCAACAAACATCACCGGCATAAACACCATTTTTGGATCAAACAAAGCCCAGTGCTATGGTGGTATTTGTGGTTTTTGATTCTTGTTGAGTGTCGCCAGCAGCGTATAAATGGAGAAGCAGAAGCCGAAGCAGCATCGTTTGATTTCGATATCTGACTCTCCGGAATGGGAACAGTCCGCAGACCAAAGATCTCGAGTAGAACAACAAACGGGCCGAAATGAAAACCTAAAGCCCATGCGAAACACGAAACTTCAGGCAGGAAGAAAACCTCACGCGAGGTAACAAAAAAACGGCACGCAAGTTGAGAAAAAACAGGAGAGGAGACCCACAAAACGCTGACCTGTCGCCTCATTATATTATAGATTTCAATTAATGAAAATTTTACTAAAATTAACCGAAGTTTTTGGTTTCAGTTTAATTTTGGTTTCGGTTAAATTCTTTTTTTGGCTAGCTCAATTTTTTTTTCAAAGTTTTCGTTAAAGTTTTAGTTAGTTTGACTTTGATTAGTTCGGTCTGGAAATTAGTTAAGACTGGCAGGGTTGGATTATATTTTTCAAAAGAAATTAGGAAACCCTAATTGATTGCCGAATCAAACCAATAAAATATTTTTATCTACTTAATTAAAACGAACTTGAACTGAAAACCAAAAATGAAATACAGTGGCAATATAACAATTACTAAAAAAGATTATGATCATTCCTAAGAAGTTGATTTCTACTCTTTACGAAAAAAATGCCACACATAACTACTACAATCAGTTACATTTTTCTGACGGGATAGAAGATTTAACCCAAAGGCAAGAGGTGTCTTGAAAGTGACTAAGCACAATTTTCAACATATATAAACAAAACCAACACAGCTGTCTCACCAAGTCACATTGTCTGTTATCACAAATCTACAATTTAAGACAATGACGATTGCATTACATTTGTATACATAAATATAGGAACTTAAAAACGTGAAGGCCACAACTCAAATATCTCAAAATGTGTAAATTTACAAATCTATAAAAAAATGCTTGAGGCTAATCATTTGATTCGACAGCAATATTTATTTGTGTTTACTCTTTGTA
This sequence comes from Brassica oleracea var. oleracea, assembly GCF_000695525.1. Lineage (NCBI taxonomy): Eukaryota > Viridiplantae > Streptophyta > Magnoliopsida > Brassicales > Brassicaceae > Brassica > Brassica oleracea. Next base: position 13,516,864 of record NC_027756.1, on the reverse strand, counting down.
TAATATATTAATCGTTGTTGATTAGTTATACACTTTATACTTAATATAATGATAAATGACAGCTTTGCATCTATCTCATTAAAACATGATCATTTGTAGAATTAACCTTATATCATTGTTTCATCTATCTAAGCAGTTAAGAGGGATTAAAATCCTAACATCATTGTTTGAAATTAACCTTACATATATATGAACAGGAATTTGTAATATAAAATGTAAAAACTATTTACAATTATGTTAGATTATTAGCCATTTTACGATCAAGATTATAACTTTTGCAAAGAAAATGATCGAAAACAAAACCCGCGCGGTTGCGGAGATCCAAATCTAGTATCGATTGAAAAGGGAAGTCATTTGTTTATTCAGCAAAAAGAACATACGTCAATGAAGATTTGTGGACTTGAGACTTGAGAGAGTATATCATTCATCACATACTTTTCAAGTTGCTAGAACAAATCTTTGATTGCATTTGTGTATATATTGGTTTAGTTTTAAATGATTTTTTGAACATTTATATTGTCTTAGTTGATAAAAAAAAACTATTTCCTACCAAAGCAGCAAATTATGTAGTTGAACCAGTTTTAAAAAAAAAAACATATACATAAGTTTTCAGCGGCTTTGCTGATTTCCTCGAACGGCGAAGATTCGAGTTTATGGGTCTAGTAGTTGAACTAAAACTCGTGGAATGGGTAACTGATCACCTAAACCTTCAACTAGTTTACTTTAGACAACATTCTTGAAATAAAACATTGTTTCCCTTTGAAAAATAAACTATTTTTATATTTCCTAATAATTGAAAAGAATATAGTTTGTTGTTATCTAATGTGCCACTACTCTTTCATGTCTCCCCCTATATTTTATTTGGCTTACTCTTACATATCATTCCAATCTTGAACAAAAAGAGCATTTTGTTCCTTTTCTTCTTCATCTTCAATCATTTCTGGTCTTTTTCCTTTCCTCATTCCTTTCGTAAACCAAACCTTTTTTGTTCATTTTGACATTATCGTCCAAGTGTCTCGGATTCGAGCATGTCAACAAGATTCAAAGGGATTTATCAGAAGAGCTTCAAGTGTTTCTCCGACATTTCGGGTAAATCGATTATAAATACATGTGTTTATAATTTTCCTTTGGCCAATTCATATAAAATATATGATTATGAACTCATTACATGTGTTTTTCAAAAAAAAAAAAAAACTCATTACATGTGTTTATAATCGGTTAATTTTTATTATAATAATCGACTATAAATGATTACTTGTGTTTATCAGAAGAACTTCAAGTGTTTCTCTTCTCTGACATCAATGGGTTCTTCTAGTTTAGCTTTACTAAATGGCCATATAAATATTTAAATGATTAACAAAATGAATTAATGAGAAATTCTTTTTGTAGATGAGAAGGATGAGGAGATGGATATAGGTTATCCTACAGATGTTCGACACGTGTCACATATCGGTTGGGATAGTTCATCGAGTAGTGCACCGAGTTGGGTGAGACATTTTATTTTAGCAATTACAACGTTAATCGATGTTGGTTTAGTCTGAACCGGTTTATTATTTTTCTTACAGCTACGTGAATTCAAGACGAGCAACAACGTTTTTGAGCCAAATTCATCGTGGCCGTTTACAGGCAAGTTTTATTTTTCTTGTTTACCATAAACTATAATGATTTTTTCAGAAAAAATAATATAATTATGTTATTTTAAAATTATATAGATTTGAAATCAGCCATGGAAGCATTTGGAGAAGTTGAAAGCAGCAAAGAATTGGGGAAAGAATCAACGAAACAATACCAGAAGAAGAAGCTCTCTTCAAAAGCCTCTAAGTTGTGTAATCCATGGTCACCAAGATTCTCAAGATCAAGCAAGGTCATTACTTGATTATTTTAACTTTTAGATCATTGCCGTTGTTTATATAATAATATAGAGAATATAGTGAGATATCAATGTTGTTGTTTTCATTCGAGATATCTATCTTCAGAAGTGTGTACATATTAATATTGAAAGCGTCTTTGCAATGATATTGGAATTGCTTTACCAAGTTCTTTTTTGGTAAGTTGAGGTATGATGTTTTAGTAAGGTCTTATGATGTTTTCAAAACCACACAAAGTTTTACATTTTCCTGAATTTAGTATCATTTTAGCTGTTTCTACAAAATACACAATTATTTCATTAATATTTTGGTGGTAAACTAATTAAGTTTGAAAATTATTAAAAATGATTCATTTTTTTGGTCGAATAAAAATGATTTTTTTCAATAACAATTTTCGCAATTTTTAGTTTGAAAATATATCTATCTATTATTTTTTTAAACATGAGATTTCATGCATAATTTCTTACCTATTGGTCTGTATATTAGTATTTTAATTTTCAGAGCTTTGGCTTTGCTTTTTTCTTGTAAATCAGGGTACTAATTAAAATCAAATTTATTTATAATGTCTTTTTTAATTTTATAAAATGCTACCCCCTGAATATAAGTTTGCTCAGCTTCCAATTTATTTTGCTATTTTCACCTCAAAAATAAAAGAATTCTATAATAGAGGTGAAATATGTTTCAATGTAGTTCTTTAAAATAGCAATCTCTAAATGTAGAGTAAAAAATGTTATTTCGTTCTCTATAAATAGAGGAAAAAATAGAGATCCCTATTATAAGAGAAGAAATAGAAGTAGAATGAAGCAATTTCACCTCTAAATGCTATTATAGAGATGAAATAACAGTGAGTTGGAGATGCTCTAAGTAGCTTTACAAAAGATTTCGTACGAGTGAACACTTTAAAATGGTCTTATATTAATATAAGAGCAATTCTCTTAAATAGACAATTTTCAAGTTTTGGTCACAAAAATAGATCACAAGAAGGAAAATGACCAAAATGTTTCATTTAATAGGTAAAATGACTCTAATACCCTAGATATATAGAAAAATAAAAAATATAAAAATATAAAATAAGAAAATAAAAAAAATTTATACTTTTAGATTATATGTTTTCAAATTCGAACTTTTTTATAAATTTTTTTTTTGAAATTTTTTTTTTATTTTTTTTTTCAAATTTTTTTTTTGAAACTATTTTTAAAATTTTTATTTTCAAATTTTTAATATTTATTTTTTATTTTATAAAATTTTAAACCTCAATCTTCCTGCTCCTTAACTCTAAAGCTAAGATTTGGATTAGTTAACCCAAGAGGTATAAATGTATATTTACCTCTTTAATGAAATATTTTGGTCATTTTGATCTTTAGAATTTATATCTGTGATAAAAACTTTTTTTTAGTGCTGGAGTATTTCTCTTAATATAATATACCACAAAAAAAATTCTGAAAAAGTAGCGCAAACTTGATATTTCGTATAATATTCATCTCTACACTGTCGTTTACGTATATTCATCTCGAAAAAATCTTTGATTTGCTTTTTTTAAGAAAATCTGATTATTTTGTTTACTATTTCGAAGTCTCTGTTAAAAAAGAGAGAGGGTACAAATCTATTTAACATGGTTTTTGTTTTTGAACTGATTATTCTATTTAACATGGTTTATATCAGGGCTAGTTCCATATCTCCTTCTCCTAGTTTGGGTTTGAAAATCCTTTTCATATTAGCTTCCAATTCTAAATTCTATTCTCTACTTTTTATATGCCCATGTTTTCTTCATCTTTGTAGTTCTCGGTTTGATATTTGGATTGCATCTTGTGACCATTAATATTATTATTATTATTTTTTTTTTATCATTATTGTTATTATTAAACAATGGAAGTTATAATATCTGCACTAACTTTGTGATTCATAGGGATTGCAATTGGATTCAATTTCATTAGTTTTTTATGGAAATTTTGTTAAGATCAAATATTTCTTTACTATCTTTTTGTATAAAAATATACAATACGAGTTTTTTTTAACCCTGGATTTATCATCATAGAAGTTTTGGGTTAGAACCCAAACGAGGACAAAGCCTCAAAAGTACATCAAAACAGAGTACGTGAGATAAGCGAAAAAGAAAAAAGAAAACACAAAATTGCCAGTAGGCAGCAATACATCAAGCATATCTCTCGAGACCAGAGTCAGATAGAGAGGAAAATCATGGTAATGTACGAGCCGCTTCCCGAGCAAGCAAATCCTGGAGCCAAGAAGGTCCACCTGTAGCAACATAAGATTGAAAGCGACTGTCTGCAGTGACACTGGTAGCAACCAAGGTAGCCACTTTGTTCTCCTCATTAACTACATGGTTTAGCCTCCAATCTTGGAACGTGTCAAGTCTCTGAAGGATTGCTGAGACCATTCGTTCTACTTGGGGGGTTGAAGACCTCCTAATGAAAGCATCTTTAAGAACATCCGAGGAAGTTTCAAACATGATCTTATCAAGCCTCAAGCTGGCCATAGCTTCCACTGACCATAGAAGTGAACTGAGAGAAGCCATCAAAGGGGTATCGGATCTGGAAAACGATCTTCTACTATGGAAAACCACTGATCCTACATCGTTCCTGACAATCGAAGCGCCTCCACTATTATTTGAGCTAGCCACCCACGACGACGCTATATTGCACTTCACCCAACCTTGGAGAGGTTTGACCCATACAGGAGAGATTCCGTGTTACCGAAGAAGATAATCTCTCTTGACTCCTAGTGTGCAGATCTCTCCATATTTCTGCTTCCATCATAGCTTTATCCAAGATCACAGTGGGGTTTATTCTCGTGTACTCAAAGCAAAAACAGTTCTTAGCCTTCCATATATGCCATAATATCCAAGGGAATACATAGCCAGCCTCAGGAGCTAGCCTATTCTTCTTAGTGAAGGATATCAAGTGATGCATGTTCAAGAAAACAGAGCGAGACCAAGACCCTGAAGGTGGCATAGGCACAGAGGACAAAGCCCAAACCTGCTGCGCAAAGCGAGAATGGAAAAGAACGTGACCGATGTTTTCAGTACCTTCATGACACGATGAACATGTTGTGTCTAAATGAATACTTCGAGATCGTAACCTATCCTTAACAGCCAAAGCTCCTGACAGGATACACTAGAGTATATAATACTGAGTTTAGTTTTTGAAAAGTTGCACTATAATGCTTGAATTCTAGGATCAAACTTTATCAAAAAAAAAAATCTAGGATCAAACTTAAATAATTGCTTAATATATCATATTTTACCTAAAGTTGAAAGACTAGGTGTGACTGGTGACCATTTGAGTAATACTATGAACAAATAAAAAAAGAACGAAGAAGAATAAAATTAAAGGAATGAGTGAGAATGATTGTTCCTCCTCAAAAATAATGAGGAATAATTTTGCTTTGTTATTCTCGTAGGGTTCGACTGGTGACCATTCTGGAAACAAGAGGAACGAATATAAAATAAAAAGGAAAAAAATTGCAGGAATAAAAAGGAATGGTTGTTCCTTCTCAAATTTAACAAAGAATACTTTAGTTCTTTATTTCTCTACAAAAAAAGAATGGTTAAGAATGAAAAGAAAAACTTATGGGGATTTGCCAAAAGTGACTCAAAACTTTTTTTTGAATACAAAATTGTACCCCAAATTCAATCAAATGCAAAAGTAACCCAAAAGCCTAGTGAAATTACAACAGCCCTCTTGTAAACAAACAAAAAACATGTATTCAGTTTTACCATTATAACCACCCGTTAGAGAAGACTTACAAAGAAGTCTCTAGGATGAATTCTTTGTAAGTCTTCTCGTTCATTAGATCTTAAAAATAATTTTATAAAAAATATTTTGATGGGTAAAAAATTGAAATCATGTAATAATAAACATTTCTCAATGATGTAAATTTAGCTCATCTGAAATTGAATTATTTTCAACATAGTTGAGTGAATGTATATTGGCTCATGAGTCATTGGTTTAGGGTTTGGTAACATATGTTATAGTATTGTATGTGTCTTTAGGGTTAGATTCCGAAATCTTACCTTCATTTTTCTTTTTTTTTTCAAACTGACTCATATATGTTTAGTAACTATCTAATAACTTGATTTAAGCACTTTCTAAGTTTTCTTTTTAAGTGTAAGAAAGTGTTTTTTGCATAGTTAATTGATTTTAGGGTCTTGAAGACTCACAGAAGACTTAAAAAGAAGTCTTCAGACACATTCCGCCTAAATTTTAGTAGAATTTA
>NC_027756.1:13508712-13510694 GCF_000695525.1 Brassica oleracea var. oleracea | reverse complement strand
AGTCTTCCATAAGTCTTCCAGGAGTCTTCCATAAGTCTTCCAGGAGTCTTCCATAAGTCTTCCAGGAGTCTTCCAGAGAGAGTTTTCTCATGTATTAGATCTTAAAAATAATTTAAATTTTTTATAAAAAATATTTTCATGGGTTAAAATTTGAAATCATGTAATAATAAACGTTTTTTCAATGATGTAAATTTAGTTTATCTGAAATTGAATTATTTTCAACATAGATGAGTGAATGTAGATTGGTTCATGAGTCATTGGTTTAGGGTTTGGTAACATATGTTATAGTATTGTATGTGTCTTTAGGGTTAGTATTTGAAATCTTATCTTCATTTTTTTCTCCTTTTCAAATTGACATATATATGTTTAGTAACTATCTAATAATTTGATTTAAACACTTTCTAAGTTTTTTTAAGTTTAAAAATGTTTTTTTGCATAGTTATTTGATTTTAGGTCTAGAAGACTCACAGAAAACTTAAAAGAAGTCTTCCAACACATCCCGCCTCAATTTAAGTAAAATTTAGGGTTCCCGCCTAAATTTTGGAATAATTCAGGTTTTTCGCCTAAATCAAAGTCTTCCATGAGTCTTACATAAGTCTTTCATGAGTCTTCCATAAGTCTTCCAGAAGTCTTCTAGGTCGAAAATATTTAACCTAATTGGAATTTTTGTCTTCATATATAAAGAAAATTTACACATTCTCTTTCTTCTTCTCAAATGACTGCAACAAAAATGTAATGTTTCTCACTCTAAAACTCTCAAACCTCTCTCTAATCTCAACTTTATATCCATTTCCCACTTTTTCTTATGTCTTCTCACTAATTTATCTTCTTTTTGCAGATTTTTCATTACATGATTCCTTTCACTCTTTCAAAGGTAGATTTCTAAATTTTGGATATGAATTTATGTGTGTGTTTATATGTTAGATTCTAAAAAACTATAGATTCAACATAGTGTGACTGTTTTGTTTATTTTGTAAACATAAAATTTTCCGTTTTTAAAGTTTTTTCTGTTTTGAAGTTATTTGAATGTTTTTGAATTTGCAGGTTTTTCCAGATCTGAGAGACTTTGAAAGACTTCTCAGAAGACTCTCAGAAGACTCTCGGAAGACTTCTCAGAAGCCTTCTTAGAAAGTCTTCTAATGCATTTTATGCTAGAAGACTTCCAATGAAGTCTTCATGAAGTCTTCCGAAGTCTTCTGCCTAAAGTGGTATATATTTTGGATATGTATTTTGTGTGTTTTATATATTAGATTCAAAAAAATTATAGATCCATCCTAATGTGACTGTTTTGTTTATTATCTAAAAATTTATTTTTGAAGTCTTCTCTATTTTGAAGTCATTTGAATGCTTTTGAATATGAAGATTTTTCAGATCTGAGACAGATTTTGGAAGACTTGTGGGATAATTCGTGGAAGACTCTTAGACGACTCTCAGAAGACTCTCGGAAGACTTCTTGGGAAATCTTCTGTATTTTCTGCTAGAAGACTTCCCACGAAGTCTTCAGAAAGTCTTCTGCCCAAAGTGGTACAAAGAGATGATGTGAAGTGGAGTCCGAGCTTATCTATGTTGAGGAATAATATTTGGCTGTCTAATAATTTTGTTCATGGTCTTTTTATGATTTGTATGTGTAATATTTTAGTTGTGAATTATTTTGTAAACTTTAAGAGATGTTAATCAAAAGAATGGTAAATATGTTCATGTTTTGCCAAAAGTACTTGACTTCATTAAAGTTATTGATGCAACATACTAAAAAATATTTTAATCATTCTACCCACACATAAAAAAACACAACATCACAACAACACAAAAACATAGTAAAATTTGTTAAAACTAAGAGAGAAGACTTCTCAAAAAACCTTAGTCAAATTCACAAAAGATCAAAATTGAATTTTAAGTGAAAGTTGGAATTTTAAATCTCATGGAAGTTAAAAAATTTATCTTATGAGGAAGACAACACAAACACAGAACATCAACTTAATAAA
>NC_027756.1:13487809-13508696 GCF_000695525.1 Brassica oleracea var. oleracea | reverse complement strand
GGAGAAGACTTCTTATGAAGTCTTCTACAAGTCTTCTATGAGGAAGACTTACAGAAGACTTCTCCGTTTAGCTAGAAACATTATTAAACATCAATGTTTGTAATTTCATAATTATCACCTATAAATTCGATTCAGTAGTCCCAATATTGACTAATAAACATGAATTAGCAAGAAGATATTAAAATTTCATTTTAATTTTGGATAAATTTGAAGTTTAATAAAAACTTCCGTAGAAGATTTATTTTGAAGTCATCCACGGAAGACTTCAAAAGAAGTCTACTATGTGTAGTGTAGACTTCAAAAGAAGTCTTCTATTTAGGTCATTTTTGCAATTGCAAATATATGAAGGAAGACTTCTTAAGAAGTCTACTCTACAGAAGACATCTTCGGAAGTCTTCCTTTGTAAATATTGGCTTACTTTTGAAATTGATTTTTTTCGAAATTCCCAAAGAAGACTTCCGTCGGATGATTTCTCTAGAAGTCTTCTCTCGCGGGCAAATGTTTGACCAGAACCCAGAATAAAACTCGAGAAGACTTAAAGAAGTCTTCTCATTGATATTAATTTTTTTACTATTATATTTCAATTGCAAAAGTAACCCACACAGAAATCTTCCGGCATTGAGAAAACTTAGGGAAGACTTTCAGAAGACTTTTGTAGAAGTTTTCTCTTGGAAGACTTCCTTAGAAGTCTTCTACAAAAAGTCAAATTTCTGACCAACTTCGGTCAAATTTAAAAGTAAACTGTTTATCTGAGAAGTCTTCTCTGGGAATTTCAAAATTTTTTGTTTACAAAGGAATGTTAGAAGACTTCTAGGGAAGTATTCTATTAAAACACACACAAAAGGTCAATTGCAAAACTAACCTATGCATTGAAAGAAGTCTTCTCGATGAAGAAGACTTCTTTAGAAGTTTTCTTCGTCGAACAAATCTGAAAAATAAAACGTAGTTCGCGATTTCATACCTTGAACTCGTGAGATGACTTGCGTGGTTTCTCCAATCACCCAGAACGTCACCACAACAGCTGCCTACTCGTTAATCACCAAGAATCGTGAGCTTATGAACCTTACATAATTTGTAATCAAAATCTTCAGTTTTTTTAATGAATTTTGAGAGAAAGTGTAAGATATGTGGTTTGTGTGGATAAGAAATGAAAAAGGATGAGAAAAAATCGAAACTTTAGGGAATTAACACTCTCAATTTGGTAGTTCATGGTGGTTGAGGTATTGATGTCAATGGCAAAGTTGTAAATATTTGGTGAAGATGAGGATGGTAAGGTAAAAGCAAAGTTTCGAAAAAAACATAGGTTATTTTTTAGGTTGACTTGAAATTTTGAGTCATTTTTAAAAGAACCCTAAAAATTTATTCCTTGTGAATGGTGATATTTTTTAAGAACGTTAGTGAATGCATTATTTCTCGCCGTTCTCTGGTCACCATTCATACCTTACAAAAAAAATGAATGATAAGGAATAGAAAAAAAATTAATTCCTTATGAATGGTATATTTTTATGGCAACCATAAGGAATTGAATGTTCCTTCTCATTCCCTTGGTCTGACTGGAACCATTCGGGAAACAAGAGGAACGAATAAAAAAAAAATGTACGGGAATAAAATAGCAGGAATAAAAAGGAATGGTTGTTCCTTATCAAATTTAACAAGAAATAATTTTGTTCTTTAATTCTCTACAAAAAAAAAAAGAATGAAAGGGAATGAGAGAAAATTATTATTCCTTATGAATTGTGATTTTTTTTAGGAACGTTAGGAAATACATTATTCATCGCCGTTCCCTGGTCACCATTCATATTTACAAAAGATATATATCTAAAAATCTATCCTACTAAAATATATTCTTATCATGGTAACTTGATCGATCCAATAGTATTCTTTCCATCATGGGGTCTTCCAAAAAAACATCCTTCAGGTAGTCCGAAGAATACACAATCTTTCTGTACCGAGCCACCTCATTGTTCTCTAGTACCTCCGGTAATGTCTCGATAACCGTATCATCAACTGGTCCATAGAAAATAGGGACATAAATTCGGTTACATGTTAAGGTAGATACAATTTCAACCTAAAACCAATTGGTGAGAAGTGAAGTGGTTTATTTATCTAATATATTACTAAAGATTCTTCAAATGTAAGATGTTAGAGATTTTATTTATTTACTTAAAGATATAAAATGATTTCACATTTCTATGTAATTAAATGGTATTATTCATATGTTATATGTTGCGCTGCAACATGATAATCAGATTAAATTGCTTTAAATTAAATATAATATATATTTTTTTTTTTGAAATAACTTCTTTATATTTTTTCTTACTTTCTCACTCAAATTTCTTATAATATTAAACATAATAACATATAAATTTAGAATGGCGAACATATAATAAAGCTAATGAAAAGGCAAAACAAATTAACATAGTTTATAAAATAAATTTCTCATGAATGTTCACAATCCGATTGATCTATCATTTTTAATGAAACAAAAGCGAATTACAACAAAACAAATTGGTGTAATCTAACCAAACAAGACTCACTAAAACTGTATATTTCAATTATATATACAATATAAAAATGTAATTATTTTACTAAAATATGCCACTATCTATATTTATTTAAATAATATTTTTAAATTTATTTAGTCTGAAAATTATACCAAATGATAGAAAATGGCTTTTACTTTCTAAGAATTTGTCCCCAAAAAAAAGCGTACAAATCATGTACCTTTTTATTCAAATAATTAATAATTACTTACTTGCATTGAGAAGGCCATGTAGTAGCGAAGTCAGGGTAACCTGAGAATTCGGAGTGGAGACTTCGAATTGCATAGGAGATGCAGCGGAGGAGGACGAAGAGCGGAGGCAGCGAAGCGACTCGCTGCGATGAGTTGGCGAAGGAAATCCGAGCTGGGAGTTAGAGATCGGCGATGCAGGCCGTTGAAGAGATACAGAGGGGAAGAGATAGAGAAACGAAAGACTTCATCGATTTTTTTTCATCCTCTGGGATCATGATTAACCCAGGTTCTTAGGGTGGGGTTCTTAGCTTCGGTTAAGAACCGTTTCTTAGCTTTTAACTAATAAAAGCTAAGAACCATCTCTTAAATAAGAGATATAAGAGCCAGTTTTTAGCTGAAAAGTGTTAAAAAAAATAAAAAAAAAACAAAAAAAATGTCAAATCATAAGTTAAGAACCCCAAATTAAGAGCTCGGGTTAATCATGATCTTTATCGCGGTATGCTATACCGGGTCACTAGGTTTTTTTGGTTTAAAAAAAATAAAAATTAGGTAATTAAGTTGAAAACGTCGCTTAATCTAAAGCGGAAGGGACAGGGTTTCAAGGGGCACGTGTCATTCATACAAAATCTCTCTCTCTCACTACCGTCTCGTCTTCTCTCTTTCTCTCGAGGCGACACCGAAGGCGAAACGGAGATCTCTCCGCGACGATGAAATCTCCTCGTCGATGGCATCAGCCGGAGTCTCTATCGGTGGAATCGTCGCCTCTCTCTCTTTGGTCGATGATTCCGCGTCTCCCTCGACGAATCCGCCTCTCTCTCTCTCTCTCGATCTCGTCGACGATTCCGCGTCTCCGGCGCTCTCTTCGACGATTCCGCCTCCCTCTCGATCTCCTTGACACCTCCGCGTATCTCTCGATCTCCTCGACGCCGCCGCGAATCTCTCGCTCTCCGCGTATCTCAAGCTGATCACTCCACCTATCTCAACCGAAATCAAACCGAAAGAAAAAGCTAAGTTGTTTTCCTTTTATGTTTGAATCATTCGTTGTTAAATTGATTCGTTTGTTGTCTTGCATGCGTCTCTTGGGTTTGTTTATGTCTTCTGATTCAACTCGGTTATGTCTCTGTCTTTGTTTGTTAATCATTCTTGTGATAGAAAAAAGTTTGTCTTTGTTTATATCGATCAATATTTGTTTCTTCATGCGTCTCATGCGTTGCTTGTGCTTGTTTGTGTCTCGTGATTCAACAGATGATGTCTCTGTGTCTCAATATATCAATCGGGTGTGCTGGATAGTTTATGTCTCTGTCTTTGTTTAAGTCGATCAGTTCTTGTGTTTGTTTATGTATATTGATTGAAGAGATGACGTCTTAGTATTTGTTTCTTAGTCTTTCTTGTGTCGGAATCGTTCTAATGTTGATTCTGTTTCTTGCGTTTCCTTTTCAGATGGACGGATAAAGAGACTTGAAGTTTATTCAAAGAAGAGGTCTGTTGTTTGGACGGATGAAGAGGCAATGAGCATTTCAGGTTAGTAGCCTTTGAACCGTGAATTGATTGTGAATCTGGTTAGATAGAAAGTAGGTAGATAGCAATTGATTGTGAACCGTGAATTGATTGTGAATCTGATTGTGAATGTCAAACCGAAAGTCAAAAGCTGAAGTGTGATTAATGAGTTAGATAGCAATGAATGTTAGATATATGAGTTAGCTAAATGTCAAGTCCATATGGTTGTGGGTGTGATCAAAGCGTTAAACGCTTTTTCTCTTCTATTAAACAGACTCCTTCTTCTCTCTTTCTCTTTCAAACTCGTTTTCCTTTCTATTAAACACACTCCTTATTCCATCTCTCTTCTTAGACAAGTTCAGATATGGATTCCAATCCATATAGGAGTTTTAATTTTGTTGATCTTCTTCAAAGTCAACAAGAAACTGGCATCGGTTCAGAATCCTTCCCTATTCCTTTATTTGGGACGCAAGCAACTGAAGGTTCAAACTTCGAACCAGACAGTCATGTGGAAAGTAGAGGACGACACACGTGGACTCCAACAGATGACAATGTCCTCATCAGCTCTTGGTTAAATACCAGTAAAGACCATGTGGTAGGGAATGAGCAACGGTCGGTTTCTTTCTGGAAAAGGATAGCAGCCTACTACTCGGCTAGTCCTAAGATCGCATCACAGTGTAAGCAAAGGTGGCACAAGATCAACGACATGGTGGGAAAGTTTTGTGGAGCTTTTGAAGTAGCAACTCGTGAGAAAACCAGTGGGCAAAACGACGCTGATGTTCTCAAACATGCCCACAAGATCTTCTTCAACAACTACAAAAACAAGTTCACATTAGAACATGCTTGGAAAGAGCTTAGACATGACCAGAAGTGGTCTGATCTTTCTTCTGCTTGCTCTCAAGGAGATTCCAAAAGGAAGAAGTTAGATAACGGCTCGCACTCAGCCTGCTTACTGGCTGACGATGGAGCAACTCGACCCCCTGGTGTTAAGGCTGCAAAAGCCCGTGGAAAGAAACAAGTCAGTGATGGGAAAGACCTTGATGAGTTTCAGAAAATGTGGAGAATCAAGCAAGAGGATTTGGTTATTAAGGAGAAGCTGTCGAAGATGAAGCTTCTGGACAGGCTAATGGCAAAACAAGAACCTCTAGATGATGGTGAAGAAGCTCTGAAGAAGAAGTTAATTAACGAGTTGTTGCTGTCTAATTAGGTCTTGTGATTGTTCTTAAGTTTTAACTTTAGATTTTATTGTTCTTGTTCCTGCTCTATTTCTTAAGTTCAAGTCTCGCTCTAGTTGTTGTAATGGTGTGGTTATTGATTTTATAAAATGTTTTAAGTTATCCTCTTCTTGTTGAGTTATCTTTGAAGTTAATGTTCTTGTCTCTTTACATGATGCTTGTGTGACAGATTGCAGCCTTGGACTGGAGCGAGTCACGGATGCTTGGGTGACAGAGTGCAGGCTTGGACTGAAGCGACAGAGAGATGTTTTGTAGTCTCAAGTTGAGTGCATGTATGTGTCAAGTTGAGTGTCTGTATGTGTCTGTGTCTTGTAGCCTTGGACTGGAGTTGTAGTATCAACTTGATGCCATCTTCTTTATTTATAACAACAACAACAAGCTCTTCTTCTCTCTATATCCATCGCAACACAAACACATCTTCTCTCTTCAAACATAACAACAACAAACTCATCCTGTGTCCATTAGACAACAAAACCATCTTCTCTCTTTATCTTATTAAACAACAAAACCATTTACTCTCTTTATCTTATTAATCGCCAAACAACCAAAGCCATCTTCTCTCGTAGTGCCATTATCCGTCTTTAAACACCAGACCATCTTTTTTATCCTTTAAAAAACCAAACACCTTTACCATCTTATTTTAAAAAAAAACCAAACACCAAAACCATCTTTTTTAAAAATCCTTTAATCACCATATATGGCTTTTTCTTCTCAAAATCCTTTAGATGAATCTTTTGATGATGCATTTGATGAGCTCTTTGATCAACATTTTGATCAAGCCTTTGAGAATTTAACCATTCATCGTGATGAAGAAGAACGAAGAAAAAAAAGAAAAAAAAGAAAAAAGAGCGTATATCGAATGAAATCGTGAGGAATGGCATATTCGTTTATGGAATGATTATTTCAGTGATACTCCAACGTATCCTAAAAGTTTCTTCCGACGCCGTTTTAGAATGAACAAGCCATTGTTTATGCGCATTGTTGATCGCCTCTCCAAAGAAGTTCAATACTTTAAGCAAAGGCAAGATGGTCTCAGAAGGATTAGTCTCTCTCCCCTTCAAAAGTGTACGGCAGCCATTCGTGTGTTGGCATATGGTTCTGCAGCTGATACGGTCGACGAATACCTCAGGCTCGGTGAAACAACAACTCGGTTATGCGTGGAGAATTTTGTGGAAGGAATTATATATTTCTTCGGCGATGACTACCTAAGAAGACCAACACCGGCTGATCTTCAACGTCTACTTGACGTTGGAGAGTATCGTGGATTTCCCGGGATGATAGGGAGCATCGATTGTATGCATTGGGAGTGGAAGAATTGTCCCACCGCTTGGAAAGGGCAATATTCTCGTGGTTCGGATAAACCAACAATCGTTTTAGAAGCGGTTGCTTCATACAATCTTTGGATATGACACTCGTTTATTGGGCCCCCAGGTACCTTAAACGATATAAATGTTCTTGATCGCTGACCTGTTTTTGATGACATAATAAATGGTCATACTCCGGAAGTCACTTACTATGTCAATGGAAGAGAGTATCATTTGACTTACTATCTCACCGATGGTATTTATCTGAAATGGACAACTTTTATCCAATCTATTCAAATACCACAAGGGCCGAAAGCAGTTTTATTTGCTCAACGTCAAGAAGCTGTCCGAAAGGATGTCGAAAGTGCTTTTGGAGTCTTGCAAGCTCGCTTTGCCATTGTTAAAAATCCATCACTTTTTTGGAATAAAGTCAAAATTGGGAAGATTATGAGAGCATGTACCATACTCCATAATATGATAGTAGAAGACGAACGAGATGGATACACTCAATTTGATCCTTCAGAGTTCCAACAAGCAGAAGACAACAGAAGTTCACATGTCGATCTCATGTATTCTACGGATATCCCTACAAATATCGCAAATATGATGGGTGTTCGAACAAGAATTCGTGATAGAAAAATGCATCAACAGCTGAAAGATGATCTGGTTGAACATATTTGAGAAAAATTTGGACGTGACGAAGACGACAACTGATCTCCTATGCTTCTTTCAAATAATTCTCGTTTATTGTAATAATCTTTGTTTTCATGTTTTTATTTTAAAATCTATGTTTAAAATGTTATCTTTTATTATGTTTTATGTAATTGATCTGGTTGAACATATTTGAGAAAAATTTGGACGTGACGAAGACGACAACTGATCTCCTATGCTTCTTTCAAACAATTCTCATTTATTGTAATAATCTTTGTTTTCATGTTTTTATTTTAAAATCTATGTTTAAAATGTTATCTTTTATTATGTTTTATGTAATAAAAAATTAAAATTAATAAAAAATGTTTAGTAATTTTTTTTAAGAAACCTAAAATAAGAGACTTGCAATGGAGGAGGAAATAATCTCAAGGTTCTTAATCAACTCTCTTACCAAAATTAACTCTTTAAATACTATTAAAAATAAATTAAGAGACCCATTAGGGTATTAAGGATAAAGATGCTCTTAGAGCATGATTATTGGGGGTTCTTAACGGAATATAAGAACCTGTCTCTTAACTTTTAACTAAAAAAGTTAAGAACCGGCTCTTAAAACTCTTATTTAAGAACCGGTTCTTAGCTTTTTTAGTTCTAAGTTAAGAGACAGATTCTTATATTCCGCTAAGAACCCCACCCTAAGAACCCCCCAATAATCATGCTCTTATAACTCCTAATTAGAAAACGGTTCTTATGTTAATTACAATTTTTCATTTTTTTTAAATCCTAATTATGCTAAGATACCTATCTAAGAGACCTGGTTAATCTTGCTCTTCATGTCCTTCACGAGGATACTGAAACTTGAAAAAGTCTCTCCACTACAACACACTCTCTTTGAAAGGAGTGAAACTTGTTGTCAACCACGCCGTCTCCCGGACTTCCTAACACATGATTCTAAGAAACTCTTTGTTTCTAAGAAACCCCTTTTGCTAAGAACTTTTCTCTATGTTAATGCAATACAAAGCTTCCCCAACCTATTTATACTAACTAGATTTCGCGGCTCTCTTCCCCAAGTAAAGATCTCCAAATCTCTTTGTTAATCTTCTTTTTCCTTTTAAGCAAACTTCCTTTTGCCTTAATGATCAACTTCCTCTTCAAGCAAACTCTCTTTTGTTTAATGGAAAACGTCCATTTCTCTTCACACATATATTTCCTTTCCTTTTTCAAGTTCAAACAATCATACACAAACTGTAATATAACTCCATCTTCATGTAACATGTTATGTACTACCTCCTGTAGTACTCCACAGACTATTACATCAACATCGTAGACCATAACACCCCGAGAGATACTACAAAGTAAATGGTAGCTATAAAAGAAATCGGGGACATTACAAATCACAACACAATTGTAGTTTCAAAAAGATCAAAGAGTAAACCAAAGGGGAAGACATAACTATTGTTTTATTCACCAACCATGAACCATGCACAGCTTGGAGGAACGCTGCAACCTGCAAAAGACCAATCCAAAAGGCAGAGTTTGTCACCAACGTGCCCAAGATCTTTACTATATTCTTCGCTTTTCCTTAAAATAAAAATGTTATTTAGAAGTGCTAAGTATAAAAATGTTATGCAGAAGTGCTAAACTTGGATAATGATTGAATTGAGCTCACTTTTCATTTTGACCATATTCTAAGTTTTGGATTACATAAAATCCATATGTATGATAGATAAGACAATCAAAGTTTCATTCTTGTTCTAGACTAAGACACAAGAATAACAAATAAAAATTTATGTTTATGTGTTTTTGTAAAGACCTTTGATAATGTTTGAACAATGAATCTCATCTCTCTTTCTAACCAACAATTAGTTTTTGATTTTTCTATCTTGTTCAAGTTATGATTTTTCATTGTCTGCAACTTTTTATATAGACTACTAAGGATTACAATGGTTAGTACCAACGGATATAATTGTTAACACCAACAATTATAATAGTTAGCCAAAAGTTAAAACTGTTAACACTAACAATTGAAATGGTTAGTGAAAGTCACAATGGTTCTTTACTGAACAAAAATTTATATAGATTTTTAGAGCTACAAACAAAATTTATAGAGATTTAGGTGGTCTTACATGACACAATATCTGTCTATGCTGCCTTCTGCTCTTCAGTGATGTTTTCTTTATATCCTCAGGCACAGCTTCAAATTATTCATCAATGTATTTGATACCTAGTTGGTGAGCTCAAAAACTACTATGGGCTTTCTATAACATCTTTTCCCTCGGCCTTATACCTTTCAACAAAATAACCCTTATTACAAAAACTGAAAAAAATATATATATATTTCCACCCAACGACGACGTTTTAGTACCATTTTATAAAATCACTAACCTCAGGTGAAGAAGATCAAAGACGAAGAACATTTGAGTTCCGTTGAATGGAGATGAAAGACTCGTCGTAGTCTCCTCTGATCGAATCCGCATTATCGATCTCTCTTCTGAATTTCGAATTCTCAATCATCCAGTCCGATCCACGACACACCGATTTGATCTGACGCTCTCCGGTTGCGATTACACCCACCCGCGGTGGTGATCGGCGATCATCGAGATGTCGTGGGGGTTAGGGTGGAAGAGATCGTCGGAGAGTTTCCGTCTGAGTCTCTCTTACGGCGCGGACGATCTAAACGAGGATCCAATCCGATCACCGTCCGCTTCTCCGTTCGGATCTCCGACATCGATAACGTCATCCGCCTGCTCGTCTCCCTCCGCGGTGGAGGATCCGGAACTAGGTTTCCGGATCGATTTGGACTGGACGGCGGGGGATTCCGAGGACCAGGTCGCGTTACGGCTCGAGTCGCAGCTGATGGTGGCCTTGCCTGCGCCGAATGATACGGTGGTGGTTGAATTCAACGGAGAAGGCGAGGAAGTTGGGGTGGTGATGAGAGTTGAGAAACGGAGAGAGCCTTTGCGAGCAGTTACGTTGATGAAAGCGGCTGGCTCTGGTCAGCAGTATGATGGTGTAGGGGTGTTAACGAGGCTGATGAGGTCTGATATGATGCCTGCGGCGATTCCTGCTCCGGCTATTGATGTTGCTTCCTCTTGTGGGGAGCATTGGAAGACTGTGACCTCGTTGAGTCTATCTGGTGTTGGTTTGTTGGTATGGTATTTTAATGTTTCTTGATTGTAATGAAGAATGTTGTGATAAAGCTTTGAACTTTACTGAATTGGGCAGGTAATGCCTGTTGAAGTAACTGAGTTGCCTCTTCTTGAGAAGCTTTGCCTTGAGAACAATAAACTTTCAGTTTTGCCACCTGAGATAGGGAAACTGAAAAACCTTAAAGTTCTTAGAGTTGACAACAACATGCTTATCTCTGTTCCTGGTGAGCTTTACTTGCTTATACTTGTTATTCGCATCTTAATGCTAAAAGAGAATCGGTATGTACGATGTTAGTTTGAACTCTTGTGCAGCGGAACTAAGACAGTGCGTAGGTCTTGTCGAATTGTCCTTGGAACACAATAAACTCATCCGGCCTCTGCTTGATTTCAGGTCATTTTGGCAGATAGCTGATATCTCTATTTTTCCATTTCTTGAATTTAGTAGGTAGGAGGCTGATTTTTTATTTGATTGAAATGCAGGGCGATGGCTGGGCTACGAATACTACGGCTTTTTGGTAATCCCCTTGAATTCCTTCCAGAGATATTACCTTTGCATCAGCTTCGCCAGTTGTCTCTTGTAAATGTCAGAATTGTGTCTGATGAGAATCTTAGATCAGTAAATGTACAGATAGAGGTAAGAAGAAAACCCATCACACAATCTCTCTGCCACTTTTTTACTCTCTAGATGATTAAGTTTGTAGGCTAAGGGTGCGTTTGCATGATGCTAGACAGAAAACACTTCCTATTTTGGGGCATCTAGGCACAAGCTTAGTGCCTTCTCTCCCCTTATATTCCGTTCTTCGTCCTGTCACCATCCTCTTCTAGCATCTACATTGGTGAAGATAATGCAAGATGAAGGAAACCGTTCTGTTATTGGTAAAGATGAAAATGCAGTGAGGCAGCTTATAAGTATGATTACTAGTGACAATCGCCATGTGGTATGTTGGTTTTTGTTCTCTGCTATTACTAGAAAATAAATACATACTTTCTTTTGGGAACAATCACCATAACTACAGGTTTGATAGGTTGAGCAAGCATGTGTTGCTTTATCATCTCTTGCTCGAGATGTTAGCGTGGCAATGCAGCTGATGAAGTGTGATATAATGAAGCCAACTGAAACTGTTCTGAAATCTGCGGCCCCAGACGAAGTGATATCTGTGCTACAAGTCGTGGTCACCTTAGCTTTCGTATCTGATTCCGTTTCTCAGAAGATGCTCACCAAGGATATGCTGAAATCCTTAAAATCCCTGTGTGCTCATAAGAATCCTGAAGTAAGATAGCTGCATTTTGGCTCTCCTTATAAGTAAAACCTGCAGATTTTTTGACTGAGTTTTCATTTTCCTTAGGTTCAAAGACAAGCCTTATTAGCAGTTGGAAACTTGGCCTTCTGTTTGGAAAATCGTCGTATTCTGATTACTTCCGAGAGTTTGAGGGCGTTATTGATGCGGTTGACTGTCACACCTGAACCACGAGTCAATAAAGCTGCAGCTCGAGCTTTGGCAATTCTTGGTGTGTTTCTTGATGTGCTATATTGCCATAACTGTTTAACACTCTGAGCTGGGCATTACATAAAATATTGTTCCTCTGATGACAGGAGAAAATGATATTCTGAGACGTTCCATAAAAGGTAGGCAAGTACCAAAACAAGGACTGCGTATACTCACCATGGATGGAGGTGGAATGAAAGGTCTTGCAACGGTGCAGATTCTCAAAGAGATTGAGAAGGGAAGTGGCAAGCGTATACATGAACTATTTGACCTTATATGTGGCACATCAACAGGAGGAATGCTAGCTATTGCTCTTGGTGTCAAGCTTATGACACTGGAGCAATGCGAAGAAATTTACAAGAATCTAGGTGTGTAGAATTCCCTTGGATTTGCAGCTTCGTTGACTTACTGGTTCTGGACTTTACTTTGAATGATTTTTCTTTAGGAAAGCTTGTTTTTGCTGAACCTGTCCCAAAGGACAATGAAGCTGCAAGTTGGCGGGAAAAGTTGGATCAACTATATAAAAGTTCATCGCAAAGTTTCAGAGTTGTCATCCATGGATCCAAGGTATATACAGATCCTTTGGTCTATTCCTAATTTCTTCTTCTCTAGCGACATAAAATTAAAGAGAAGTCCTTTATTGTTTTGTTTATAAGGATTTATCATTTTTATGTTTTTTAGCGTCTTGGATTAGTGTAGGATTTCCTTCAAACTGTAAAAAGATATGCTTGTAGAAAATCGAATAGCTCTTGTTGGTTCCTACATGACTTGGAGTCAGGTTCTATAATATACTGTCTTGCAGCATAGCGCAGACGAGTTCGAGAGACTGTTAAAGGAAATGTGTGCTGATGAGGATGGGGACTTACTAATAGAATCAGCTGTGAAGAATGTTCCGAAAGTTTTTGTCGTATCTACTCTTGTTAGTGTGATGCCTGCGCAACCATTTATATTCCGGAACTACCAGGTACAACACTTCACTTTATCATTTTTGGTTATTTCCGTATTCTCTGTTATTTTGCTAGGAAGGGTATACCACTTTACATTCTCCTTTCTATACTTCTCTTGTGTATCATATGCTCTCTGTTTTCTGTTTGCAGTATTCTGTTGGAACTCCGGAAATGTCATATGCATTTTCAGATCATTCAGGCGGCAGTACATTAACTTCATCAACTGCCAGTGATCAAGCTGGCTACTACAAGCAAAGTGCGTTTATGGGAAGTTGTAAGCATCAGGTTTGGCAAGCAATACGCGCATCATCAGCTGCTCCGTATTATCTTGATGATTTTTCAGTCGGTACAAGTCTACCTTTTTCTTTTCTAGTTTTATCCTTGAGACTTAAAGTAAGCTTTACGCTGATATTTTTTATAATCTTTGTTTGCTTTTCAAATCGCCTAAGATTCATACCGCTGGCAAGATGGTGCAATAGTGGCAAACAATCCTACTATATTTGCCATTAGAGAAGCACAACTTCTATGGCCTGACACAAAAATTGACTGCTTGGTTTCGATTGGCTCTGGCTCTGTACCAACAAGGGTAAGTCGTGTTTTTTTCTCTCTTAGTTGTGAAATTTAGTTGATTGATTTGTGGCTGCAAGTGACAATTACAAATGGTCAAATTGTTAAAAGTCTTTGTTTATAAGATAAAACCCACTGAAATACATAGGGCGAGTAAAAGCTGGCCGTCTTTATACATAAGGCGAATAAAAGCTGATCATATTTATAATGTTAAGTAATTTTGTCAATGTTTATCTAACTATCTTGTAGGTACGTAAAGGTGGATGGCGTTACTTAGATACTGGACAAGTACTGATTGAGAGTGCTTGCTCAGTGGAACGGGTTGAAGAAGCTCTAAGCACATTGCTTCCTATGTTGCCAGAGATACAATATTTTCGATTCAACCCAGGTAATGCGCAGCACTTACAACGTGCAATAACATTATATCCTCTTGAACACCTAGGAAAACTTAAATTTTAATCCATGCCAATTATTATAATGTGGAAGTGTTTTGAATCTAGTTAACCACGTACATAATACATATGTTTTATCTATGCAGTTGATGATCGTTGTGGAATGGAGTTGGATGAGACTGATCCAGCGATTTGGCTAAAATTAGAAGCTGCAATTGATGAATACATACAAAGCAATTCCCAAGTACTTAAAAACGTCTGTGAGAGATTAACACTCCCCTTCCTAAACGATGAGAAGTGGTGTGAGAATTTGAAACCACGGTTTATGAATGGAAAGCAACCAAACAGAAGAGGTATATATTTCCAAATTATATGCGCTTGATAAAAACCTTCTCAAACTACTAGCTTAGTTAGTGACTTAACATTTTTATGACAGTAGAGAGCAGTCCTTCTCTAGGATGGAGACGCAATGTTTTGCTTGTGGAGGCTCAGCATAGTCCTGACTCAGGGAGAGTTAAGCATCACGCTCGTGCACTTGAGTCATTTTGTTCGAGTAATGGAATAAAGTTATCTTCACTACATGCTACTCCTGGAGGTCCGAAACCATCTCCGGGAACTGCATTCCCCACACCATTTAACTCTCCTCTAATAAGCGGAAGCTTGCCAACGAGCCCCCTTCTCTTCACTCCTGATCATGGCCCACAAAAGTTTAACAGGATTGACATGGTTCCACCACTTAGCTTGGACGGAGGTCATGCTGGAAAGACCATTTTGTCGCCTCCATCATCTCCTCCACCAAAAAGACAACTCTATCTTCCATTACGTCAAATGCATGAAAAGCTACAGAATTTACCCCAAGTGGGGATTATACATCTCGCGCTTCAGAATGATTCTAATGGTTCGATCCTAAGGTAACATTCAAACTTCTCCGTTTTCACCACAGAACCCTCAGGTCTAAAATGTTGATTTGGAGTTAATAGACACATTTGCTTCCTGGTTTCATTTAGTTGGCAAAATGATGTATTTGTGGTTGCTGAACCTGGAGATCTAGCGGATAAGTTTCTCCAAAGCGTCAAATTCAGTATATTATCAGTCATGCAAAGCAATCGCCGAAAGGCTGCATCAATTCTTTCCAACATCTGCTCAATCTCGGATCTGGTGCGTATCAAGAAATGCTTCCAGGTTGGGAATATCATCCACCGTTATATCGGACGCCAAACCCAAGTAAGAATATGCTCTCATTTCTAACTTCTCTGTGATGTTAGTATGCAGTTATTTTGTTTGTGATGTTACTTGTTAATTTCATTTAAAAAGGTGATGGAAGATGATCAAGAAATCGCAGCATTTATGTTCCGCAGAACCGTCCCTTCGACCCACCTAACTCCTGATGACATTCGCTGGATGGTAATGGCACTCTGACCTTTGTACAACAACCAAAAAAAAAGCTATCTGCTAGTTTCATGTTGACATATTCTTATTCTTGCATTTCTAAAAAGGCTATTTCTTCAAAAATAGTGTCTGTAAACTTATATTCAAGTTTGGTTGCTGGTTACAAAATCTCGAACCTCAAAAAGTTAGTGATGAGCATAAGAAAGGCTGATAAGAAGAAGGCCCACATGTTCTGTTTTCATGTTTTTTTCCTTTTTTGTAATTCTGTTTTTATGTTTGTAAGAAAAGATTGTACATACGCTTATGCTTGTAAGCCTATTCTGTGAAACAGGTAGGAGCATGGAGAGACAGGATAATACTCTACTCAGGAACATTTGGACCAACACAAGCTGTAGTTAAAGCCTTCTTAGACTCTGGTGCCAAAACTGTGATTGGTCCTTCAACCGAACCGCAAGAGACACCTCTAATCACATCTCAAGGTTCCCCATTTGAATACAACATTGGAGAAAACGGTAAGTTTGAGATTGGAGAAGAAGAAGACGAAGAAGAAGAGGAAGCCGAAAGGGAACAGATGGAACCACCGACCCCGACAGCGACAAGTGACTGGGAAGATAGTGACCATGAGAAGATGAACGGAGACGACAATAAGTGCTCTGGTCTTTGGGAAGACGAAGAAGAGCAAGTGTCTGAGTTTGTTTGCCAGCTATATGATATGTTGTTCAGAGAGAATGCAAGTGTCGATGTTGCTCTTCAGAAAGCTCTTGCCTCTCATCGGAAGCTAAGGTACACTTGTCATCTCGCCAATGTATAGAGAGGAGACAACAATCTCTTTTTTATTAATTTTATACTTTTTTGACCGGAGGGAGAAGAAAACTGAAAAATACAATCATTTGTTCGTTTCTGCATATCAGTAAGTTTCTTGCTTATAAATCTTTAAAGAGGTACAAGAAATAAAGATTTTTACAAATTTTGGTAGTGAAAATCTCTTTATGCCTTGACTTCTCACTCATATTTTTTGTTTAGATTTGAATAATTGATAGAATTGTATTATACTTTTTGCTTGGGATGTGAATTGTGAATATACTACAAAAGAAGAGAATCACATGTGTCATCAAAAACCTCTATAGGCCATAGGATTTGACTTTTGTATTTTTAGGGTTTGTCTTCTCTGTTTACATTTATTTGGAAGAGGCCAGCATACCTTGTGGTAAGCATGTAAAATTAAACTTATTTTATACGTATGATCAGCATAACAGATAGAAACACATGTGGCGTATAGCCTATAGGTTGATTGTTAACCATTAAGACATGCTAAAAGAGTTTCAATGCCCACAAGAAAACAATACCACCAAAGATACTTATGAACTTCAATTATATCTGGAAAAAAAAAAACCAAAATGAGTTATCATTTCATTGCTGTCAAGCCTGAAGATAGGCAAAAAAAAACGTAACTGAAAATACCAATCTCGTAATGGTCGGAGCCATTATATATCTTTCATTGAGTGAGGCAACGCTGCTTCGACTTCATTCCACAAGTCGACATTTCTGGTGAACTCCTCTTTCACTTGAGCAATGAGCTCTTTTGCCTCTTCAACCTTTGAATCCTTAGCTAGTCCATTAACAACCAACTTCATGATTCCAAAACTCGGAACCCAGTTCTTCTCCATACTCTCCATGCTTACCAGCAATCATCAGACCAAAGCTAACCTTGTCGGCTCTATCCCCTTCCTCTCTGCAATAATGGAGTAAGACGAACTAGCAGAACCCTCCATACTTCTTTGTCTTCTTGACATCAAGTTCGATCTTATGCATCTCTTCTTTGTCTTCTTGACATCAAGTTCGATCTTATGCATCTCTATGTAAACTCGTTTCGTTTCCTCGTAATCCTTAGCTACCACGCAAGCGAAGAGAAGAGCGTTCAATGACTTTACCGTACGAGAGATCTCTAACTTCTCGGGCTAACTATGGTCAAGCATGTTCGCATGAGCGTAGTGAACAATGGCATGAACAATGGCATGAACAGTGAAACGCTCCATTTTGAGGTCGTTTGGACGAATCTTGATGACATAAGCACAGCGAAATGGAGATGGAGATGAAAAAGTAAAGATCCTATAGAACCGGGGGTTTGAACCCGACGTTAATCGATCACGCAACCTTCTGATCTGGAGTCAGACGCGCTACCATTGCGCCACGAATCCGGTGACTAATGTATCCACTTGCAATATAGATATTCGCACAATAGTTTTGTAATGTTTTCAAGCAAACTCTAGTTTCTTTCCAAACCACTATTAGCATCGTTAAAAATCTAAGCAATAATAACATCAGTGTCAACACATAATACATGATCAGGTATGCGGACCTGGTTTCAATGGTATAGTTTTCTAGTGAGTGACCTTTCTTCGTTAGCTTTTCTAACTTTGTTATTCACTACAAAAAATGGTTAACATCATTTATTTTATATTTTTCATTAGTTATACGTGATGGAAAGAATTTTACATGATAAATCTCTCACTGTTCTTCAAACTGGCTGTTTATGTTGTTACTTCTAGTTCTTGTCTTTTTGGTTGGTTGTTAATAAACTTTATTTTCCAAATTAGACAACCAATCACAAAAAAATAATAATAATGGCTGGTTGGTAAAAGAGTATTATTATTGTTCAATACTTATGTGACTACACTAGAAAGTAGAAACAATTGAAAACCAAAGCACATGAATCATTGTGATGATGATGGTTGGATTCATTAAATTTAGTTAATTATTGACTGGACCATTTTATTTCTTTTGTCAGGAAAGGTTGGACCAGTTTCAATTGGTTCAGCCTACTAATAATAACATACTAGTACATGACTGGACGTAGCTTTTAACGTAAATATTCCATTTTTTATTTTCTTTTAACTTATCTTTCAGTTAAGTGAAAAATCAAACCGTAGAAAAAATCAATAAAACTAAAAAGTAAGTCCCATTTTTACAAACCGGAGTTGCTCTTTCTTTTTTTTACTTTTGAAAATATGTATTTTTTTAATTAACTATTTTTATTATATTCCCAATGGGGCATCATTACAATGAACTTAAAATCAGGATTCAACCAAAATCGGTACAACCATAAGGCTTGGTAGTTTTAACTCATCGGACACACAGCCAAGTTGTTGGGCGCAACTCCGGATCCTTCCATTATCACCACCGTATCCAGGTTACTCCGGGAGGAACTGATAGCTCCCGCTCTCCTCCATGGCCAAGCCAGGGTTGCTCTTGGAATCCACCTTCCAAGAATTGGTTGAAATACAAGAGCAGTGGAACCTGGATAAGAACAAAGAGAATAGCAGGCTAGGGTGGATTTGCAGAGACGAGAAAGGTCATGTATTATGTACAGGGGCAAGAGCTGTGACAAGATCGACTTCAACCATTATTACAGAAATAAAAGCGCTAAAATGGGCTGCAGAAACTTTGGCAGGCTTTGGTTACAAGAATATTATATTTGAATCTGACTCTCTGACCCTAGTCAAGATGATAAATGGAGTAGAAGAAGCAGTGCCGTCTTGACCAATATAATAGGCTTTAGCAAATCACGGAATATAAACATTCTTACAAATATTTTCTATATTTTTTCTTCATTACATTTCTTTAACTAGAGCTCTAAGATCTGAAACATAAAGAAAAATATATCTCAAAACTAATGGTAAGAGTACATATTTCTTATTGTTTTGGTTTTTAATAAGTAAATTAGGTTTACTTAATTATATTTTTTTTTATAATTTAACATATTGAAATAAACCTTTAAAACAACAAAAAAAAAAAAATTATGGATCCATGGCAAATGTCCATGTTACCTTGGGTAAGAGCCGGCACTGAAAAGAAGTTTGGCCAATGTTGCAGCCTACAATAGACGTGATCTGCCAATATTTGTCACAGATTCAGAGTCTTGAGGTCAGTTATTATTCAGGAGGAAGAAATAAAACAGTTGACAAAATAGCAGAGGAGACTTTTGATTTTGTGTCCAATGTTCATATGTTATACAATTATGACTGAAACATCTGGTTTTGTCTGATAAAACAGTGTAAATTGGTGTGAAAACTCACTCTCTTTAATAAAAATACATATATTCACTCTTGTTATAAATCAAGTGATGAATGTCCATAACCGGCCCGGTCCATAACCAGTCCAAACCCTAGAAGACAGAGACATAGCCGAAACCATAGAGAGAGGAGAGAGAGGCGGCCGCAAGCCTTAGAGGAGAGAGAGAAACGGCCACAAGCTTTAGAGAAAAGGAAACTCTATTTCTTTTTCCTTGTATATGTAATCTTTCCATTTATGTATTTAACAGTTATCCTAAATCTAGTTGGATTAGGATTTGTACTCTTTTCTTTTATCTCTATCTTGTAAATCTTATATAAGGGATGTCTTATTCATTAATGAAATATATAGAATTCAAATTCTTTTACAACACGTTATCAGCACGATTGTTCTCTGCCATCTAAGCTAAAATCGCCAATCCCTTAAACCTAACCTAGCCGGCGACTTTAACCTAATCCCGACGAACCTTAATTCGTCCTAGCTCGCGTTCCAGCTCGTCAGCAACCGATCAGCTCCATCCCTAAGGTGTTTCTGATCCTAGACGACCTCAGCTTCCGTTCGCATCACAGCCAGCTCGTGTTCCCGATCAACCAGCTCGCAATCCCGATCAGCCGCTTGCAAACCCGATAGGAAGCAGACGCGTCCCGTCCCGTTCAGCTTGCATCCGACGACAGCCAGCTCGCGTCTGTCCGTGTGCAGCTCGAGGTTCATCGTTCTTTTTGGTGGTCCGGTTTCAACCCTACAAACAAAGGTATACCGATTAATCTAAGAACATAATGATCAAACCCTAAAACCCTAATCCATTATTATGGAAATCTAATGTTCTTGATAAACCCTAAAAATTGGTATAACCTAAAACTGATCATCTTATAATCACTAGATTGAAATCGATTTCATTAGAACATGTTGATTGATTGTTCTGATCTGAATTATGAAAACCCTAAAACCCGATTTTAAATTGTTCTTGC
The DNA here is from genome assembly GCF_000695525.1 of Brassica oleracea var. oleracea. Lineage (NCBI taxonomy): Eukaryota > Viridiplantae > Streptophyta > Magnoliopsida > Brassicales > Brassicaceae > Brassica > Brassica oleracea. The sequence goes on along the minus strand of NC_027756.1, from coordinate 13,488,308 downwards.
TTGATTGAATGATTGATGATCTGAGTTTTAAGATTAATAGATTGATTGAATCTCGAAACTAAAATCTTAAGGCCTTGAAACCCTTAACCTCATGTTGATAAAATCGGCCACTTAAATGTTTAAAACCCTAAATCTCATTTTCCTAAAGGCCTTGAAACCTTGATCTCATATTATTAAAATCAAATTCTAGTATTGCTTAAATCAAAACTCTAATTTTCATAATAAGAAACCGATTGATTAGGGTTGTTTGCATAAACATATAAAACTGAATATGAATTGCATTCGTCTTGTTTTAAAATATCGACCAGCATGACATATAGATCGTATAAACTTGAATAGTTTGCATCATAGAATTGTATGGCCGTGCGGCCTAATATAGAATCTATGATTAATCGCACCATGGTCGTTTTAGATTGTTTGAAAACATGATTGTATAAGACTTGCTTGTGGCCGAGATTATTGATTGTCTTGCGGCCACATGATCACATTGTGAAACCCT
>NC_027756.1:13486160-13487580 GCF_000695525.1 Brassica oleracea var. oleracea | reverse complement strand
GTATTGTTTAAGATAGTCTCAATGATGAGACTTTGTGGTGAGGAAGTAACCGAGAAAGAGTTGCTTGATAAAACATTCTCCACGTTCCATTCGACGAACGTGTTGCTGCAACAGCAGTATAGAGAGAGAGGCTTCGCCTCATACATTGATCTGATCTCGTGCCTACTCCTGGCTGAGGCTAATAATGAACTTCTGATGAAAAACAGTGAGATGAGACCCATCGGAACAGCAGCATTACCAGAAGCCAATGAGGCTGAAAAGAAAGATCCCAAAGAGTGCAACCACGTCCATGATGATAAGAGATCACACGGCAAATGCCGTAGTAGATACAAAGGACGTGGCCGTGACAACTACTCATATGGCTGGCAAGGAAACCACAATAACCATGGTCGTGGTTCCAGCTATGGTCGTGGCCGAGGCAGTTATGGCCGTGGTCGAGGTGGCATATCCAAACCGTCTAACTCGACCAAATCAGCTTGTCACAGATGCGGGATGAGTAACCATTGGGCCAAGAATTGTAGAACCCCTAAACATCTATGTCATTAGGCTTTATTGTCCTACATCACGAAATTATAGTATGTTCATGAAGGGGAGAGAGGATAAACCCGTGATACATGATCAATACTACAAATTCGTGAACAAATTCGTGAACCATGGTCTATGACCATGATATAAACGGCTTGGCAATGCAGTCCATTACCTATAAGGATCAGACATCCATCCTAAAGCATAGATATTCCCATCTCAGATTGAATACAGGTCATAAACCAGACATACACCATCTTAAGAGACTTTGAATAAAGCACCACAGACATATGTGCCGTCTAAGATGGAACCTCAGAAGAGGATTGGGAATATATGTTGGATAAGAGTATGACTTTCTCCCACGACTTCTAAGAGACCTTGAGCCAAATATGGGTGATCAGAAAGTGGCCAAGTACATGGATTGCATGATCAATGAATCCGACTATCCAACATTGAAAGGAGAAAGTTATAAGCTGGTAAAGAGTAAAGAATGATAAGAAACAGAATGGTATCAGCCATCATTGTCTTGGCAAAGATCCTCAGATTAGAATTATAGACGTCCAAAGAAAGAAAAGATTATACATAGCTAGCTAATCGAGATGCCAGACACTGACCCGAAAAGAAAAGAAAAGAATGACTAAGTCATAACCAGCTTAGCACCAAACGAAATCTGATGTCCTAGAAAGAGACACAGTCAAGTTGCTACAGAGTCTATACAAGATATACCAAAGTGTTCCATAAGAAAAGAAAAACAGAAAGGTGCATAGAATACAAATCCGAGGTCATAAGGAAACCAGACCAGACATTGAGAAAAGGCTGCGCAGCTAAACATCTAAGGTACCAAACCATGTAGTTTGGGACGCCAAGCTACTAGGTAACAAAGGTCCTGGATAAT
>NC_027756.1:13477665-13486102 GCF_000695525.1 Brassica oleracea var. oleracea | reverse complement strand
CATAAGAAAGAAATTAGATTGACATATAAAGATGTAGTAAGCAGCATATGGATCACTGGATAAAATACAACATTGTTCCTAAGCTGTTCACGGACTAAAACAAAGCAGCTGCATATAGTATGTAATATTAGTAAAGGAGTTCTATAAGAACGATCAAATTCAGTCCATATGTAAACTAATAAAGAAATTCGAATTCCTTGTGTTTATACTAAACCAGCCTAAAGAGGGGTTAAAAGGTTTATAAAGATCTGTGACACTAGCATGGACCGACTAGATTGTAGTACGGGCTAGTGGAAAAGAAAGATCAGCCCAAAGAAAGGTAATTCAGATTGTCTCAGATTGCTACCTCGGATAGCATGTTCTCCGGATAGACCAATCCAACATCAGATCCCTTAGATAAGGATCCGGCATAGCAAAACAGTCTGCTACTGTTGTGAGGCTGAGAGGAGACATTTAATCTATCCTTCTCGATCGGATACCAATAGGTTGCAGTCCATAAGAATGTGTGATCGAAGTCCATAACCTAATGTATATTCAGTGTGTGATATGATCCACGGCAGAGAGGTCATGGGACGCCATCAAGATATGGATAAAGAACTGCAATGTCTGATATATATATGGCATTACCGAATGCAAGAGAGATTGATAACCGAGGTCCACGAATGTATTTGGCTGCGAAGCCATAGTTTTATAAGACTGTAAAATCCTTGCAGCAATGATCTTGGACGCTCATGGAACGAGTTGCGGACATATATAGACAATGTCTATAATTCAAAACATGAATCGATCAGAATATAGTATGGTTGATGGTCGTCCGCACTTTATCATCATAACCAATCATAATAGCCAAGGTATTCGAGAGCTTATGTGGTTGAGATCTATGACTCAACATGATAATTGAGAAAAATCAATGGAAAAGATATTGGTAAACTTCCGTGTAGAAGATACACCGGATCATAGGTTTACAACCTGAGATTATTAATTCATGGAACCATGCTCGGTATATTATCCATATACACACGATTTGCAAAGACTCATGCACACATGAGTTTGCAAAGAACCGACAGTGATCTTCGAGTACAATGCCATCCGCATTGCTCAGCACATCTACTTTACTAAAGGCACACAATGTCAAAGGACATGAGAAAAGGCCGAAGAGGTCGAAGTGGTCCAATTACGGTTCAGTAATAACTTGACCGATTTGTTTACTTCCCACCTGCACGTTCAGGAAGATCACGCATCAGATGCGTAGACTAAAGAACTTCCACGTAGACTAAATAACTTCCACTGAGGTTCACATCAGGGGGAGTAGTACGTGTTGTACTATTTTTCCTTCATCATGGTTTTGTCCCACTGGATTTTTCCTGAGAAGGTTTTAATGAGGCAACGTGAAGCGTATTACAATCATGTATGGTTATGGCATCCAAGGGAAAATGTTATAAATCAAGTGATGAATATCCATAACCAGCTCGGTCCCATAACCGGCTCAAACCCTAGAAGAAAGAGACATAGCCGAAACCCTAGAGAGAGAAGAGAGAGGCGGCCGCATGCCTTAGAGGAGAGAAAGAAGCGACCACAAACTTTAGAGAAAAAAAAACCCTATTTCCTTTTCCTTGTATATGTAATCTTTTCATTTATGTATTTAATAGTTATCATAAATCTAGTTGGATTATGATTTGTACTTTTTTTTTTATCTTTATCTTGAAATGTCTTATTCATTAATGAAATATATAGAATTTCCGTTCTTTTACAACAACTCTCACACTGAAATACTGATTACAATTTTGTTTCCTCTCCCCCTTTTTCCAGGAATAAATAAATAAATTTCCGAGTCATTAATCAACAAAACAACATACATTTTTCGATTGAAAAAATATGTGTGTTTATCAATTAAATTGGCATCTTTCATGTAATACTCTCAAAAATATTGACCATTGTTTACTGCTTCAGAAGCGGCTCACGGCTCTCTTCCCATTGGTCCAGTCGGCTCGAAGCTTTCTCCACCTAAATGATTTATAAAAAACACTTTACCATATGGTCCATGTCTATCCTAAAGCATACCAAGATCTATGCCTAACACTTTTCACATAAAAGCATAGAAAATATTTTTTAATTTACCTCTTTATCCCAATCAGTTCTAAAGGTAACAATCACTAGGATTATGGTTTGCATTAATGTGCCACCAATCATCCCTGTCCATATTCCCTGTACCAATCAATCATTACAAACACATTTAGTTATTTTCATTTATCATTATTTAATAGGTACATTTACGTAAACAAAATTAAATACTGATTAGTATATTTACCTTTGCTCCCATGTCATAGGTGAAACCAAGTACGAACCCAATCGGAATTCCCACAACGTAGTAACAACCAATGTTAACGTACGCCACAAATGCTTGCCATCCACACCCAACAGCCACACCTAAAAGTTTGTATTAGCAACATTAGTTTAAAATCTTAAAACTAATTAATAATTAAAAGTATTAATCAACTAAGGTTGATTTGATTTAATTTGTGGGCTTCTTTTTTACCTGACAAAACAGGCTGAACTCCATTGAGGACAATGGTGATGGCTAAAAAGGGAGATAAATCCGCAACGGCCTCGGCCACCTCAGGACTATCAGTAAACGCATAGCTGATGACATTTCGCCACGACATGACCACAACGGCTTCAAAAACCGCTAGCAATAATGATACTCCTGTCGTTACAAACGTTGAAAACGCAGCCGCTCTTGGATTTCCAGCTCCTAACTCATTGCTTACTCTCACACTAAAATCAACCAAGAAACATATTATTATTAATAACAACAAGGAATAAGATTTATTTATATTTTTGAGGGGAAAAGAAAAACTACTACTCCCTCCGTTTCATATTGTAAGTAGTTTTAGGGAAATATTTTTGTTTCAAAATGTAAGTAGTTTTCGTATTTGTAGGTAACTTTTACATTTATTGAATACAGTGTGACCAATCAAATTAAATAGACTTATTTTTTATTGGTTAAATTATATCTAACCTATTTATTATAAAATATTTTTTAAAAACATAATAATTTTCTTAATCTTCGCGCTTTTAGCCAAAACTACTTATATTATGAAACGGAGGGAGTATTTGTTACCAACCTTGCAGCTGCGTTGAATCCAACGGAGACCATGAACGAGATTGCAGAAATTGACATGCTGGAAAAGAAAACAAAATTTTGATGAGTAATTTGATAATATGTGTTAACGAGGCCCATAAGTGCATGCTGTTTTACTCATTGGAAACGCCATGCAGTTTGAAACTCTTTAGAAAGCGACAAAAGTGAAGACAGAAGCTCAAGGAGCTTTCTATGGTCTCTCTACTGACTAAGAAAATGACGTGAAGACGAGGAGCCGTGTTGTCTTTTTCGACCCCTCATTGAAAATGAAATCATACCACTTACAATTATTTAATTACTTAATTGTTATTAATTACATCTGTCTCGCTTTAATGCGATTATTTATAACTATCTTCGCATTCATTGATAATTTCTGAACCTGGAAATAATTTTGTTTTAAATACACACTTTTTGCAATAATTACTTTTGTCTATCTTAATACGACAAAATCACATGTTCAAATTCATTGCTACATAGTGTATACTTAATTTATAATGTATATGAAAACAAATACTATGTAAAAAACTGCAAATTACGCAGATATTCAATTAAATATCATGTTTTGCAATTTAATTAATGTTATTATGTAATGAGATTTTAGAGTTTTGAAAGTTACCATATAGCTAAAGAATCCAAAGCAAGCTCAGGGTTCTTGAGAAGTCCGGCGAGTAAAACAAGAATCTGAGAGTACCACGACTCTAGGCAGAGCATCACCGCTGAAGCCGCCGATAACCGGAAAAAGTCCCAAAGACCTTCAAAAGCTTTCCAGCTAAAACCTTCCCACGTCCGGCGACATTTCGGACTCATCTTGATGTAAACAATCTGAGCCGCGACGATGATCCACCACGACAAGCTATGGATCAAAGACAAAGCCAAGAGACCAAACCCTAGTCGATACACAGCGATCCATGAGAGGACAAGGTGGATGACCAGAGTAGCTGCGGAGATGTAAGCGCTCGGCGTGACGATGCTCTGAGCTTGGAGGAACTTCTGGATGGGGAAGTTAACTGCGTAGGCGAATATCACTGGGATCATGCCGTAGACGAAGACGGAAGCCATTGACGCGACTTGTTCTGGCTCGCCGAGTGTGTTGAGGAGAGGCTTGGAGAAGATGAAGAGGAGCGACATGGGGAGACAGGTGATGATGAGAACCACCGTTGATCTTTGGAGGTACACGCCGAGCATCTCGTAACGATGAGCTCCATGCGCTTGTCCACATAACGTCTCCACCGCACTTCCCATACCGAGCTACATAACCGGAAAATCAACAAAACCGGTTAGATTCAGATTAAGTTGCAATAGATCGGTTAAGAAACCGATCTAGAATCAGATGAAATCTTTATTATATCAGAAATCAACTAAATCGGTTAGATTCAGTATAAGTTACAATATAACCGGTTTTGATTCACTTTTTTTACATTAGATCGGTTGAGAACCGGTTAGATCAGTTTAAGTTTCAATAACATCGGTTTAGATTCAGTTTAAGTTGCAAATTGAAGTAGATCAGTTGAGTAACCGGTTTAGATTAAGTTTAAGTTACAACAGATCGGTTTAGAAACCGGTTAAGATTCAGAGGAGACTGTTATTACCAGAAGTCCATAAGTGAACATGTTGAAACCACTGTTTCCGAGTGAAGCGGCGGCGAGTTGCGAGCTGCCTACGTGGCCGGCGAAGATACGAGTGAGGATGGACATTCCGTTGTTAATGACGTAGACGAAGATCGCCGGAGCGGCAAGGTGGAAGAGGAACTTCATCTCTATCATCATCGCCAGGTAGATCCGGCGGAGGTATGGCAGTTCTCGGTCAGTTAAGACAGTCTCGAGCCGGTAGTCGATGAACGATTTCGATGATTCAATCAGTGGTCGGTGGAGATTTTCTAACGATTCTGAATTCATTATCTCTTTATTTTTTGCTGGAATATTTGAGAAAATAATAAATGGAAATCTGGGAAAGAATATAGTGTCTATCTCTCTCTTTTGTGTGTGTGTGTGTGTCTCTCTGCAACTTCGGTAGGCCTTATATAATGCGAGTTTTGCCGTGTATGCTGACGGAAATAATAATAATTAACTTTTTATTTGACTATGATCCCCTTTTGTTCTTTTTGTATAATAAATAAATCAAAACTGGAAATGAAGAAACGGGAAAAGGCTGTTTTGCACTTTTGAATAATTTTTGTTTTCTGCTGTATTGTATCCAGCAAGGCTCAAAATTACACACCTCTTAAATAAACCATTTTACAAAATGCTTATGTATCATTTTTACGATCATTTTCAATAAATATTTTTTTTAAAAAAACTAGATAACATGTAAATATGACATAGCATATTTTCTTAAATAATTTCAATTTTTATCTAAACTATTTCTACAACATCTCAAACTATATAATTTTCTAAACTAACTAAACATTAGTAAAATAACTAATATATGCATATTTCTATAATATTGAAATGATTGATCATTTGAAAACTAATACCAACAACGGTTTGGAAACCTATTTAAATGTTGGATCTTTTTTAATGAGAAGAATGGCATTAAATACGTACATAATTTGTTATATTAATTAAGACAAGTATGTGTGAAAAGCTTGTTTGAGTAAAATATACGAATTATTTTAGATTATCAAGAGATTCTAATAACCCAAAGCTTTGTCAAATAATGTTTTGTTTCAAGCATCACTGTGGCTTTTAGGCTTTTCCTTATATACTTACTCCATTTGAGTTAACAACATTTGATTGTATATTGCAATGGGTGTTTAGTATTTATGCGTGTGTCAATTAACATGACACTAAAACATTATAGAGTGTAGACTCTCTTTTTTTCTGAGAAAGGGCATTATTCTCGAGTGTAGACGTGGTCATTATTATCATTTGATGGGATATTCAATTGTAGATTCCTTCCTAAAAAGTAAAAACCCCAATAGTTCTGATAACTTCATATAATAACTTGTTTTACTTGATTTAACAACCATTCCAATATAAAACTAATTCTTTCGAAAATTCTAACTTATTTTAAATCGAATAAGACAACATATTATTCCATATTTAAATGATACCTTGTCGTTTGGAGAGAAATTGTATGATTAAGACAATTTAGATGTTCTTAAAGCATTTTGTTTGCTTATATACATGATTAGTGATTTAGGACTAATCCGATGGATACGCAGTCCTCTCCACTTTACTGGTTTAATTATCATGTTAAAGAACTCATGCAAAAAAAGGATCTCGAATGAGTTCGCCCTAGTGTGTTTATAATGATCATGACATATATGTATACTAATTCAATTAGTGTTGAATTAGAAACATTTTAAGCAAGCAAAAACAAAATCCAGTCGCATCGCTCGTAAATACACAATGACTTGTGAATTTTTCTTTTTGATAAATTTTGATCTTTTTTTTTCCAGCATTTAGACCATCGTTAATCCAAATCTCTTAATTGGGGTTCTTAACTTCGGTTAAAAGACGTTTCTAAATTTTTCTTAGATTTTAACTAAAAAAAGTTAAAAACTGTCTCTTAAATAAGAGATATAAAAGTTGTTTCTTAACTGAAAAATGTAAAAAAAAAAAAAATCAAATCATAAGTTAAGAACTCCGACTAAGAGACCGGGATTAATCATGTCCTTAATTTTGATCAGGTATATTACTGCTGTAAACACCTAGCTAAAGTTTTTCAGAAGATATTCCTACACAAATTTTATTCTGTGTAGTAAACATTAAACAAGACACGGCGCGAGTAACCATTTACAGAACATTCAACTGCAACGGACTTAGCAATAACTTCTATTTTGTTTCAGTTCAGACAACCATATTTATTGGCAGGCAAAAGAAAGCAATGCTTCGAAACAATTAGTTTGTTTTCTTTATAAATAATTTACTATGATAAAATTATATTATTTTTTCTTTTGCAACTTATGCGTAGGAACACATTAAATGATACTAGCTTTAGAAACGACGTCAAAATTTTGCTAGTGCCAGTATTTCACTTTGAAAGCACGAAATCATTTTCTTCTTTAAATTTCATTTAAAAATTGATAAATATTTGTAAAATGTAATATTTTCATAAATTTGATATTTTTATAGCATATTTATAATTGTCCTCTTTCGTTAATTTTTATGTTGATTAATTTGATATTTTTTTGGAACATTTATATGTTTTCCATTACAATGTTATTTATTTTTCTTTTCCTTATATGGATTATTTTTTTGGTAGTGTAGAGAATGTGTACATATAAATCTTACATTTATTAAAAATATTTTGATATTTTTTTTTACTTTTAAATTTTCTAAATATAATTTTAAATCTGGTGTAATCACAGTTATCGAGTTGTAAAAAAATTGCTGCAATAATGTATAATAAGTTGACTTTTAGAACTGAAATTAATAATTTGTTATGAATTTTAATTGGGTTTCCAAATTTTTTAAAAAATGTAAACACCGAGAGATGTATCTAACCATAGGAAAAGGTCATGCATGCAATAAGTAATTACACCATCTTTTCAGCTTTTTCCAATTAGGACACAGAGCTATTTTTAAATATGTATCTAAACAAAATCCAAAAATGGAGGGATTGTTGTAAATAGAAGGTTTGAGACTGAATATTTCTGTGTTATTATTAATGAACAAAAGGGTTCCTCTATATAAGGATTACAAGATAGAGATAAAAGAAAAGAGTACAAATCATAATCCAACAGAAAATATGAAAACTACTAAAACATAGAAAAGGAAAACATCCTAAGTTCTAAGTCGGCTAGGTCATTGGCCGACTCTCTCTCCTCCTTGCGGTCGTGGCTGGGCTTGATGTGGCCGACGGACTTTCTCCTCTTGTCTACTATGTATTGGGCCGGTCTTGGTTAATGGCAATCCACTCTATGATTTATAACACTCCCCCTTGGATGCCATAACCATACAAGATCTGTAGTACGCTTCATGTTGCCTCATTAAAACCTTATCAGGAAAACTCAGTGGGACAAAATCATGATGAAGGAAAAAGAGTACAACACGCACTACTCCCCCTGATGTGAACCTCGAACCTCAGTGTATGTTCTACATTCTACGCATCTTGTGCGTGATATTTCTTGTATGTATAGGATGAGAAGTAATTGGCCAGTTTCATTACTAAGCCGTAACTAGACCACTTCGACCTCTTAGGTCGTTTCTCATGTCTTTTGACATCGAGTGTCTCGGTAAAGTATATGTGCTAAGCAATGTGAATCACATTGTCCTCGGAGATCACTATTGGGTCTTTGCAAATCGTGTTTGCATCTGTCCATAGTCTAGACGTGATCGTCTACTCTTAACT
>NC_027756.1:13475401-13477368 GCF_000695525.1 Brassica oleracea var. oleracea | reverse complement strand
CATTTGTATCCGGTTGATCTTTTGTCTCTACTAGCCCGTGATCAAGAAGAAGGGCTAGACGCCTTTTAGTCTTAAAAGCCGGACGCGTCTAGTAGAAGAGCTAGACGTTCTTTGCTGAAGAGCCGGACGCCCTTAGATGGACAGAGTCGGACATCTTTAATTTGAAGGGCCGGGGCCGGATGCTTTTGATCGGACACCCACATAGATTTATTCTATGCCTACTAACCTCTTTTAGGTTTAGTATAATCACAAGGAATTTCAAATATATATGGACTGTATTGGATTGTCTTTTATACAACTCCAAGATCAATGATGATGTGTGATCAATTTCTTTTACATACTATATGCAGCTGCTTTATGTTTCAGTCCATGAATCAGCTTAGGAACGAAGCTGTTCTTTCATCTTATCCAGTGATCCATATGATGCTTACTACATTATTTGTATCTATTTTCTTTCTTATGACCAGACCATTGTCAATTTCGAAAATCTGTAGCAGGAACCACCACATAGGAGTTTATCTCCTTATAATCTGTTCCTTTGATCTCTGTGAGTACCTTGTGTAACAAGCTATAATTGAATGCTGCTAGTTAGGAAAACATGAATACTCTTACATCATGTACATCTCTCACGGTTTCTTTACTTATCACAAGATCCATCCCTCACAAGATCCATTTATTTCACTGGTTTATCAGATGGCGTTTCTGTATATGTATATGGCCAATACGCTCATCTCTCCTTTAGATACTTTGAACCTCCACGTTTATCTTTCAATCTAACCTTTATTCTTTATGATTGTATGAGTACTCATTCGTAGGTTCATGATCCTCGCTTATCTCTTTATGTTCAAGTGCTATTCTCTTATGCATCTTTTATATAACATTCATGTGTGTGTGTGTCGACACTTTCATATGGTTCCATTGTGTTCCAGACATGATCTATAGATTTGAGATTTCATTATCCAGGACCTTTGTTACCTAGTAGCTTGGCGTCCCAAGACTACATGGTTTGGTACCTTAGATGTGTAGCTGCGCAACCTTTTCTCAATGTCTGTTTGGTTTCTAGTATAATCTCGGATCTATCATTCCATGCACCATTTTTTCTATCCGAGATTCTTTTATCTTTATGGAACACTTGGTCTATCTTGTATAGACTCTATAGCAACTTGATTATGTCTCTTCTAGGACATTCATTTGGTGCTAAGCTGGTTAGTCATTTCTCAGGTCAGTGTCTGGCATTTCGATTAGCTTCTCAATTAGCTAGCTTTATATAATCTTTCTTTGGACGTCTTAAATCATAATCTCTAGTCCGAGGATTTTGCCAAGACAATGATGGTTTAAAACCATTCTTATCATTCTTTATCCAGCTTATAATCTTTCTCCTTTAATGTTTTGGATTCATTTGTTTCATGCAATCCGTACCTGGCCACTATTTTAATCACTCATGTTTTGGCTCTCGGTCCTTTTGATTTCGTGGAGAAAGTCCTATTCTTATATATTCCCAATCCTCTTCTGATGTTTCATCTTTAGGCGGCACATATATGTATGTGGTGGTTTATTCAAAATCTCTTAAGATGGTAGTGCATTTCCAATCTTTGCATCAAGTTTAGACTTTAGGATGGCTAATCCTATCATGCCATATAGTGTAAAATTTCGTGGGATATATCAGTATAGTCACCACTTCTCTTGCCTCTTATCATACTGATCTTGTAGCATAGTTTTATATCAGTAGAGATCATTAGGTATAGTCTCGACCATTTTCTTAGGCGTTTATTTTTCTTTCTTTGAATCCGAAGGAACTTGTTTCCTTCTTAGCCCATTGTTTCTATTTAGAAACCATATTATCATAACTCAATGGGTCACATATTATTGGGTGTGTATAATGCCTTATGGGCAATTCCTTTACCATAGTTTCTTTACTTAGGTTTACTATTTACTTAGGTTTACTATACCCCTTTCATGATTTCTTA
>NC_027756.1:13460437-13475309 GCF_000695525.1 Brassica oleracea var. oleracea | reverse complement strand
AAATCGTGAAACTTCAAAGCAAATCATAAAGCAATAAGACAAGTCGTATCGAAATTTAGTCCTTGAGACAATCAGAAGTCTCAAAGTCCATCTGGTCATCTTTACTAATGTCGGAATCATTATCGGTGTCATATCTGGAATCGTGAACCATGTGAGCCTCCGGGTTCTTGTTCTTCAGACTTTCTTGCTAGAGCTCACATAAGTGCTTAGGGGTTCTACAGTTCTTCGCCCAATGGTTTCCCATTCCACATCTGTGTATAATGCCTTATAGGCAATTCCTTTAGCCATAGTTTCTTTACTTAGGTTTACTATTTACTTAGGTTTACTATACCCCTTTCATGATTTCTTACTTGGTATTATGCCCTTTAGGCAAAAATAGAATCATTCATATGTTCAAGTAAGATCAGGCAAGATAATGAACTCAAAATCAATTCTTATTATATATATATATAATCGTGAAACATCAAAGCAAATCATAAAGCAATAAGACAAGTCGTATCAAAATTTAGTCCTTGAGACAATCAGATGTCTCAAAGTCCATCTGGTTATCTTTAGCAATGTCGGAATCATTATCGGTCTCATATCCGGAATCGTGAACCATGTGAGCCTTCGGGTTCTTGTTCTTCAGACTTTCTTGGTAGAGCTCACATAAGTGCTTAGGGGTTCTACAGTTCTTGGCCCAATGGTTTCCCATTCCACATCTGTGACAAATGGATTTGGTCGAGTAAGACGGTTTGGATATGCCGCCTCGACCACGGCCATAACTACCTCGGCCACGGCCATGATTGGAACCACGACCATGGTTATTGTGGTTTCCTCTTCGGCCGGTCGAGCAGTTGTCTCGGCTGTTCGAGTAATTGTCACGGCCATGCCCCTTGTAACCACCACGGCTATTGCCGTGTGATCTCTTATTGTTTTGGACGTAATTGCACTCGTTGGGTTCTTTCTTTTCAACCTCATTAGCTTCCGGTAATGGTGCTGTTCCAACAGGTCTAGCTTCACTGTTCTTCATCAGGAGCTCATTGTTTGCCTCGGCCAGAAGCAGGCACGAGATCAGATCAGTATATGTGGTCACATTCGATAAATGGAATGTAGAGTAAGTCTTCTCAAGTAACTCTTCTTCGGTTACTACTTCACCACAAAGTCTCAGCATCGAGACCGTCTTAAATAAGACTGAATTGTACTCATCCACCGACTTATAATCCAAGAATCTAAGATTCTTCCAGTCGTTTCTAGCCTTTGAAAGTAACACCGTTTTCTGGTGATCATATCTATGATGTAAAACATCTCAAAGTTCTAGTGGATTTTCCATCGTGATGTACTAATCTTTTAGACCTTCAATGAGGTGATGACGTGTAATACTTATAGCCCTGTACCGATTCTCATCGGTCTCATTGTTGTCCTTGATGATAGTATCACCAAGTCCCTTTGACCTTAGACTGATCTTTGTATCTAGCGCACACTACAAGTAGTTATCTCCGGAGAGATTAAGGGCTGCATAGTCTCTGTTTGAGATTTTCGACATCTGAATCACATCATCATTCAAAATTAAGTTTCACAATGTGATCATGTGGCTGCAAGATAATCAACAAGCTCGGCCATAAATATGTCTTACGCATTTATGAAAATCAAGCAATCTAATCGACCATGGTGCGAAACAATCATCAAGCCACACGGCCATGTAGTTCTACTTAATGCAAACGGTTTCAAGATTTTATAAACTACATGTTGGTCGATCCCTTTTAAACAGTATGATTGCAATCCATATTCAGATTCGAGTTTAAACAATCCTAGTAATATTTCTAGGTGATCAAACAAACAATCAAGGTTCAAATCAAACAATTAAAACCGATTTTCTAAATTAGTGTTTTTAGGGGATTTCGAAAACTTTGATCTTTGATCAAGGGAGTTTGATTTGAGATTCAAAATCATTAAGAGTTTGATTTTAATTGATCAATGGATCAATCTCGAATTATGGTTTAGGGGATCGGACTTATTCGAGCTCCGATTTACTCTTTTAGTGTTTGATCTATTTGTCCTAAGGCTTTCATCTTTAGAGATTAGTTTTAGGGTTTCAATCTTTACAAACAATCAGGTTCGATTCATGTTCTCAGAATTAGGATTACCTTTGTTTTGCAGATTGTAGAAACCGGACCTCCAAGATGAACGGATGAACCTCGGACGCGGGCGCGGACGCGAGCTGTCTTCTTCCTATCGGGTTTTGAGCTGGTTGATTGGGAACTCAAGATGGCTGTGATACGAACTGGAAACTGAGGTCGTCTAGGATAAGGAACACCTTAGGGCTGGAGCTGATCGGGTGCTGAGGAGCTGGAACGCAAGCAAGAACAATTTAGGGTTCTTCGGGATTAGGGTTCCAAAAGATCAAGACGGCGTCGTGTATTGTTCCTGCGAGTGAGGGCGCGTATGAGATCGGATCGACGAACGGTTTGCGCTGATGGATTCGTCTCGTCAAGAGCTTCAAGATGCTATGTGGCTCGTCGTCTGGTTCCTCAGGGTTTGAGAGATCGATCGATTTTAAGTTGCGCCTGGTTTAGGGTTTATGTGTGACGGATTTTAGGTTAGGTTATGTCTCAGGGTTTTGGAGTCTATCGTGCTGATAACGTATTGTAAATAGAAGGTTTGAGACTGAATATTTCTGTGTTATTATTAATGAACAAATGGGGTTCCTTTATATAAGGATTACAAGATAGAGATAAAAGAAAAGAGTACAAATCTTAATCTAAAAGGAAATAGGAAAACTACTAAAACAGAAAAGGAAAACATCCTAAGTTCTAAGTCGACTAGGTCATTGGCCGACTCTCTCTCCTCCTTGCGGCTGTGGCTGGGTTTGATGTGGCCGACGAGCTTTCTCATCTTGTCTACTATGTATTGGGTCGGTCTTGGTTAATGGCAATCCACTCCATGATTTATAACAGGGATAAGTTAGTTTTGACTTTTGACTGTATTGCGATAAGTATACACCGTTAGTTAGGGATTATTAATTGTTGTTTTATCAAGGGAAAGACAAAGCATAGTACATCATTAAGTATTGGTAGAGGATATTCACTTGTTCCATTTAAATAAATAATACTAAAATTGAAATTAAAAAGTAATGGCATTGCATTATAGATAACTTAGAATACAATAAGCAGAATCTTATAAGAGATTTTATTTTAATAGTATAGATATACGAAATACATACATACATACATACAAGATCCTGAATAGACCGATTCGAATATGACTACGAGATACTCAAGAGATACTTGAGGACTAATCTTGTTATTTGAAGAGTTTTTTTTTTGTTATTTGAAGAGTTGCTTTGTTCTATGGTCGATATTAAATATTGATTCACTACTACGCAACAGAATAAATTCACATTTCGACTGCAATCAAAAGCTGTTATTGGATTTGGATATACCACTGAAAAGGATAATTGGGGTTATAGTATCCAAAAGATTCTAGAATATACGTAAGAGACTCTTTTTTTTTTTTGAAACACATACGTAAGAGACTCTAAAACCTACCTTTACTACTATATTCGTATGGGACATGCAGTTACAAAGATATTGAATATGGTTTCTTAAATATATATCTATTCTATTAAAATTAATGTACAAAACAATATTTAGCTATTTCTAAGGAGTTTCTTACTTTTTTTTTCTTTTTAAACTAATTTTCACCATTTTGTTTATTTTCTTTTCCAAATAATTCGATTTTTTTATTACGGACTTACAAAATACAACTTACTTATTTTAAGTGTTTTATTACATTTTTTTACCATTTTTATTCTTTCTAATTACTTCATTAATTATATTTACCATAATAATTCGATAATATTTATTTTATACTTGCCATAATAATTTTATAAGTGTGAATAAAATTGATTCATATATGACAGAAATTCAAATATTTGGTAAAATGGCAGAAAAGAGAAGATGACGACTATTTGGTAAGCTAGAATTTAGTGTAATATCAACCAGGACGAAAAACAATGGTTAAAGAAGAGACGTGTCTTTTGCACAAAAAAAAAGAAAGAGACGTGTCTTAATTACACTAGATATCTGCTCATTTAATTGCATGTCGTCTTTGCGTACCTGGGCGCGTGCCCATTTCGATATAGTGTTGACGTATTATGAATGCCATGCAAAAAGGTTTACGAATTTATCACATAAATGACAAATTACAAAAGTAATTGTGTGGTGGATATTCATGACACGTCTAAAGTATAAATTGAACTTAGCTAGTGAGGTGGTGCCTAACTCTCTGATCTGATCGATAATATCGATCCCTATGTCCAACCTAACTAGTATAGAGTATAGACTAAAAAATATATTGTGTATTAGGTGCGGAAAGTAAAGGGAAATCTGCCCTTATAATCATAAAAAAAAAAACACAAACCGACTATCTAACTAAAATCATTTTTTCTCTTTAATTCTCTTCCTATCTCGCTCTAACTTCTTACTAAAAATCAAATTACACTTTTTTGGTTATTTGACAAATAAACCCCAAAGTAAATGTAAATCAAATTTTCAGTATTTATGATTTGTTTGTATGTAAAATATCGACCTTTTTATTTGTTTTGTTTCAAAAAATAAAAATATCCAAAAATTAAATATTTAAAAAATAAATAGATGTATACGGATATTTATGAATATGTCATCCATTTTGATTAATATAAATAATCTAAAAATTTAGATACAAATCTATTTTAAAAAATATTTTTTTTGCATGACATATAAAGTAAAAATTAAAAGAAATAGTAGTAAAATTACATGTTTTGTAAATTTTAATTAGTTAACAATAATAATAAGACAAAACTTTAAAAATTTACAATTGTCATAAAATAAATTCTCCTTTTTAAGTAATAATGTCAATAGAATTTGTTAAATAATATGTTAGCATAATGATTATATAAACTTATACATTTAAAAATCTAAATATAATCAAGATATACATGTATTTATATATTTATCGGATCGAAGCGGATATTCAATTCTAAAATTTTAGTATTTATGATTTCTTTCGATTTAACTAATATTGGTGTTTTATTATTTACTTTGTTTCGAAAGTTTACAGATATTCGATTTTTTGGATTGAATGAAAATAAATAACGAATCAAATCAAATTTAACTGGTAAAATAATGGAAATAAATAACGAATCAAATCAAATTTAACTGGTAAAATATCTTGTCCTATATATTGTGTATTAGGTTCAAATAATACTCGATCATAAATTTGTGTAGTAATAATCTCAATACTGATTAGCTCGAATCTTATGTTTGTAAATACAATAGTCCATGTATTTATTTTTTAAATCACGTTTGTAATGTTGTGATTACTCAAAAAAGAAAAAGAAGAAATACAAGTCCAATCGAAAAATTTGCTTTCATTCTTAATTTCTTATTGGGGAAAAGACTGGTTTAACTAATTCAATGATTTTAATACCGATATAGATTTCGAATGGAAAATTGGATCAAGCCTTTAGGAACTAGCGGAACAAGAGTCGACAAGCGAATCGAGCGGTACATGTGTATCGAACGGATTTAGAGGTCCAAAACATGTGTTTGAATGGCAAAAATAGATAAAAACGGTTTAAAAAACTATACAAAATTTAAATAATTATATTAAATCTATATTACTATTTATCTTTCATAATTGAAATAGTTATTTAAAGATTTAGAAATCAAATAAATATAATAACTAATTTAAATATTATTATTATTTATATTGAATTTAAAGTTATTTATTATTTAACAATATTTTTTTTATATATTTTATACTATTTTATAATTTATGTACAAAATATTTATTTAATACAAAAAAAATTAATAAGCTATAAATTATATATGAGTTAAATATGAATAAGTAGTATATTGTAAATTATAATCTTGACCTAAAATTTTAAAAAGCTAAATGTTCTTAGGAGTTCTATGTATAGTTTAAATATTATAAAATATTTGATACATAATATTTTGATTCGATAAAAAACGTGTGTCCTCCGACTTTTATCCGTCTTCCACTCAAAAACTATATTCTTTCCCTTTCAAATTAGATATCTATTTAAGTTTTTCATGCATATTTAAAAAATAGTTCAATTAATTATATATATTAATTATATATATATATATATTTAATTATTAAAATTATATAGCACCAATTGTTCGTAAAATTTAATTAGAAATAAAAGAGATATACTAATCTATATTAAAGAGAAAGCCTCTTGTATCGGTAGTTAAAAGATATCCTAAATAATATATAAGATAGATAAACCACTCTATTTATCACTAAATGGTTTTAGATTATAAACATATTTAGCTTAACATGATATCAGAACCTGATCCAAACAATTCAACCCCATTTACATCTATCCGGTCCAGAGTTGGCCCATCGATTTTTGCCCGAACATTCTGAGAATGACGTTCAAAGAACTATCATCTCGGAAAGCGTAGTAGAAACTAAATCTCTCACTTGGTAGTTACAAAAAGCCCTAAATAATATATAAGATAAATGAACCACATCATTAATCATATTGATTTTTAGGTAGAAAATCCATCTAGCTGAACAATCCCAAAATTCTACATTTAATTTATAAAATAACACATACTCTGTAGAATTACTTTACAACAAGTTGTTTTTCATTTTCTTGACTGACAAAAAAAAAATAATTGTTCTTGGAAAATGGGCTGAGTTATCAGATGGACGGGTGCGCCTAGTCCTTCAGGCGAAGGGTCAAGCATGTATTTTGTGCTCTCTGACTTTCAGCTATGTGTTGTCCAGTTTCCGCAAAGTAAATGAAGGGAAGTTTGGGTTGCTGCTAACGCATTCAAAAAAGCACTACCTCCATTTTACTAAGATCGTTGTTTTGAAATTTTTATTCTTACAAAATTGTTGTTTTATGTTTTTAATGTAATTTTTACATCTTTACAAAAATTAATATACAACTGTTGCATATAATAATCTTTTTCTGTAAAAATTATGCATTAAAGTAGGAATATTTTTGGTATACTAATTTTACTTTTGAAATGCGTAAAAACTCCAAAACAACAATTTCATATACATTATTTGCAAAGTGATTTTGACACATGTCTTTTCTATATTCATTGCTAAACGTGACATAGACAATTACTTAATCCTTATTTATAGTTTTGGTAAACTTTTTAGAATATAGTAGTAAATTATACATCATCATTGAAGTAAATATATTCAAATATGATGTCAAATAATATAATAATAGAAATATAATAATATATTGTAAATTTTGAAATATTATTTATTTCTATTTTTATAATTATACAATTTTATCACTAAATAATATTTTCAAATATTTTACAATTTTTTAAAAAATAGAATTTTTTAATCGTAATATTATTATCATCTTTATATATCTACAAATTTTAAAAATATTTTTTATCTTTACTTTTTGATAATTATACACCTTTTGTACCAAATGTTTTTATTAATTTTATATAAGTTGATTTAATAAATTTATCCAAAAAATAGATAAAATATATGTAAAATTATAATTTTAAAAATATATATATATATATATGTATATATTCTTAAATATAATTTAAAATAAACAAAATTGTTTATTTTATCTTAATTTTATGTTCAATTAACTCAAAATTTTACATTAAAATATTGGTAAAAAATAATAAAATTTAAAAAAATAATAAAAAATTATATTTAGATATAATTTAGATTTACATTTTTTATTACTACACATTGTGCAGGAAAACACCTAGTCTTTGTGAAACGAGTAGAATATTTTTTCTCTTTATTCGTTCGGAAGCAAACGCGCATACCCTCACCTATCCATCATCTAAGACAAGAAAAAATATTCAATTTAAGATGGTAAGAATAATATACAGTAAATAAATATAATTAGTAGATTAATTTCTTTTCTTTTTCGTAAAATTAAACTATTAATTGTAATTTGTTGATGACTAAAACCAAAATCATAGCCGGGACTGAAATATTGTGTATATTACTATATCTTGTTCCAAAACAATATTACTTCAATAAAAGAAAAGTAATTGACATTATCCACACAAACAAAAATGGAGACAAACTTTCAGCGTTGCATTGGTCAAAAGAAAAAAAATTGGTCAACAAAACTTTTAGCGTTGATTAGAATATGTAAAGATGACGAGTCCTTTTGAACAAAAAGGAAAAAAAAAAGATGAAGATGAGTCGTCGTAAGGATATCACGTGGGACAGCAAGCACGCTAAACTCGTGCATCAAATCAACACACGTACAGAGAGAGAGATCTATGGTCAACCTAACCGCAAGCGCGGTTTGTCTCATAAACGCCAAACTACAAGTAACAAACTCAACAACGATCAATTGCGTATATTTCAGCCAAATGTGAACATAAAGATACAGTGTAATTTTCATGATTATATATGGCAGAAAATTATCATTAACATGTGTAGTATTTAATTTGTCCTCTTCAACAAAATATTCTCAAAAGAATAACCTGTCCAATTATTTCTGCTTAGCCAGAAATAATTAGATTCTTTTTCTTGACTAAAGGCATAATAATTAGATTCTTTTTTATCTATTAAAAATCTGATAAAGGAATTATTAAGTGATTACATTTATTCTAGAAAATTTAGTTACGTATTAAAATGTTTAAATCATATTCCATATGATTTTAAAGTAAATAATTTTCCACCCCAAATGATTGCCGAAGGTGTAAACAAATGTAGTCTCTGTCTAATGAAAGTCCAACCTTTTAACTAACTGTTGTATTTTTTTCAGTCAACGACAAGTAGTTAGCATAGACATAAACCTTTTCACTGACTTTCCGATACAAAATCATATACGCCTTCATCATTTGATTTAGGGACATAAACTATTGTTTTTCCTTTGGAAGACAACTCAAACCTTTCAATTTTGATTCGCTACTAAAAAACGGTTTAAATGATTTTTTTTGTCAAAAAAAGGTTTAAATGATTAAATCTATCAAAATGTTAGTTTGATCTGTATTGGATAATGAAGTATTCACATCCTTAAGTTTTGTTTTATTTAATGATGAGAGTATTAATCATTTAATATCTATGAAACATATAAAATGTAGATTTTACTAGAAACAGAAAGAGTATTAGAATCTAGAATGCCAATTCAAAAGAACTAGATGTACAATAAATCAGATGGAGTGAAGGCTTTCAAGTTTTAAGCAAATATTTTTGGGAAAATTCCATAAAAATACCTCAACTTAATTTTGTTAAGATAATTTGTACACAAACTTTTTTGTTACCCAGTTTAATACATTAACTAATTATTTTGTTCATTTTAATACAATAACTTTTTTTAAGCGGGTTCATTTTAATACTCAAACTATATTTATTTTAATTAAAATATTAATAAATTGCAAACGAAACTTATAAAATCTCTCAAACTGAAAAAACTCTTAAGGTTATCAAATTTTTAGTTTATTTTATTCCTAAAATTTAAAACTAACTTATTTTTGAAAGAAATGTTTTGAATTTGAGAGATCTTATAAGTTTCATATGAAACTTATTAGTATTTTAGGGTATTAAAATAAGCAAAATTTTAAAAGTCAGTGTATTAAAATGGACAAATAATTAGTTAGGGTATGAAACTGGGTAGAAAAAAAAATTTCGATATTAAATAGCTTAACAAACTTTAATAGGGTATTTTTTGTGGATTTTTCCCAGTATTTTTCAACTTTGAATATTATTCAAACCCTAACCTATTTACATTATGAAGTTTTATTACGCTCTCTCTGCTTTTATTTCTTGGCGTTTTGGGTTTGTACATATAGATTCAAAAAAGTATTTAATTTCGTTTTTATGAAAAAAAAACATCATTTATATCTAATTAATCACAATCCAACCAATAGAAAAACAAACAGTTCAATATAAAGAGTCATATAATATAGTATTAATAAATTTTACATTGGAATTTGAAAAACTAATGTAATTTGAAACAATTTTTTTCTAAAACATCATTTATAAAAAACGGACGAGGGTCTTCGATCTCACTTTTAAATGCTAATCATTTAAATGCTAATCTTATTTTTTTGTGATCAACATACATACTCATCTAAGACCATGTGAATCACTCTGGTAACTCCGCATCCATATGAACCCCAAAAACGATTGTTTCCAAGCATTACGTGCTAGATTGTCACTTTTAAATGCTAATCATTTTCGTAAATACCTTAAATTTATTATAAAAAACAAAATTAACATTCCTAAATCATTTATAAAAGTTTAAGAATTATTTATAAAAGTTTATAAACCCAACCCCACCACCCTAAATACTAAATCTTAAACAAGAATCACTAAACCATAAACCTAAATATTTAGTATTTTTGATTGAGGGTATTTGAAAAATAGTATTGAGCTTAGTAGCAATTTCTCAAAACGAACGGAGTATTATTTTTCATGATGCATCCAAACGCTGCAACTTACATAAAGACATCTAGATTTTATTATTCTCGCAACTCAAACTCATCATCCGGATTCAACTCTTGAGTTGGAAACTATTTAATACTCGGGCCCCTTAGTACTCCTACTAAATATGCATATGCATGATTAAATACTGAACATGTCATGTTGTAGCAGAAACTAATTTTAGTCGTATAAACGAAAAACATTGCAGCATTTGATTTTCCTTATGAGTTATGGCTATTATCCTCTAGGTAGTTACTAGTTAGTCATGTTAATTTGTTTTTGGTGTAAATATAAGAGTTAAGATAAAGGGGTGATTGGTTGGACTTTATTTCTTTACTTTAGCTTTATTTACTTTTAAATCACTAAACTTTACCAATCACGTTGTAGCTTTATTTTTAATAGTTAAAACCTAAATCAAGTTTCTATAAACTTTTACCAATCATGATTTAATTTTATTTTTAAAGCTACAGCAAAAAAAACTAAAACAAAAGTTTTTTTAATGTATTTTAGGTAAAAAAAAGCTAAAGCTTTCTTTTATAGGCTGTATAATCTGTGAAATAAAAAAACTATCTATAATATCAAATAAATTAGATAATCATAATTTAAAATATCTATAAATATTTAATTTAATTTTGGGTGTTGTAAAAATTACTTAAATATTTTAAATAATATATATATTATTTACATATCACATTTTAAATAACAATAAACTTTGAGAATTTATTAAAAGTATTAATATAAATTATTTAATTGATAAAAAATAACTATTTTATATATACATCACAGATTTCACATATTTTATTTTAAAAATATCTACAACCTATAATTTACAGCTACAACAAATTTAATTACATCAAAAGTCTCTGCAAAAAAATCTACAGTAACAACCAATTTACATACATTTAAACTTTTACATCTAAATTTTTAAAGCCACACTTGAACCAATCATCACCAAGATTAACACTTAATCTCCATTTTCCTAGAGTCAGATCAAAACTTTGTCTCACTCATTCCCACGTGAATCGCGATCTCTACCTAGAGAAGAGGATATTGCGGAAATGAATAATGACTTATGGTTACAGACTTACAGCTAAAATAATAGTTAAGCATAGTTCAATTATTGATCTAATCAGATTTAAATCATCACTTCTGATTGGACTGCGTTATAAATTCTGACAGATGGACACGATATAGATGAACTGTTTTCTAGCTAATGGATATCTACCATGCATATTGCTTCCCATAGATAACCTAACATTGTAGGTTGCTATATTTAGTACTAGGCTAGGGTGTTCTAAATCATATACATCCATACATATATCGTCTTGGAGTTATGTAATATCGAAAACTCGAGAATCTCGTGGGTTTGGCTGGGTCTATATATCTATTGATGAATGAATTAAGAACGTAGATAAGCTTAACTGAGTGAAAAAAAACTGGAGCTTTTGTTTTGTACGTGTAAGAAGTAATTAAATTTTGTATTTTTATGCCAGATATCACGTTATATTTTTTAATCATTTTTATGTCAGACGTATGGCAAAGATGAGTGAAAAAACTGGAGCTTTTGTTTTGTACTTGTAAGAAGTAATTAAATTTTGTATTTTTATGCCAGATATCACGTTATATTTTTTAATCAATTTTTTTTATGTCAAACGTATGGCAACAACAAACCCACTAGTTCATTTTCAAGAGGCAAGCATTCATATTCTATATCACACATGATAGATTAAAAACTGAGGGCTCTCTCTCCTCTCTTAGAGAGAGTTTTTTCTCTCGAAACCTTTGACCTTCTTACCAAAAAAAAAAAAAAATCTTTCAGAAGGTTTAAAGGTTTGTTCAGAGGTTGAGAGAGTCTGATGTATTTTGCTTTCCGGTTTTGGTGTTCCCGACCGGCTTTGCCTCCGGCGTTGCATTGGTTCCTCCGATGATCGTCCGGTTTTTGTCTCTGCAAAGCGGTGGCTTCCATAGCACACGCTTCGCCAGCTTTTGTCTCTGGGATTCGGCGGTTCCGTTAGCGCCGTTTTCGCCGGCTCGGTTTGATTGTCGATTCAAGCTCTTCTCTTCCCCACTGACTCTCGATCTACCTCTCTGAAGCCTTCCTTCCCTAAGTATAGGTCGTTTCATCTTCACGCTTATCTCTATCTTTAAAGATGACTGTTCGCTCTATCTGGAAGATCAGAATCAGATGGATCGATTGAAGACGGTGTTTTATCTTTTCTGAATCGACGATCCGGTTGCTTTTTGTTTCTGTGAAGTTTTCTCTGCTTGGGTGGTTCTTCACCGAATTGTCTCTGCCGACGGCGGAGCTCCGACGTAACCTCTCCGGAGAAGGTGATGGCTGCGGTCTTGACGCGTGTCTTCGAATCGTCTGTCGATCGGACATGTGGTGGTTCGTGGTGATTTACTTTTCTACGGTTTTGTCTCTAGTGGGCTGACGGCTCATAGAGTTATGTAAAGTTGGGCTTACACCCATTCGCATTAGTTCATCTAAAGTTCCGCCTTTCTTGAGGAACACTCTATTTTTGAGGACGGTTACAAGAATGGCGGAGAAGTGAACAGTATCCGAGCGTTTGTTTAGGCCTTTGGTTTACTCTTTTGTTGGGCTTTGCCCATTTGGGCTTCGCCCCTTAATAATAATCAGATGACAAAAAAAAATTAAAAACTCAAAAAATCTCAGGTTGTCCTGAAAAATCTAAATAAAATAGTATTTTAAATAGCACAGAGGTAGATAGAAAAAAAAAACGAACTAGGATACATCTTTTTTTTTTTTTAACAAAATCTAGGATACATATATACTATGTGAGATAAATTGGTAAAAAAACTTATCTTGTCTTTGTGTTCCAAAAAAAAAAAACTTATCTTGT
This sequence comes from Brassica oleracea var. oleracea, assembly GCF_000695525.1. Taxonomy (NCBI): domain Eukaryota; kingdom Viridiplantae; phylum Streptophyta; class Magnoliopsida; order Brassicales; family Brassicaceae; genus Brassica; species Brassica oleracea. Next base: position 13,462,017 of record NC_027756.1, on the reverse strand, counting down.
CTTTATTTTACCAAAAATATATAGTATTGTTAATTTGTTATACGACAAATTATTGATGTGGAAGATCATAAACTACTTAAAGCCGAAGACATCTTAACACATTGGGACAAAGGTTCGACATCAACGCCAAACTGAAGTTACTGAATCCCATTCTTGAAGTGGAAGATCATAAATGAAGAGGTGATAAAAGTCTTCTGCAAGTTGACTAAAACTCTCCAACAACTTGCATGATGTTAGAAGATAAACATTGAAATGATCATCCACTCCTTTACTAACTCAATCACTATGATCATCTACTTATTAAGTACTATGATCACCCATTCATTTACCAAATCAAACACCATCTTTGTTATTTTATGTACTGTTGTTCACTATAAATACCATCACTCATCTCACTCTTTTGTACACCATAAACAAGAACAAGAGTTTATAATCAAAGAATCATTACATCTCATCTCTCTTCTCCCTCTTCATAGTAAATATTCTCTCTTACATATTTATCGTATATCTTCTTTCTGCGGGAAAATTTTTTCGCCCTTATTTAAAATTTCTCGACACTATAGAATCATAAGTTATTTTACAACACGTTATCAGCACGATCGTTCTCCAATTTGTTAAAATTTATTTGTATCATTTATACTCTGCTATAATGGTCGGTAAACCGCCTCTACTATTATTTATATCATGTTATAATGGCCAGAATACTGCCTATATTATTTATTAGTAATTTAATTAATTTATTGGTCGGCCGAGCTGTCTTATATTCTGTTTATTATTTATTGGTCGGGCGAGCCGCCTTATATTCTGTTTATTATTAATTGGTCGGCCGAGCCGCCGTATAATTTATTTATTATTATGCATTGACCGGCTGAGCCGTCTCATGATTTGTTGTCATACATAAATATTCTATTGCCATAATTTTTTTTTTATACTTTTATTAATTTTTATGAAATTTTATAGATTTGATTGACTGTTTAATACAATATTTTCAGACTAATTTTTGGTGCACTCGATTTAACACCAACGGTCACAAAGAAAATTTTTCAAAAATTTCCCTTTATCCAACGGTCATGAACAGTGATTTTCATCTATAAATACAACTCATTTTCACTCCATTTCCTCATCCAAAACATTTCATCTTCTCTCAAAAAATTTTCAAATCACTCTCCTCCGATTTTTTTCATTTCAAGAAAGATGATCCGCACATTTTTGATTTAATGTGCAATTTTTATTTTTGTTTCTATTTACGGTTTATTCGTTGGAGAATTTGCTCCGGGAGAATTTAAGATGAATATCAGTTTATTTTTCTTGACATTGTTTCTTCTTGTAATTGCTTGCATGATTAATGTAAACGGTTCCTTTTAATATTAATACAAAAACATATTTATGATTCATGATATTTAGTATCGTTTGGTATTATCGGTTTAGTATATAATGTTAATTAGACGATGAAATTAATTTGTCTGATTGTATATATGCATGTTTTAAAGCAATGCACTATAATACTATAGTCATATGACATATAATATATTAACCATGACTAATGGTTGTCCATCTGCTATGGGCTATAACGCATCGAT
>NC_027756.1:13459708-13459951 GCF_000695525.1 Brassica oleracea var. oleracea | reverse complement strand
TTATTAAGGAAACATACTTTATGATTCATGGTCTAATATCATAAAAGAAATTATTTGTAATCCGTTAGTCTTGTAGTCGGTTAGTCTTTGGTCTAATATCATAAAAGAATTTTGATTATATGTTGATATTTACTAATGTAATGACCATGTTTATATGAGCAAAATTTAAAGTTTTCAGATTTGTGTATTCTCTCGGAAAGATATGTACAAGTTATCAGCCAATTCAGAAACGTGAACAGCTGA
>NC_027756.1:13444584-13459308 GCF_000695525.1 Brassica oleracea var. oleracea | reverse complement strand
GAAAGAATTTTTTTTATGATGCATATATATTGAAAAATATATATTGATAAATCACGTCTAGTTGATTATGATTCATTCTCCTGAAGAGAATAGGACATTTATACCAAAAGTGAACATAAAAGTGGTTTTAGACGTGAGCATAAATGAGGTCAAGATCCAAAGAGTTTCTTTATAGAACTCATACTCTCACTTAAAGTTGAGAAAATAAACATGGTAATAAAGAAAAGAAATTATGAATTCATCTGAAGATGAAAGAAAATTTATTATGTGTACAATACAATGTAGTAAAAACTTATAGAATGCTTAATAAGAGGATATATATGATGCTTCAGAAGTGTACATAGTATTACTGCACATAAAAATGCAATTTAAAGTTCTTAAGAATGCTATTTAAAGTTCTTAAGGTATTGTATTTTTATAAGTATCAAAAGTTAAAAGGATCTACGAAAAATACATAACCCATGTAAGATATATTGTTGATTAAAAAAAAAAGAGATACATTCGAGATTGATAAACCTGTAGTATTATCATCTCGAGGGGAAGAGTTAAAGAATCTCACTTTTTATGATAAGTCAAACATCCAGAAGATTATATTTACACTAAAACTAAGATTAATGAATTTTTCTCAAAGTAAATCCGTAAGATTTTGAGACACTTATGTTGAGACAATAAGCAAAAGAAATGATATATACATTTCAATCAGAAATAATTCTCAAAGCAGTATAAGTATTTTAGAGAAAATATCTACAGCCTCTTATATATTGTACTACACAAAGATTAGTATAATGAAGATAAATGTATAGTAAACTAGAAGTTTACATTTGGCATGAATCAGGTAGACCATTTTTATAGTCATATAAGAACGAGAAGATTCTTCAGAATCTTTTGACATATGTTGCTTACCCATAAGATAAAAGGGTAATATGGTTTTCACCAGCCAAAAGAAGATATTGGCATAAATAACGAAGATGTTAGTGGACTGATCACCCACTATGCATTTTTATAATATTGGTGAATTCACTTCTTAAAGTCTTTAACGACTATAGCACATTCACTGAGATAAGTGCTAAACATTTTGAGAAACACTGGTTCGCATCAAGCAAATAAATATTCACTAGTTCTCCCCATCATTGGTATAGGATCAGAAACCAATCATTTTCCATCTAAGAATGTTGGATGTTGCTCCGCCACAGAGCTTCAAATGAAGATGTGTTTTCAAATGAGGTTGGAAATATATGTTGGATATAAATCTCTATTGACACTTAAGAATCCAGAGCCATCCTCAAAGAATATAAGTAAGGCTCTACATGAATTCTAAAAGTAAGTTAGTACTTCCAACATAAGGGGAAAAAATAAACAGCTGGAAAAGAAAATAAGTTGAATATCCTCGGGCTAAACACAATGTGAAATAGAAGTCCAAAAGATAATTCAGTTTCAAAACTTACTAAAGCAGTTGCCAGACACGACCCATATAAATATATTGATCAAGTCACATATACCAGCTGTAAATGCTCCAATAAGAATAAATGTTCTACAAGAACAATATCAAACTGCTAATCACGCCTACAGCGTGGTAGACAGATTGGTTCCAAAGATAAAAATCCTCGTAAATGAAAAGGATCATATATTGATAATGGTTAAAACGAGGCAATATAATTTTGTATGATCTCCAGAAGAGAAATTAAACATGACTGAAGGAAATTCAGGTACCTGAGACAAATGAAGAGATCTCAATAAGTTATGTCATGTATGAAACAAAATGGAACCGATAAGAAAATCGACATCGATGATATTATGCATGCAAAGTAGCAGTTGATATAATAAATGAGAAATAGGATCATGAAAAAAAGTATATTGAAAAGTGTACACAAAGAAATGATTGGCCAAATCAGAAAGATGCAATAGACAAAGATATAAACTTCTTGTGAAATAGAGAAGTATTTGGACCAGTAGTCCATACACTAAAAGGTGTAAAACAAGTGAGATGTAAATGAACCGTTGCACACAAAGAAGGATCAATATGAAATTAATTGTGAAGAGACATAATTTCATGTGGTAGATGCAACTAGTTTTAAATTCCTTATAGTCTGGTAATAAAGGAAGAACTTGAATAAAACAATCCACTTGAAAAATGTTAATCCCTGAAAGTATAATCCATGAAGGATTGATGATATCAAAATCATGTTCCCGGGAACTCTGCATATTCGATCGAATTGAAACAAACTATTTTATGGGATATATGAAATATTACAAGGTTAACAAATGTATCCATTTGTATTTATCAAGAGATTATAAATCAATAGAATCATGATTTGAATATAATCAAAACTCCTGAAGAGTTATAGAAAAATTATATTTTGAAAGAAAACTCTTGACAATACTATATTGTTTTTATGTATTATAAACTGGAGATCTAAAACTGAGATGTTATCATAAAGATCCTTAAAGTATTTTATTTAAGACGCTCGTATATGTTTGGTCCTGAAATACCATACGTAAGAGTGTTATTTAAGAAAATTATTAATCTTTTTCATTACTGAAAGATGTAATTTCATATGAAAAGAAAGAAAATCATAATAGTAACTTCTATAGTTACAAATGAATAATTCGTATGTACGAGACGAATTTCTATACGATTATATGTAAGAAATTTGGTTTGAAATCCAAATAGACCAATAAACTATTGTCTAAGTCAAAAGAGAATTATGGACAAGAAGTCTAAAGGCCCTAGATATCATAATAGAAATGAATAGAGTTTATTCTCTTAAGCTTAATTCTCTGAAGAGAGTTGATTGGAATGCATATCCTGAAGATATTGTTTCCAGGGAAAGAAATATGATAGTAAGTGTGGTTATACTCTTTTTCCTTATCATGGTTTTTTTTTATCCCATTGGGTTTTTCCATGACAAGGTTTTAACGAGGCAACAAAGAACATACAAAAGATAGACAACCAAAGAGAATGTTACAATTCGAGAGATGGAAATCTATCATTGTTCTAAAGGTTCTATGACTACTCATTCGAGGGGGAGCTTACGTAGTTGTACTCTTTTTTACTTTTACTACGGTTTTTCCCATTGGGTTTTCCATGACTAAGTTTTTAACGAGGCACTATAAATACCATCACTCATCTCACTCTTTTGTACACCATAAACAAGAACAAGAGTTTATAATCAAAGAATCATTACATCTCATCTCTCTTCTCCCTCTTCATAGTAAATATTCTCTCTTACATATTTATCGTATATCTTCTTTCTGCGGGGAAAATTTTTCGTTTTTATTTAAAATTTCTCGACACTATAGAATCATACGTTATTTTACAACACATTAACACATGGTACATTTTTGTATCTCGTGATATATTAAGATAGGCTACCCATTGAGATGTCACATCGTTAATTTTTCCAGAAAGTTTTGGTCACATAGTGTTGCTCTGGAAAATCACATCAACAAATTGAAAACATGTTATCCTAGTTCATCAAGCCCACTAAGTTCAGGCTGAGATTTTAGGGCCCAAAACGAAATAATAGAAAATGACATATTTTCTAAATAGTGATGTTATTATCTTGAGAATTTAGTCTGTGTATACACAGGAATTGTCAAAATTAGGAGAATACCCGGAGTACTATTCAATTTTATTTAATACGAGAACACCCCTATACGTTTACAGCTACACTATCTTGTACTTGCAGATTTCGTGTCAGATTTTTGAAGCTAAGAACCCCTATTACATGCCATGCAATGCACTGTACTACACCACTATGTAGACTCTACTATTACACACTATTTTCTGAACAACACTAGTATTAAATAAGTGAGACTTAGAGGACAAACGAGATGTCGTCGTTTACAGTGTTCAATAGTTCATTTTTTGTGAAAGTCACACCTTCTCAATCGCCTTTCTTCATAAACCAAAGAAAAATATAATTTGCTTCGTTGCGCAGGCCTCAAAATCTTAGCAATCTGCGTTATAGATCATCTATTTTTTCCAGAACGATGTTTGCAGCCAGTGAAGAATCGGTCGGAAAAGGGTTACTACTTACCACAAAACTGAAGAAGATTGAATCCATAATCAACAATCAAGATCCGGAAGAAGTAGATTTCATGTGAAACACAATGTTTGGGAAGATTATATCCCAAGCCAAGAACCCTTCATTTTCTGGCACTTTTGGTCTGTTCGTCGTTATACGGATGCTCAAAGTGAAGAAAAGGTATGAGATCTGGTTAGTAATGCAAGGTTAGTAATGTTTTTAGAAATAAGCTTTCTCCCCTAAAATAAGTTTTCTCATAATTAACATAGCAGGTATCTTAATTAGTACTTGCTAATATTTATGGCATTTGAAAGACTCACAATGTGAATTGGATGTACATTACTCTTTGCCCTTAACTGGCTAACTTGCAGCTTACCAGCTACGGTAATCAGATAATGTTCGGCATTTTTGTAACGCAAGTATGATACATGATACACTTCATTTGAATGTACTCCTCGCAACCTAGCATCTATCTTAATTAGTAGTGTTTATATGTATCTAATTCCAAAGACAAGCAATTTTGTTTGATGGACGTTGCTCTTGACCATAACGTGCTAACCTGCAAATTAACAGCTACAGTAATTAATAATTGTTAATATTAATAAATCCTCACATTTGCAATTACTGGCACACCAAGTTTTAGATGCTAGCCTAAGATTAATACTAGATGTTATTAGTATAAATTAACCAAAACGCATATGGTTTGTTACTATAATGATCAGTTGCTACTATTATGCAGGAAAAGGTGACATCCATGGTAGTGGATGCTACACACTCTTGAAATGATTTGGTGTGGGAGGATGCGGTGAATGACGAGGCCGTGGACAATCTTATCAGATTACTCCAGAAATGTCATGTATTCAAGACGATAATGCTCACCGCGGCGGACCTGGCGCATATGAGAGCTGAGAGAAAACAAAAAGAACAGAAGGCCAAAGTAAAGAAAGACAGGAGAGCCAAGCTGACTCATCCGATGCTAAGGTTGGTGACGTAAGCGACCCTGGCCGCATTGCAAGCCTTGTGGAAGGGACAGTAAATCTCAAGATCGAGGATGCAGTGTACTAACCTTTTTGCTAACTTTTTTTGTAACCCTTCTCATATTGTACTAACCATATATCACAAAATAAGTTAACATGTATGAACCTCTGAAGATTGTTAAATTTTTTTTCGGCTTTATGTAGATAAATATTCCTCTAATTGACTTTCATACTTATTGTTTGCGAGTAAGGATTTTTCAAATCAATGCTTGTTCAATTTCTGAATTTCTGAATGGAAGTTTTATGGATTGTGTTTATCATGCAACCAACAACAGTTAGTAGGTATGTTACATATTAACATCCACTAAACAAGGTAACCTGTAAGATAAAACTTAACACGTACCTATGGTCAATGCCATGCTTAGCATGGCAACTGTAGTAGCTCGTCCCTCTCCAAGCCTAATAACACCGGTCCCAAGCAACGGTTGTACTGCATTCAATGGAGCAGCTAAAGAGTTTGTTGATGACTCGGGTCCTTCACTTGTTTCGACAGCAGCCACATGTGCCCTCCTCGTCGAGGATAAAGTTTTGTCAGCAATGTGTCCTCATCATCTGTTCACACCTCCATCATGTTGGCTTGCTGACATCTAACATTGTGCAAACATATCTTTCCAAAAAGCTGTTCCATCGTTTAACCACCACGTAAATCATTCACACGTCCCAAAGTTAGATGGTTAATAGTATAGTTACCACAGAATGGTATTGGCTTAGGGGCTAAGTTTCCAGTTGAATTTTCGATAACAATATAGTTATCTTGCCTCTGAAAAAGATAGCGGGCAACCACTTCGTTAACAACTATTGTAAAATGAGATTCCTAACTACAAAAAACTTTATCTAACAGTCTTCGTTATCTCTACCAACTCGAGTTTACATTTATGTTTTTTCAAGACCCTATTAATACAAAATCGTAAACCCTAAATATTTGGGGGTAAGCTTTAGATCCCGCCATGCTCTGCTACAATTAGATTTCCCCCAATTTTTTGTAGATTTTATATTGTACCTTACACAGATATCAAAGAAAACGAATGGAGGGGGAAGAAGGGAGCTGGAGCCCTACATCTTGATAGCCACCTAGGTTTGTACTTTAAAAGATCACCACCAAATCAATTTCGGTAACACGTTAACTTACATATCTAAATCTAAGGATAAAAAGGTTATGGGGTACATAAAAAGCTACAGTGGGAGAGGGTTTTTCATGATTTCGGGTATTTACTTAATTTCTTGGCCATTCTAGTACATTGAGCCAATAATCTCTATTATCTTGACCATTGCAATTCACATACTCAGGGGTGTCAAAATGAGCTATAGCTCATGATCTGGCTCAGTTCAACTCGTTTTTTCATAAGCACGATCCTTATATTTTAAGCTCATTTAATAAATGAGTTTAATGATCGAGCTTAAATTAGATCACGAGTTATATGAACGATCTTTAATGAACATGAGCTGACTCATGAGCTTGTTTATTTTATACTTACAATATATATATATATATATATTATATTTGGATAATTTCTATTTTTTATGTAAAAAAGAGATAATTTCTATATTTATCATATTTATCTTCTAAAATTAAAATGTAAAAAATACATATAAGACATTGAAGATGAATTGGCTCAAGACTCTCACGAAGAATAGGGATTTGGATAATTGGTTTTGCTTTAATTTAATTTATATTAGGTGTTGTTTTATTTTTATTTTCGTCATGTGTCGGTTTTTATTTAGTATTTAATATTTATGTTTTGGATTTTTTAATATTAAAATTTTGAACAATATTATAGAAGTCATTCTATCACTATTTTATTTTATAATTATTATTTTTATTTAGATCACGAGTTAGCTCATTTAATTCATGATCTAGATGTTCTGAGTCCGAGTTTACATATTGAAGCTCATATAATAAATGAGCTGATCTGAGTTAGCTCATGAAAGAGCCGAACTCACTATGAACTGAGCTAGTGAACTGAGCTGAGTTGAGCGAGCTAACTCATTTTTACACCCCTACGTATACTAAATCCTAATAGTGCCAAGAATGGGTCCAATAATGTTGCCATTAACAGAAAAATGTTCCCATTAACGTGGTTCGTAGAGTCTCAATTTCTTTAAACAATTCCAGTTCACATTTTTTTAATCAAAGATATTGGTATCATTACACTCGTCGGAGTTATGTCCACCAACATATGCTTCAGCCATACTAAGATCCAACGAACACCGTTATGTCTTGGACTGGATGGATTATGTCAAAAGTATGTAATGTTCAAGACATAAATTTCCAACCGAAGTCTATAGCTGTCAGAATTTTAATTTCTTCAGTTTCAATCTAAAACAGAAACTGGAACTCTTGACCATTCCTTCTTGGTAATGATAACAAAAAATCAGATGTTTCTTGGTTTATATATAAAAGAGTACTATAAAAAGAATTATCACAAAAGGTCCAACTATCATCACATGCGAAAATAGCATGAATATGTTGGTTCTATTTGTTTTCATGTCGCAACAATCTGCAACTGCAACTTGCGATCAGTCGAACGTCATATATCACAAATTGCTATTTGTTTTGCTATCACAAGATTGATTGCACGATTAGATCATAAGTCTGCAGGTTATTGTTTGTTTTGATTTACGCGACTTGTCACAAGTTATGATTTTAAATCCTAAAAAAGATTAGCAACTAAAAACCTATGATATGAAACGAATAACATTTGGTCACAGAATCTGTGACATGCAAAAATGGCTGTTTAAACATCACATGGGAGGTCAAATAAGCAAAATCTGATCAAAATTCATAGAGCCATCACTTCTTTCCACCATCCCAAAGCTTATATGCACGCATGATTTTGACAAATTTTTAGAATCGGATCCATATGAAATAAAAAGAATAAATTTTAAATTCTGCATACAAATTACCAAGTAGCACTTTTAATTTCCGAAATCAAATGTCTATAAGTAAATAAAAATTGTAAAGTAGAGAAAATAAACATATTATATATATATAAGCTCACAGAAAATAAATCCTACAAGACCTTTTTCTTTACATTAAAAAGGTTTCCAAGAATCATGAATCAATAAAGATAAAAGACTTTCCGAAACTTATACCTCAAACAACTCAAGCACTTGAACCGGTTATGTCAACATACTACTTCCGACAGCTGACTGTACCGGTTTGATCACAAAAACCACAGCTATTACTAGTAAACCGCTAAGAGATAAGAGTGAACCCGGTTTAGTTCTGGTATCATGACAGAAGCATCAAAAGAACCATAAACAATACAAAGATCACCAAACGTTTCACTCCCTCATTGTAGAGACCTGAGAGATCAAAAAGAAAATTAAAACACATTTCAGATTTGACTAACAAACCAATAAAGTTTTTAGTTTCGAGTATATTAAAGTCCCACATTGAGACTTTGTGGACAATATATAAAGACCATCTCCAATGTATTTTACTATTTATTCCTCTAGAATAGAATAATTTTATAATATAGGTGGAATTTACCCTAATGTATTCTTCTAAAATAGCACATCCCTATAATAGAGTAAAAAAATAGAGGAATGCTATTTCTTCCCTTAAATATAAAGAAAAATGTAGAAATTTCTATTTTAGAGGAAGATATTATGACAAAAATATACCAATCTTTACTCTTGAGCTATCTTTTGGTGAGAGCTAGGCCTATTACTAGTGTAACGTTAGACAGGAAAAACTTACTGGGTTGCGAGGAGGCAGCAGCAGGAAGAGCAGGGATTCTAACAGCTGCAAAAGAAAAGACAAAAGTGGATATAAGTTAAAGCACAAAAGAGATGTACATGTCTAAAATCAAGAAGCTAGATACGATAATAACAACGCACTCTTTTTACAGGTAGAGGCTGAGGACTGAGATGAAGAAGGCCATGGGGCTGGAATGTTGTCATTCAGATCACAAGTGAAGCTAATTCCCGTGTCTTGATCGAATATCGCATCAGATGGTAAGCTTGGTAGTAGACAACCAGATTCTTTAAACCAAAAACAAAGAACAAAGTCTTACAAGTTAATAAAAAATGGTTTTAGGTTCCTGACATGATGAATATAAATGGAAAGTTTAATTCACACCTTGGTTTCCAACTGTTTAAATCCAAACCACAATGCATCACCAAGCAACAAAAAAAAAAAAACAAAACGGGTTAAATATTTATAATTTAAGAAAAAATAGAAGTTGGGAAGTATAAAGTAGAGAACCTTGAAGAGAGAAGTCTTTGAGACTTATATGACAAGCGGTGAAGACATTCTTAGTGATGTTTAGCTTCTGAAGCTTTGTCCCAAGAGAGGTTGCGCAATCCAAAGCTTGCAAATTAGTTATAAGTGATTGCTTTTGCAGATGAGACACATAACTCTCCATTGCACGGCAACAACTTGTTTGGTTACTCAACTCGTTGCTGCAGTTACCACTGATGTGTCTCATGTGTGGAAACACAAGAGGACAAACTGAAACCAATTACACACAAAAAAACATGTTAACAAATCATAATTTAAAATCCTAGACCCTGATTTGGTTTTTACCTCTGTTGAGTTTGCAGTTTGCTAATCCTCTGAGAGTTTCCTTAGCCTGAGAAGGGTCAAGTTTAGTAGCGAGCCAACGGTGCACTATGTTCTTACAATCACTGATCCGAACCGAGTTATCCATCAAAGGCTCAGATGCATTGAGAGTAATATTAGTAGCTGCGTCGAGTATGGCGTTTTGGCAAGCCTGTTCGCAACACTCCTTGACAGGATCAACTTTCTCACAAGCCAAGAGAAGCTTAGACGTGTCCACCGCGCTGTCGAACTGATCCACGTCGGTCACAGGGCAGGAGGAAGCAGTGAGATTCGACGAGTGAAGGGAACATATACTCCCAAGCTTGCTAGAAGCGCCTTTGCCTACCAAGATCTGCTCTAAATCCGAGAGACAGTGCTTAGACTGTGTTCTGTTTAAGGCAAGCTGACCAGTTTGTTTGCTTGATTTGCCGAGGATGATGGTGAGAGCAGCGTCTAGCTGAGGACAACACATGACATTGGCTAATAATGGAGCAAAGACAGTCCAGCAGTTGTGTGATGTTGTCTGAATCAAACTCTCGGAAGCAGTGAAATTAAGCGAGCAAAGCCCTGGAAGACACCAAAAAAGGAGTGAGTAGAGATTATTAGGCAATCAGAATGAAGAAATGTTAAGACAAGAAGAGACCAGATAGCTTGGGGATGGTGGTGTTGATGTAAGGAGCCATAGGAGAAGGAGCAATGAAGGGAAGGAATGGTTGAGGCGACGTGTCTGGTGATATCTGAGGCAAGAACTCCTCAGATGAACCTATAGCAAAACCAAACTATCACACAACAAGTTGAAGCATTACAGCATCTATAAACCCTAAGTAACATAAACACTCATGACCCATCACAATAAACAAGCAGATTGTTCTAAATCAAGCCAAAAGAATCGAACTTTCAATCAAAAAAGTACCAATCAATTAAGGAAACTCATAAAACCCTTTTGCTTATAAACCCTAATTCAAGAAGAGAATCAAGACTCACATAGCGATAGCAGACACATGAATTGAAGAACCACGAAGAAACCTAGCTTGAACTCCGCTCTTCTCGTCATTTCTCTTCCTTCCTTTAACAGAGAGAGAGAGAGAGAGATTGTGGACTGTCTTTGGTTTCTTTCAAAGCTCTGTCTTTTCACCACTACTGTCTGAGGAATCAGAAGAAAGAGAGAAAGGTCGTTTCTGTGCCGGTTTGAAGTAAAAGTCTTGGTAGAGAAGAAGATAGACACGAATAAAGAAGAAGTAAAACTCAGAAACAGCTGTCTTCGTCTTCACAGAAAACAGAGAGAGAGAGAGAGAGAGAGACCCCACAAGGCAATGAACACAGACTGTTGTGTAATAAGAGAAGGGAGCGCTTGAGAGCATTTATTACCCTCGCCATTAAAGTTCCCACCTTTTCCTCTCTCTCCCTCTCCAAGTCTAATCTTTTTACACAACCGGAGTTAAACCGAAACTTTAATCGGATTGGGAAAATTGGTTTGATGATTTAATTGATTAACCGGATTTGATCATACGTACTCCTACTCTACTCTACTACTCGATTTTAATGTTCATTCGTACCGAGAAATTAAACAACCAAGGCCGAACCGTTGGAGTAATTTATCAAACCTGTTGGCTATTACCGGTACAGACTGATTTCTCTGTGAGAACGCATTTATAACAATCGGTAAACTACGGTTGCTATCTTAGGCCATATTTATTTATTTATTTGTTTCACTTTCAGAGAGTTTCGTCGTGCTGAAGAAATGGAACACCAATGACACGTGACTGTGCTTAAGGCGTAGGGTATGGGCACGTGATCGGAACCGTGCTTGCTGCTTCCGGAAGCTAGAGCGAGGCTTGATGGTAAAGTGTGCCTGCGGGATCTAGAACGCAATGATGGACATTTAATGGGCTTATATGGCCCATAAAATGAGTTTTATATAATGTTAAGAGGTCTTTAATCTTTGACCATGGTTTTTTTTTGACATCTTTGACCATGGTTTTTTGTTGTTGTTCTTAAAAGTTTGATAAAATATCCGATTCCTTTCAATTTGAGCCAAAAAAATTGGATACACGTAACTCTCAGTAGCAAAACAAATACAAATATGCATTATGCAATATCAGAAACGACACAAATCAAATATAGTAATATTTTTAGGAACATATATTCATTTCGTTATATACATATAGTTTAAAAATTATATATATATATATATATGAAAAATTTCCTAGGGTCCTAAAAAGGTTTTTTCAAAAAATAGTTTTATAAGGGTCAAAATGACCAAAATATTTCATTAAATAGGTAAATAGACACTTATAACCATATGGTTAACTAATTTAGACTTACGGTTTAGTTTTGATGTCGGGGTTGGGGTGGGGTTTAGGATTTTTTTTTAAATAAAAAATACAATAAATTTAAAATAAAATATTTTTAAATTGGTTCAAAAAAATTCGGATTTCAAAATAAAATTGTGAAGAAAAAAAATCCGAAAAAACCAAAAATAAGAAAAAAGTTGGAATTCAAAAACGATTATTCAAAAATAATAATAATAATAAATTATTTTTTATTTTTTTATTTTTTATTTTAATTATATATTTAAATAATTATGTATATTTATATATTTATAAAGTAAAAGTAAAAAGGTCTTTTACCTCTTTAATGAAAATCTATTTTGGTCATTTTTTTCCTTGTGGACTATTTTGGTGAAATATCTATTTTAGGATCTTTTAAGAGAACTATCCAATATAAATTATATAATTATTATAATTTATGTAAGTTTTACAATATTTTATTTATTAAATTTATAATTTTAATTATTGAAAATTTTAAACTATATCTTTTTTTTGTAATAAAATATTATTATTTTGATTATTTTATTTATTTTTATTTTGTTTTATTTATAAGGATAGAATCGGATATCCGGACACCGAATATATGGATACCTACAAATCGAATCGAATCGGATAATTGATAATTTAGACAAAATGGATAGGATCACGAATACCTCAAAAAATGCAGATATTTAATTAGTGTCCACCCTTAGTTTTTCATGGATATAAGAGCATTGGCTTAGCATCGCTAAGAAATCTATTGAATTTCTCAAGCTAATTTAAATAATAAAATAAGATTAACCATTAAAATTTAACAAATGCTAAATGAATCTCTTAAGAATAGTGAAAATTTTCAAATAAGAGAGTCTCATACTTTTTTATATTTTTATTTATTGTTTATTTTTATGTGTAAAATGATTTCTATCAATAATGACAATCTAAAGGAGTTCATTAATCTAAATTTGGTTAGAAGACCTTTTTTCATATTTTCTTCTTCTTTTTGTTAGGAGAATTTGTATGCAGAGCATCTTGTGACAGCAAAACAGTGGGAGCCCTAAATCAGTTTGAAAGCATACAAATATATTCGAGATTCTCTTGGTCTTGTCTTCTAACACTAATGGTTGGAGTTAATATATAAATTTTCAGAAAACAAACATAAAACAATAATAATAAGAATAATAATGTATCACTATTCCAAGGAAAATAAATAATTTAGTGTACTATTTCATTTGTCTTTTAGAATGATTGGATTTTATTATGGCAGGTGAGATTCTGATTCTTTTTTTGTGTGTAAAGATTCTGATTCTTTCCGGCATACATAGACATGTAGTCTATGTATGGTTGTGCCTGAGCTAAGATCTTGTCATCCTTTCTCTCGTTTAATAAATTTTAATTTTTAACAGCCATATTTTTTTCACATTCCCATCTCATGAGCTGTTTCAACAAAACTAATACTATGTATATACAAAAGCTAGATTTTGTGAAGATGTTTCTAAAAGTTGAGTAAGTTTCTAAGTTAATTAGTTTGTTCAGCTTTTATTAGTTTTTGTATTCAGTTCGGTTAACTTTAGTTGGACTTGGATTTAGTCAGCTGTCTCTCTTGGTTTTTAGTAGAAAGAAGCTTAGAATCCAAGTAGAAAGCGATTTTCTTAGTGAGTACGGGAAACCTGAATTTGATCCCATCACAAACTATCGCTCTCAACCATGAACTAACTCGCACAAATCAAACATAAACTTAGTATTTTTCTCTCAGAGAATCTACTTCTCCAACTATAATATCTAAACAATTTTTCATAATACTATGGCTTGTGGTTTTGATGGATCGTTAGTCTAAAACTCTCATGCCAGGTTTAAACTTTATTTAATCTCACGATCTAAATGTGGTCAATATGATACGGAAGAATCAAATTGTTGAGAATACCGATCAGTTTCATGTCATGTGGGTTCCAATTCTGTTGGATGGCTTCTATTTTTATTCTCAAAGATGTCTTTTTATTAACTTAGTGGAGTACTCTACTAGAAAATTATTTATCTTGTAATCACAAAGTTTGTTTGTTTGTTTTATGGTTGGCTATTGATCGATGGAATCTACAGATCCAATCTTGGCTGGCCTTACCACTACAAGAAAACATCGGTATTCTGACGGACATTCCGACGGAAAATGAAATCCTCGGAATTTCCCGAGGAAACCCAAATTTTGGGTTTCCTCGGAATTTCCTCGGAATATACCGACGGAATTCCGAGGAAATATCAATCCGTCGGAATATTCCGAGGAAATTCCGAGGAAAAATGTGTTCCTCGGAAAAGACCGATGAATTCCGAGGAAATAGTATAGGGATTTTACAAAATTCCGAGGAAATTCCGACGAACTAGTGATCGATCGATGCGTTTTTGGACATATACCCATCGATCGATCACATTGTTACGCTTTGGTCCATCTTAGTGATCGATCGATGCGTTTTTGGACATAAATCCATCGATCGATCCGTTTATAAAAAAACATTCGAGATTTTGAAACCCCAAACACTAGTTCCTCGGAATTTCCTCGGAATATTCCGACGAAATTCCGAGGAACTAGTGTTTGGGGTTTCAAAATCTCGAATGTTTTTTTATAAACGGATCGATCGATGGATTTATGTCCAAAAACGCATCGATCGATCACCAAGATGGACCAAAGCGTAACAATGTGATCGATCGATGAGATTATCCCATCGATCGATCGAGGATATCAAGTGTTCCTCGGAAATTCCTCGGAATATTCCGAGGAAATTCCGAGGAACTAGTGTTTGGGGTTTCAAAATCTC
>NC_027756.1:13425081-13443395 GCF_000695525.1 Brassica oleracea var. oleracea | reverse complement strand
TAAAACTAATTTTGTATTTATAAAACATTTTTTTTTATTTATAAAAATTATTTTATTATTTTTTGTATTTTAAATATGTTTTCTATTTCAATTTTAATTTTATATTTTCGAATTTCAATTAAAAAAAATAAATTTATAATTTTTTTTTTAATTTTGGAAATATTCCGAGGAAGTTTATCCCTCGGAATATTCCGACGACATCTTCCTCGGAATATTCCGAGGAATTTCCGACGAACTTGTGGTCCTCGGAAATTCCGAGGAAATAGGGTTTCCTCGGAATTCCGTCGGAAATTTCCGAGGGATTTCCGAAGAAAGATGAATTTCCGAGGAGTTATTTCCGAGGACTTTTTTCGTCGGTATGTCGTCGGAATGACGTTATTCCGACGACATACCGACGATTTTTTCCCTCAGTATGCCGCTGTTTTCTTGTAGTGTACGGAGCTTTGCACATGGCCAATCATTTTTTTTCTTTTTACATTTCCTTAAAATGACTATTCTGAATGTTATTTGTATTGTATGTCAGTTTAATGTGAAAGGGATAAAACGAAATCATACATAGTCGAACGTCTTAACAATATTTAAACCCTAGTCTCTTCTAATACGATTATATACATACGGGTAGATCAGGAGCGGACGCACGTGTTGGCTTGTGGGGTCACTTGACACCACAAATATGCTATAATTTAAGTTTTGTAAGCTGTGTACAGTAGATAACAGTAGCCTATTTGGTTTAAAAGTTTTTACTTGAACCCCTAAATCTGTGTTCAAATCCCCTTTATGACATTTTCTTAATATTTTTGACCCCACATAAATCATTTTCTGGGTTCGCCACTGGGGTAGATAATAGATAACCAAACATTACTCCACTATCACCAGCTAAATACAAATTCTGGAAAAGGGTTCAAAAATAAAAGAATTTTCTAACTACGAGTCTACGAACCACTATTTTTTACTCACTCGCCTAGTAAATAGGTAACAACAGGCTTATACAAGCATAATCAATGAAAATTAAAGGAATGATTCATCCACTGAACTAAACTGGTGGGATTAGTGACTTTATTTGGAATTTGGTCAGCTATATAATCGTAATACAGGATTCGTGTGATCTGCAGTTTAATATTGTCACATAGGTTCTCCGTTTCTCACTTAATATAATTAGAAATTAAATTATTAAAGTGCTTGAGGACTTTTAATAAAAATTTATATATTCATTCACATGTACATAACTGTTTTTAGGTCATTTGAAAGACTTTCTATAGAAGATGTGATCTCTTTTTATTAGTTGCACTTGCACCCACTTCTGTACTTTAAAGTAACTACAACGAATGATGAATAAAATTTTACAAGAATAGATAAGAATGCATAGAGTAAAGCAATAAATAATGGAGATATTCAAATATATGGATGAAATAAAGAAAACTTAAAATAAAAAGATAGTTTGTTTGAATGCCAATATTTTCAAAACCAAATATCTCTATAATATTATTTGACAAGTCAGTTTCAAAAATGTCTTACCCATATTAAATTTTAAAAAATTCAGTTACACGATTATCTTTAATGAATTAAAATTAATACCTAATTGTCTTTTAAGTTAAATTATACCTAACTATTGCTTTTATTTCATTTTTATTAATAACATTTTAATTACCTTTTAAGTTAAATTTCCTCTTTCGAAAATCATAAAAATAAGAAAAAAGGAAATATTTATAATATATTTTTATATATATATGACGAATTTTATTTTTCTTACTTTACATTTACCTCAAACAGCATACATAAAAAAGTAAATATCTATAATTTTCAAAATATGTAGGTATATAAAAGATAATTTACAAAAAAAAATGACAAATAAATTAATTTAATTTTTTTTTCAAAACTAACATAATTATTATGATTTTCTGACCAAAGGATAAAAAATACTCTAAACAACATAAACTTATAATCTAATATCATATTATTTTTCAAATCTCATGCCTAATTAAGAGTAAACATAAAATTATTAAATAATGTTTTACTTAATTTTCATACATATAAATTATAAAATGTCTTAAATTTTTTAAACAGGTTGTTAACAAATTAATTAAATTTGGTTAATTTATAAATATTTATATATGTACATGAATTTTCAAAATAGTAAAGGTTATGTTTATTAATGGAACTCCAACATCATATTTTTGTTTCTTATTTTTCAAAATAACATACAAATTTTATAAATTTAAAACTCTAGGAGCATGAAACAAAATAAATGAAGTTATTAGATAGTAATATAATTTTAACTGTATTAAAATAAAACAGAAAAATCGCTGTTCAGTTTGAAACAATACATGCAACTCAATGTCTCCAAAATGAACTCTTGAACTGATCTAAAATATTATATTTGAAATCAAATACCTAATTAAGATTGAAAACATAAAGATATATACATTTTATATTTTTGGATATAATTATGTTATAAAATTGTAATTAATCGTGAAGTTTCAAAATATTTCCGATTTCTTTTGCTTATACAACTCTCAGTCCCTCAACACTTCAATTTTTGATATTTTCATCTAAAATGAAATATATCAAAAATTAAAATTTTACAAGTATTTATTATGAAGCTCGGACTTTATATTTTTTTATTTTCTAAAAAACAAGGTATATCAAATTATAACAACTTGTATAAATATCTTTAAAATATAAGAGAATAACCAAAAAATGAAACTAAAAATAATACTTTAATTTAACATAATTAAAAATGGTGAGCTCAACATACCATACATAAACCAATATAAATTAGTACGCATGAAATAACATATCTAATTAAAATGATACATCATGGTACTTAATATAATCTTTTATTTATTCTTGATAATAAATAAAAACGACTTAAAACTTATGAGCAAACGAGTAATTATATATATATATATATATATCCATGCAAGAAAACATAGTGAAACTTAATACAATTTTATTTTTGTATCATCAATATAAATGATAAATTTACTTAAAATTTATAAAACAAAAGTGAATATTAACAGTTTTTATACTTTGATTATTTGTAAATATTATATATGTGCGTGAGTACGGGAGAAACACTTAGTTCACCAATAAACATGCATATTTATTCATTAAACATCGATAATAACTATATGGTCTTTACTACTCTTCAAGACTTCAGTATAGTTATGCATTTGTGGATGAAAGTTCAGACATAAATATTGATTAGCAATTAATTGTTAGTTAAAATAATATGATTTATGTAACACCAATTTTTTGTGCAATTCATATGAACTTTTATCCTTATATAATTTTTGTTAAGAGTTCCCAATTTATAATAAATCTATGAAAAATATAAAATGTTTATTGTTATTTAAAAATAAATCTAGTAATCTTATGTAAGTGTTAGATGAGTGTGATCAACTCAAAATAAAATAACCCAAACATATGGAGTTGTAACTATGTATGGATTTCCGTAAATTTTTGCATGAACATGATCAATTCAACTGTTTGATACGATTAGAAACAAGAAAGCAGTACTGAACACTTCATAATAATATTGTAAGCCAAAAAGAACTTCATAATATTGGGTCATTTGCACTAACACACATATCATTGTTGAAAACAATTAAAAATATCTTTTTTTTTACAAAATTTAAAAATATCTTTACAAAGCAAATGATTTCAAAATAAAATATTTGTATTTGCAATTTAGTACAACCAAGAACCGTGAGAGTGAAAAATATACAATAACGCTATAATTTCCCTTGAGGTGGTGGGGGTTATTAGTGTGGGTGGGACATTGAGTGATAACAACACATTAACCGTTTCATCTAACAAAAAGACAACTAAAACTCACAATAAAATAATACCCTTGTTAAATATAACAAATAGTAATTTTTTTTTTATAATCTTTGGGGTGATCCCAAAAACTTTCTAAACCCAAAGATTAATCACCAAGAGGTCCATAGAAATCCGAGTTTTCTTGCCACTTAAGACGTCTAAGGGTGGCCAAGGAGAATCGAACTCAGGGCGGAAGCTAACAAATAGTATATATATAAGAAAATTATTGATTAAAAAGGCCCCGGAAATTTATGTGCACTTTGGTTTAGATGTTTTTTTTTCTGAGAAACACTTTGGTTTCCATGTTCCATATGTTCCCATCAGATATATGATCTTTAGTTGTTTGTTTAAGCTGAAAACAATAACGTGGAGTGCCTTTTTCTTTGCCTTTGCAGTAAATATCTGTCCATCGAACTATTTGGAATATACTTCATCATAGTAACATAATATAGTTGCAAAATCAACAAAATAGTAGTATAAGATAATATAAAATTTATTACTACAAATAATAAACAAAATCGTTATAAAATTTGTGTTTGTATTTTGTAAGTTGGTACTCAAGCCTTGCTCTCATCCCAAATAAATGTGACCTCCCATGCTTTCTCGATCATTATGGCATCCGGTTCATGGTAGCTTCACTTCTTGGTGATTATGCGTTGGTCCTAGAAGTTCTTAATATTCTTGTTCGTCCTTGCTTTTAAGTTTATGTATTATGTTTTGTTATTGGTTTTGTTACTTGGGGGAAATCTTCGCGTCGCCGGTTTATGGCTCTGGAAAGAGTGGGTTCTTTGCCAGTTTAGGTTTTATTTGTAAAAAACTGCAGTTCATCCGTTCAAATATAATCGACAGATGGCCAAAAAAAAAAATATTTTGTAAGTTGCAAGTTGTATCTGCTGTTTACTAAACCTGTCTGATACTCTGTCGTTCACTCTCAGCCGTTCAAGATGACCACAGTGGGACCCTAGGTTACGTCGCATAATATTTTTTTTTTTTTTTTTTTTTTTTTTTTTACGAAAGGTCCTAGCAGTCTTAGCCAAAAAATCAGCAAACAGATTGCGCACTCGTGGCACATAGGTTATTTTGAAGTCCGGGAAGCAAATCTGCAGCGTTTCTATCTTCTCCAGTTCTGTCGCAAAGCTTGGCCACACATGAGGTTCCTTTATCATTGAAATCAGCTCCTTGCAGTCTGTTCCAAAGCTCTGGCATGGCGAGTGTTGAAGCATATTCTCCATCGCCCAACGCAGTGCTTCTACCTCCGAATGCAAAGCTGATTCACATCGAATGAAATTCCGTGTTCCCATAAGTTGTGTGTTCTCCCCGCTATCCATCCAGACCCATCCACATCCACTAAAGCGATCTGAAGCTGTCCAAGATCCATCTAGTAGACAAATATTACCCAAGCTTAAGAATTGGTTTTCCTCATTGCTGATGGCCTGAACTACTGGCGATATCATCTCGTTTGCATTGAACCAGGCTTGACATTCACTTTCTGCATATCGAACTATTTCCAAGGGGTCTCTATCTATTCCCCTAAAAAGTTTGTCATTACGTCGCATAATATTACAAGTGGACTCTTGCTTTTGTTTATTAAGTGACTTCCATTATTTAAGAGAAAAATATTTAAACTTAGCACGACCTCATAAAGAAGAATATCTCAACAATTATAATGAAAATAACAATAAATTATAGAGTGAATCTATAAAAAAAGAACAATATTTTGAAAGAGCTCTTCTGAGTGAACATTAAACTAAAATTCTTGATAAATATATATAATCATGTTTTGCGCAAAATTAAAATCCAGAGCTAGAATTTAATTTTGTTACATTATATTTGTAATTATGAAAATTATCCAATATAAACTTTCTTATGTCTTAACATTTTTCACCAGAAAAAAAATCCTTTCTTATGCTAATATTTATCTTTGATGGACTATCAGACAGTCATCCATTCAAATCCATTTAATAGTTTTTTTTTTTGAAACACCCATTTAATATTTAGTTTATTTATTTAGATCAGAAACAAAGAAAGAAAGTTACTTGTTAATCACTTTTGATGAAAAAAAAGAGTTACTTGTTAACACTTGAGTAATCGCGGAATGGCGGAATTACAGAATAAAATTGGTGGAATCTAAAACTTGCTGGATAAAAGTTGTAGAACAAAAATCTAGTGTGATTGAATAGTTTTCTTGAGGAATTTCTCAATGAAAATTATTTTAAAATTTTATTATTATTACATACCATTATTGTTCTTCTAAATTTGGATACATTCATAATAGATAAAGAAAACTATTGATGTTGTGAAGTCCAAATCAAACTTGCAATCTCATTTCTAATAATTTGCATATATTGACCTTCATTTCTTTCTTCGTCTTCCGCTTGCATTGCCCTTTGACTCTCGTTGTTTTCTTGTTGCCCATCAATATCATCTTGAGATGCATGATTAAAATCAATATCTGGAAACTGAGATATTCTAATGAAGTTGTGTAGTGCCATAGTAGCTTGAACCACTTTGTTTTGTATTTTCTTATGATATCTGGGGTGGTCATCCAAGATTCTCCATTTCTTTTTCCACACGTCAAAAGTACGCTCTATAACTGAGCGAAGTGAAGAGTGTAGCTTGTTAAATGTTTCCTCCTGATTACGCGGTGGTCCACTTGTTCGAAATTGTTGGAGATGGTACCTCGGACCTCCACGATATGGTGCTAGAAATCCTTGCTTATTTGCATATCCGGAATCTACAAGATAATATTTTCCTTGAGGAGGCTTTGGAAAAGTCAGATCATCACTCATTGCCATCATTAACACTCTTGCATCGTGGGCAGATCCTGGAACCCCAATCCATGCATATTTAAATAGCATGTGCACATCACAGATCGCCAAGATATTAAGACTTGTGTAGCCATGTCGGTTCCAAAACATCGATGCTTCTGTTTTTGCACTTTAACAGGAATGTGTGTCCCGTCCATTGCTCCTATAAACCCTCTGATGTAAGGCCAATAATTGGCGTTGGAACTTAACGCCTGTGAAACCCTTTCAAGATCTTGTTGTGATTGTGCTGGAATTAACTCACCAGCAAGTGAAAATCATGCTTCAAGGACTTCATGAAACTTCCTGTTGATGGTTTCTTGAGAATGCCCGAGAATGATAGCAACAAAACGTTGTACCATATTATGTGCACATATCATCAGAAAAGACGCTACACTTTCGTCGACACATATGTGCTTTGTGTTGCGGAGACCATAATCAAGCTGTAGTTTTTGACACAGGGTTTTGAAGATGCGATTATCCATCCTTATCAAGTTGTGACAACTTACTGGATCTTCATATATGTGACTTTTGATTAAACTCCAGCCTGCCCCCCCATTCTTTTCCCATTGGCTTTCTGTTGTAAGTCTTTTGATAGTGTTTGATGATTGGCATAATGAGTGACTCAACGATAATATGATCCTCTAGATGCAAAAGCTCCGACAGCTCATTCTCGTTTAGCATGTCTAACCCTTTTGAGTGCAACTCATTTAAACGATCCCTCTGAAGAAAATAATATAAATAGAAGTTAATATTCATAATATAGAAGAAAGTCAAATTCAAAAGATAGAGCTAGTCGAGTACAAAGATAGTCTAATAATAATTAAATCTATGCTCTTAGTCAATATTCATTGTTTCATTCTCCACCCCTAGCAAATCTCTAAAGCCACTTGTCATGTAACCATTTAACTCGTTTTGTCCATCTGCGTCTTCATAATTACTACTGCTTGGGTTATTGTTAGATAATCCACCGCTTGGAACACCATAATTATTATTAGTTCCACGTGTTCTTCCTTCTAATCCACCAGAGACCCCCACAAAACCATTGCATCTAAACCTGTTTCATAGTCATTGAAACGCTCTCCATCTTTGCTAAATCCAGTAATTGCTTCAAGCCAATCAATCTTCTCCTCCTCCTCTAATGCAACAAACGCTGATGCATAGTTGGCTTGGGTAAGGCACCGTACTGCAGCTCGCCAAAATGGAGTACGCTTGGGGATATTAACACGTCTAAGAGCATTAATGGCATCTTGGTACAAAAGGATGGCACCCCGTCGTTCACGATACTCCGTAATAAAATGAGCACTATTTTCAATCACGTTTTCAATGGCAGACCTTCGTCGAGGTTGTCTTCCACGCCTTGAAGAAATTTGTGCTCCATTTGGTGGTTCCGTTACGTCTTCGTTTTGGTTTGTGTCTGCCATATCTTCTTGTGTGCTATGGTGGTAGCCATCATCTTCTGCGATTTGAGTATTCGGAACTGTTTCTTCGGTCTCAGTCAGATTTATCGTTTGTTGATTTAGGCGACTTAAACTTGGTGACTGAGCTGGTTCATCACCGACTCTGCAGTTTCTAAATACACTTTCCATGAGATCAAGACATACAAGAGGATGTTTTTTGATACGCAAGGCGTCGGGTATCTCCTGTTACCATCATTTAAAAAATATTTAGTTCAAATCACAATAAAACCGTAAAACAATATGTAACAAAATAATATTTGAAGTCATACCTCACTACGTTCTTGCCACCATTCCTCTGGCATGTCGATCTCACCAGTGTCCTCTTTGATTGTAACTCCGGTACGGTTTTTTAATCGCATATAAACGGTATAGCGTTTCCTTTCATAGTCATAATGGTTTTTGATTTTGTTGTAATTATAATTTTTACCAGTCCTTTGATAAAACTCGGTAACTAATCTCTTTTTACCCTCCTTACTAGGATGAAAATTTACATAACCATCCATTTTCAGTTCACGGTCATATATTTCTAAAAATACTTTATGCATGTGATCCGACCATAGCTTATTTGGCTACAATGTTTCATACATTTAAAAATAATAATAATAAGATTTCTATATATGCACAAATCTAAAAGATTAATAAACAATTTGCATGAAATGATATATATGTATTTATTGGTCAAAACATATCTCTCTGGTGTTTGGGATGTTCGAAGCACGTTGATGCATAGGTGAAGAATCCATAGAACATGCAAATTCTTTAGAAACTTTTTTTTTCTATTTTGTTGTTGTGTTTTCACTCCAAGATACAAATCTAATTTATAGACACATCATTAAATATGTAACCAAACAAATCAGTATGTTTTAAATATTGCATTAAGTGATTGATGGTGGTTGAACCAATAATAGCTATTGGTTAATTAATTTTACATACGTGAAAGAAGATGGTAGTTGAATTTCTCATGCAAAGGTAATTGTTGATGGTTGTATACAAATGCTTTTATGTAACTGAGGTAGAGAGATAATTAATTTTTAAAAGTTTCAGCAAATAAATGAGAAAAACACACTTATTCACTTATTGCAAGTTTACTTGAAAAAAATTAAGCAAAAACTCAACATCTGTGGAATGGCGTTTTACTTTGCATTCCATGTATTTTCTTGATTGGTAAATTTTTTGCGGAATCACGTTTTTCCGCCATTACGCGATTACGCAAGTGCTACCAATCAACGCCCTAGTCGAAGTTTCTTTTAACCAAAAGTGTGGCAAGTTGCTAACATTATTGTCTTCTCGAAAGTTCGACCTGTAACACGTGCCGTTGAAGAGCGCGTCACGAGATTTACCTTAGTTTCTTACAGCGAATTCATCATACGTGTGAGGGCAATTAGGGTTGGACATGAATAATCGTTACTTGCCTTATATCTGCTATTTGATCTATATTTGTCTCGTTTTTCAAGTATTCGTCGTTGTCAAATCAAGTATTAACTCTTTGAGTTTTGCTACTTGCAAGAACAATGCGAGTAACAATTATCACAAAAAAAGTTACAACTCGTTTTGATATTACTTGTTACTTGTTTTAGACTGAAAAAAATGATAACTAAACCATAAAAAACAAAGTCATAAATAGATATTTCTTTGTTGTAAGAAGCAAACAATACTTTCTTATCGAATTCCATCTTTTTTTATATTAGGTGCAAATATTTTATTTAAAATAACTCTCATGTTTTTACCAAATAAAGTAAATAAAACAAACTTTCATAAACTTTTCTCTTAAAATATTATCTATCAAGTAACTTTTAGAAACTTAGAAATATATCCAAGTAATTAATAAATACTTGTAAGTAGCAAGTAATCGAACAAGACAAATAACTTGCAAGTAGCATATTTTGGGATAAATATTCGAAATAACAAATACTCGTTTCCGACAAGTCAAGTATAAATAAAAATTTATTATTCGTTCAACGCAAACCAGGTATAAGTGTACATAAAATAACAAGTACCCACCTTGCGCAATGGTAGAGCTTAGGAGTCGGACGACTGGATCTTTATAATATCCACATAATTAGACAATAAAATATTAAAAATTTCAGGTTCTATCGTGTTCCGAAAGGTCCTCATCCTCCTCCACCTTCGTATCAAAGTGACTTAGATTCTTTTAGATTTGACCAAAATACAAAAACAGATGGTGGAAATTTAAATTCCTTTTTCATAAGATGACCGAATATTAAAGACTTATATTGGACGAAAAAGACATTTATTGAACACAGTATTTTTTCCCACGCAATTTCTTATAGTAAATTATTGTAAAACTAAATTTATTCCAACTTTCATCATTCTATTAATTTATTACAGTTGATATTAAATGAAATGCTATAAAAATATCGTAGTAGAAAACATTATGTAGTTGGAAGAAACCCTTTAGTATAGTTAAAACATAATTTCTAGTAATCTAATCTGTAGTGAGTTGGCTTTTCTCTCATTCTTTCTAGGTTTAGCTTAATTGCTCAAAAACCTACAGCTAAAGTGTAAACTAAAAATCGTTTTATTCCATCTTAAATTGTAAACTGTACGACCTAAGAAGTCATAGATTTGTATTGGTTTCATGCATTTTCAGGAGAATGTCTTTTACCCAAAAAAAGAAGTAAGACTATTACCAGGACATTCCAACAAATTATAGCAACCGAATAAGAATCGCAAAAATAATGGAATGAATTTGAAATACAATATTACAATAGTGATATCAAAAATAAAGAATGGATCAACGAAGATGTTAATTAATCTTGGGAAAAAAAAAATTTAGGCCAAAAAAATAATAACTATGTCTCTCGTTAGACTAATCTTATATATTTTATGTTCCATTAGACTAATTATTTTCAAAATGGAAATAATGCCCTTAATTTCAGTTATAAATTCGAAATTACAATTAACAAAACATTTGTTAAATATTAAATATAATAAATAATTAAAGTAACTAAAATAAATAACATTAAAATCCTCAAATAAAAGAAACTCTATCTCCACTATTTTTTTAATTTTTTTCTTCTGAAAATCTATTTTATTCATATATGGAAACTAAATATTTCCAAATAATTTTTTCCATATTTTTTGGAACTTATTATTCTTACCCGTAGAATACAATAAATCTGTAGAATTCGGTTTCTACAGGTTTTTAAATTTATAGTAATGTGTACTAAAGGTTTTTA
Organism: Brassica oleracea var. oleracea; assembly: GCF_000695525.1. Lineage (NCBI taxonomy): Eukaryota > Viridiplantae > Streptophyta > Magnoliopsida > Brassicales > Brassicaceae > Brassica > Brassica oleracea. The sequence goes on along the minus strand of NC_027756.1, from coordinate 13,432,109 downwards.
AATTTATAGTAACGTGTAGATTTTGATTTCTACAGGTTTTATTTACAGTAAATACGTAGAACTCAGTTTCTACAAGTTTTTAGATTTATAGTAATGTGTAGATTTCGATTTCTGCAAGTTTCAGATTTATAGTAATCTGTAGATTCCGATTTCTACAAATTTTAGAGCGATAAGTTAAGCGCGGAATGTGTATTCTAAATATGTTTGGAGTACTATTATTTACATAGATCACGTATTCTAAATATAGTAGATTCAATGGAAAAAATGGATTTCAATTTCTACTTCGTAGAATGCCAATTCTAACAAAATTTGAAATTATGATTTAAACATTTTTAGAATTGGAAAAAAATATCACTAAGTTCATATAGGTATTTCATAAGATCAGTATAACTATTTTTCAACTTTTTGTTTGTTTGTAAAACTATTTATTTAATTTATTTTCAAAAATACTAAAGAACATCAGAGACAAAATGGTACAAAATAGAAATTAGTCTAATTGGATATAGTTACTATTTTTTTGTCCAAAAAACAATTTTCCCATTAATCTTTCCATTCTGTATTATGCTACTGCATGTGGCTATTAGATTACCCAAGATAATACATTTTCTGGAAAATAAAACAAAAGACGAACCAATGGATTTGAAAAAACTTTGTTCTGAGCTAACGAAAATTGTAGGGCATTTAGTAAGAAACAGAAAATATAGAAGCCATATTGCACAATTTTATTATTTATTGTCACATTCTTTTGTACTTTCTCCTCGCAAATGCTATATATATACTCCTCCATTTCACTCGGTCTGAAACTTATAGCAAAATCTATAACATTTAACTCCTTAATAATAATTATATTATTATTATAAGTAACCAAATTTAATTAAGCGACAAGAGGCTGTGGCTGAGTTGCATGGCAAGAGGTCGAAATCCGACGACGATGAACCGGAGCGATCGATACCTTGGAAGCTACAGTTACGGTGACAGTCACGGAACCTCCCTCACCGACGAATTAGAGCTCGCCGAGGAAGACATCTGGTCACCGGCAGTCATTCACGACACCGAGACAGAAGATTCATACAGCGGGTGGAACTTAAGTGCTAATTCTATGAAAAGTGGGCGCGTGGGAGGACTCTCGCTTACTTTCAAGAGCTCCTCAAACGCACCGTCGTCATCTCCGATGCTCGTGCAGCAGATCCACGGCGGAGTAGGCGAAGGAGGAGAAATCATGCGGAACTTGGCGTCCTCAGCGCCGGTTAACGTGCCGGATTGGAGTGAGATATATCGAGTCAACTTGGTTGAGTCAACACACGAGCTTGACGGTGACGACGAGGAGGAACCGGGGATGATGCCGCCTCACGAGTACCTTGCTAAGAGCCAAGCACGGCGGAGCAGGAAAATGGGAGGCGGTGGGGCGTCGATGTTTGAGGGTGTAGGAAGGACTCTCAAAGGCAGGGAACTAAGGCGTGTTCGTGATGCAATTTGGAGCCAAACAGGGTTCTACGGCTAAGAAATTAACAAATAACAATATTCTAGATTTCAGTTAAAATATTTGTTTTGGCAGAATAGAAGTAATTTTGTAATTTTCGAAGTTTTTTTTTGCCTTTAACGAGCCAACAAATTCAAGTTCCTCTTATGATGTTGCCTAAAATTCAAAAATCATTTTGTCTTATGCTAATTAGTTTAACTAGCTCTGAGTTAAAGATTATTAGTTTCATTATTTTGTAATAAAGAGACATTAATCTGTTGAATCTGGATATCAGTTCGGTTTTATGTTGTTTTTTGGTTTTTAATCTCCCAAAATATAACTATCATTTTAAATCAATATTTATTTGGTTTGTTCGGTTAAAATGTTTGATGTTTTAATTTTTTTTCCTGTGATAATCAAAAATTACTATTATTTGTTTGTCTTCATGTTATGAATCTTAGATAGTGGTGATGTGGAACCAATAGTTTCATATTATAGTTTCTAAACGGATAATAGTTAAAAAAAAAAGAAAATTATTAAGACAAATCATTTTACTACAATTTGGTCGATAGGGAAAGAAGCATTAAGAAAAAAAATATTTTAACTTCCAAAAAAATTAGATATTTTAGTTGTGGGAAATACTTAGTTATAAGGGGCTCACGTCAATGTGCATATGTATGTGTATGTAAAAGTATATAAAGATGGTTGATAAATATATAAAAATACTGTTAATTAATATTAAATGACATTTTTTTCAAAATAATACATAAAAAATAAAATTCTTAAAATTAAATTATTTAAAAACAAAAATACTGTAAAATTTATATGAACTATAATATATAACTTATATATAATCCTTTAAATATATGTATATATATATATATATATATGCATATAACAGATCAAATTGGATATTCGTTCATATAAATATTGATATTTGTGATTTGCTTTTTTTTTTATTGATATTGCATTTTAGTATTTGATTTGTTTCATAGAGTAACAAATATCTGGATTTTTCGGTTCGAATCAAAACAGATAACGAATCGAATCAAAACTTATGAATAATTTGTCCAACTCTATTCGTAAACAGTAAAAATAACGTAAAGAAGAACCATGCATGTGAGTTTTATATTAAAAAAACGTAAAATACATAGTGTGAACATATTTATGTAGAGTTTGGCTGAGAAGCTCTCTACATGTGACATGTGTCCATTTTAGTGTGAACGCATTTATTACAATGCTTCTACACGCGACATGTGTCTAATTGAGTGTGAACACATTTATTACAATGTCTCTTCTATATATAAGAGATTTTCTGGCCTAAATTTGGCTTTCAGTTCTTTTCATAAGTATTTAAAAAAATTTAAGATAACATTTGATATAATATTTTACTAGTACAATATCATTTTTGATTAATACTCATATAGCTTATCTTTCTAATTAATAAAGAATATTTATAAGGTTAAAATTGAAAATTTATAAAATAATTTTTCCAGAAGTGACCAAAAAATATCAATAAATTTTACGAAAATAGAAAAATCACTTCACTTGAGATTTTTAAATAGTATATGTATTCAAATATTTTTTACCTTGTCAAAGTTGATAAACTTTGAGTTTAATTTTTTATATTTAGTTATTAACATATCTAACAAAAAAATTCTATATGTTCTAATTTTTTTTTGATCTGTGTAAAATAAAATGAAATTTTATAAAATAGAAGAAGTATTTTCATTAAAAATATAACTCTGTTCATAAATGACATTTCCCTCCATAAAAACTTGATTTTTTTTATAAAGTAAATACACTTTTTTTTCATGATCGTATTGATTGAATGAAAATTTCTAACAATTACGTTTTTTCACATGTTAAGAAAATGTTTCTCACATTGTGCATATTTGACTAAATATAAGAACATTTCTCCATGCGCAAATATAATAGTTTTAAAATTTAATATTATTTTATCTTTAAATGTAAATATAGTTTATATTTTGATATTATTATTTTTATTTTAAATTTACAATTTAAATTATTTGTAATTTATTTAAATTTTTAATAAAATTAAATTTACATGTTTTAAGATAACAATTCTATTTAGCTTAAATATATAACAAGTATTTATTTTAAATATGTCTATATTTGAATACATAAATACTAATACATTTTGATTTTTGTTTGTTTTAGTTAAAATATGTACACTCGTTTATTTACACCTATTCATAAATTCAATCTTGTTGAGTTAATTAGTATATTTTTTTGTATTGTTAAGGCACATTTACAATGAATTTTATTAAAATATAAATATATATTTATAAAAAATAATGATATATAAGTTGATATTTTTTTAATACTTCAAATTACATTATTAGCTTACTTTTTGTTAATGTGATATACATTTTTTACCTTGATAGTTATATAGGAGTTGTTAGTCATTTCTATATTTTAAAAATCTTATCAAAAATATGAATGTTTATAAATAAAATTATCCATGTTAGAGTTATGTCATAATTTACTTTAATTAGGCATGGGTGTTCTAGTATCCATTCGGATTCGGTTTGGACATTTCAGATTTTCAGGCATTTTGGTATTGGGATTTAGAACATGTTGGGGTATTTTTCATACCAGATCGTGTTCAGATATTTTTAGTTCAGGTTTAGGGTCGTGTTCGGATATCTAAATTTTGAAATAAAATTCTTCACTACTCAAGTTTCTTGTACTTAAAAGCTAAATGTTAACTTGATTTTATAATTTTTATTAGGTTAGACGATTAATAGATTTGGAGAAACAAATTTGAAAATATAAAAATACTAATATGGTTGTTGTTTTGAGATTTTGGATGCAACTTTTGTTAATGCATGAAAGAATAAGTTTGACATGCATTTTAAGTGAGTGACAAATCACTTTGTCCCCAATTATATGTATACTATCTGACCTTGAACCATATGCAACATCAATATAAATATTTTGAATAAAACGAGAGAAATACTAAACTATAAATATAGAGTTAAATATTCATATGTCCGGTTATTTTCGAATATTAATAATGGTTCGAATATTACTTGTTCAGGTTCGGATATTCAATCTCTTAACTTAATACCCGTTTGGATATTTTGTTACTTTGGTTCGACTTTTGGTTCAGATTTTTTGGTCAGATTCAGAGTGGATATCAGGTAAAATGCTCATCCTAAATTTAATGATATATATGAGATATTAGTTATTACAATATTTCAAAAATCAAACGAAAATATGAATCTTTGTAAATGAAATTGTAATCATTACAATTAGGTTGATACATTGTCACATTTTTAAAAGTCAAATCGTTTTTTGGTGAGAATGAGTAAAAGAATAACACATAATCACAATTGAAAAGATAACTTACAGCTACAAAACCTGACACTGATATTAAAATCTATAACATAAGTTCTGTTTATAAAATTCATCGTTTAGAAGAATCTGCTGATGATGTTAAAAATGATTTTTTGGCTGATGCTAAACAAATTCTCCCTCAATTTCATATTAAATGTCGTTGTAAAATAAAATTTTCGTTACAAAATAAGTATTATTTAGAACTTCAATGCAAACTTAATTAATTTTATACGCTATATATCTTTTTATATTTTTCGTTTTATTTTCTATTGGTTAAAATATGGTTAGGCCTTTAATTGATAACAATTTAGTTGAATGAAAAAAGAACAAATAATGAATAAAATTTCAATTGATGAAATGAATAAACAAAAATATATGAACTAATATTCAATTTGTTACTCATCGAAAATGGAGAAAGAATTTTTTCTTCATAATTTTTTAATTCATAAGGAAATGAAAGGAATAGAGTGGAATCCATTTGTCTGTAATTTGATAGAAAATTCAACATGAATGGCATAAAATTTGAGGAATAATAATTTCACTATATTTTTTATAAAGTGTTGTCACCAATTGAAACCTAGGTGTATAGTTAATGATATTCTATTTAAAAAAAATATATTTTTTTAATTTATGCGCACAAAGCTAAAACGGCATTTACAATATGAAATAGAGGGAGTATAATTTTAAGGTTGATAGAAAAAAGATGATAGGAATATGAAAATATTACACTCATAGATATATAAGATTTTGATTTGTTTTTTTTTTCTTTGTTAGTAACACGTAATTAGATAATATATTTATTATTTTTACTTTAACTTAAATAAAATAAAGCAGTTGTATTGGTTTGTACTATTTTTGGAAAAAAAATATTTTTTCTAATTTATAGAAAAACATAAAGTAATATTCTCTAAATAACAATAAAAATGAAAAAAATATAAAAAATTGGTTACTTGAACACTATACAATGTATACGGGTTTTTTACTTTGACCAAATGTATACCCTTTACAGTTGATTAAGCGAAATTCAATAATAATGATGAAAGCCAGAAGCTGTAATAAGGTTAATCTTATCAAATGCATGTTTAGAAAATCTATCAAAATACTATTTGAGATAATTGCAATATAAAAACTTAGTAGCTATTCCAATATCTTAACTTTCCCACAAGTGTTCAAATAGCTAATTTGTTATATTTTTCCATTTTTATTATTTTATTCCTTCCTATAAATAAGGCAATAATATATTTTTTCCCAAAATAGTACAAACAAACACACTAATTTTATTTAAATTAAAATAATTGATAAATTATCTAATTACGTGTTACAAAAAAAAAGAATGTTATCTATGGACATGGTCTTTTTTTTTTGTAAGAAAGTTTCCAAAACGGAACAAAAAACAGCATGATTGTTTCTTAATTATAAAACCATCCTTAAGTTGTCTATTTGGTATAAATTTTTCATAATCCCAAAACTAACTTTTGATTAATCAAATTAAACACATTAAACCCAATTTAAAAGTTTAATTGAATTTTAAAAATTTTAATAAAAAAGAAAGAAAAAAAAAATGTTTTAAACGTTAAAATTTAAAAGTTTATATTTTATTAAAATGTTTAATAAAACTAAAAAATTACAAACGTTTTAAAACTTTTTATAAAAATAAAACTTTGTAAAACGTTTTTTATAAAGTTTAGTTAACGTTTTTTATTAAAAACTTTTTATAAAGTTTTATTTTTATTTTTATAAACACTACAAGAAAACACATGCTTAACGAGGAAAAAAAAATCCTCGTAAATTTACGTCGATTTTACGAGAAACTTACGTGGAAAAATAATGTCATCGTTATTTCCTCGTAAAGTAACGACAAAAGCGTTTCGTCGTAAAGTCGATGTAATTTGACGTGTCTTTTTATGAGGAAATAAATACGACGTAACCTTCGCGTGTTATTTAAGAAGAAATAATTTACGTGTATTTAGCGAGGAAATTTTGAATCCACCAACTTTGTAGGTGTTACACGTTTTTTTTTGCCACCTAATTAATTTTCGTCGTAAATTCATAGGAAATTACAACTACCAGATTCGAAATTTCCTATAAACATGGATGTTTGAACATCATTTTAAACACACCAACAACAAAAAACGTGAAAAATGGCTGGCTCCGGGACTATTTACGAGTTGCGGAGGTGGATGTATATGCATAGAGATGCTAACGG
>NC_027756.1:13420477-13424779 GCF_000695525.1 Brassica oleracea var. oleracea | reverse complement strand
GCTAAATTAAAGCAAAAAGATCAAAAAAAGACTAAGAAAATAAGAAGCATGTTTGCGATGAATTGTTATTTAATTATAGTTCAAGTGTTTTACAAATCGGGACTATTTTATTACTGTAAAAAATATGGTAATAGTTATTAGCAAAAAAATTAACTTATGATTTTCATACATTGTTATAAAATATAAACATATTTACATGTTTCTATTTTTGATCGGTTTTATTCAGTTTATTCGGTTTTATCGGTTATATTCCGAACCATATCCAAATCCTATGGTTTTTTAAAAATCATATCCATTCGGTTTGTATGGTATATACCAAATCCAAACCATATTATCTATTTCGGTTTGGTTGGGTTCAGTACGGTTCAATTTTGCCATATTGAACAGCCCTAAATTACCTGGTCCGAACCATCCAAAAAGGTCCCTGGATGTTTTCCTACACCCACTGATAAAAGAGTTGAAGGATTTGTGGTCAACAGGGGTGAGGACGTATGACTGTTCAACGAAGACGAATTTTACGATGCGAGCGATTCTTTTGTGGACCATAAGTGATTTTTTGCCTATGGGATGTTGTCTGGATGGACTACACATGAGAGATTAGCTTGTCCATATTGTAATGGAACGACAGATGCGTTTCAACTGAAGAATGGTAGGAAGACAAGTTGGTTTGATTGTCACCGTCGATTTCTTCCCATTGGTCATCCTTACCGAAGAAACAAGAATTTGTTTAGGCACAAAAGGGTTGTGAGAGACACTCCTCCTCCATATCTAACTGGAGAACAAATTGAAGCGCAAATCGACTACTACGGAGCTAACGAAACAGTTCGTTGGGGTGGTAATTGGCATGTCCCTCGTAATATGCCAGATTCTTACGGTGTTCATCACAACTGGCACAAGAAGAGTATATTTTGGGAGTTGCCATATTGGAAGGATCTTCTTCTGCGCCACAACCTCGATGTGATGCATATAGAGAAGAATTTCTTTGAGAACATCATGAATACAATATTGAATGTCCCATGGAAGACAAAAGACAACATAAAATCGAGGTTGGACTTGCCGGATATTTGCTCAAGAAGCGAGTTACATATTAAAAGCAATGGACAAGTTCCCGTTCCGATATTCAGATTATCTTCAGAAAAAAAGTCGGTGTTGTTCAACTGGGTGGCATCAGAAGTGAAGTTCCCTGATGGGTATGTTTCGAATCTCTCTAGATGTGTTGAAAAGGGTCAAAAGTTCTCCGGGATGAAGAGTCATGATTGTCATGTATTTATGCAACGACTACTGCCCTTTGCATTTGCGGAGCTACTTCCAACAAACGTACATGAAGCACTTGCAGGTACGTAGTGTATTATATCACAATAATTTACAAAATAATATATGACTAACAATGTGTTTAATTTTTTTTTGAATATAAAAGGCATTGGAGCATTTTTCAGGGATCTGAGCACACGCACTCTTAAAGAAGAAGTTGTGGAACAGCTTCAGGAGAACATTCTCATCTTATTGTGCAACTTGGAGAAGATATTTCCTCCCGGATTTTTTGACGTCATGGAGCATCTAGCTGTCCACCTCCCATATGAGGCATTGCTTCGTGGACCTGTACATTACGGATGGATGTATCAGTATGAGCGAGCCATGAAATATTTGAAGGGAAAAGCAAAGAACCTCGCCAAAGTTGAAGGTTCTATAATTGTTGGAAGTTTGACGGAAGAAGTTTCTCACTTCACATCGTACTACTTTGCGTCAAAAGTACGTACACGGAGAAGAGCTCCAAGAAGATATGATGATGGTGGTGTTGCGCCAACTTATGCAGTTGCTGGTGTTCCAGACATCTTTAGCCAGATTGGGCGACTCGGTGGGAAGTCTAAAGAGGTTTGGTGGTCGAGTGAAGAAGACGCTCATAGTGCACACACCTATATTCTACTCAATTGCGAAGATCCATTGATTCGTTATTTTGAAAGGTAACATATATTGACACTTCGAAACACATATAAGTATAATTAATTGTATAATTGCGAGAGATTCATTCCTATAAAATGTGATTTTACAGCCTATTTGTTTCTCAAGTCGAAGAAACATTTCCTGGTATATCCACAAGTGACGTAGACAAAAGGAAAGATCAACACTTCATTAAGTGGTTGCGGAATCAGGTATTAACTAAAACTTTTTTTTCATACATTATCTGTATTTCATTAACATTTTCTTTATTTTTGCAGGTTGATTATGACGACGACGATGCAGATTATCCTAAGTGGTTACACGAAGTAATTCAATCTCCACTTGTAAAGGTCACCACATCACAGATGTATTTCACACGAGGCTATACTTTTCATACATATGACTATGGTAGACAACGGGCGAGCAGTAACTATGGAATATGTGTGAAAGGGGAAACAGATTTCTACGGGATCTTGACGGAGATTATTGAAGTCGAATTTCCAGGGATACTGAAGCTGAAATGCGTCCTCTTCAAATGTGAATGGTTCGACCCCGTCGTCAACAGAGGTGTTCGGTCTAACAAATTCGGTGTAGTTGATGTCAACGGTGGACGAAGGTACAACAAATTCGAGCCTTTCATCTTAGCTTTACAAGCATACCAAGTTAGCTTCCTTCCATACCCTCGGATGAGAGATTCAGGTATAAATTGGTTAGCAGTGATCAAAGTTACACCTCGAGGACGAATCATCAGTGGAGAAGAACCACCATTGCAAGAAGAACAGATAAATGAAGTCGAGGAACCTGAACAAGAAATTGATGACATCCTTCTCATTGATCCGCATAATCACGAGTACGAAGATCTTACCGATGATGCCACAGACGAAGCTGTTGAAGACGAGTTTAATGAAAATGATGATGTTTCTACTGATGACGAGAATGTCGATGTATCCAATTGATGTATTTGACTTTGTGTAGGGTGTTTTATGAATAAGATGTGGGAGTTTGTTTTATGAATAAGGTAATGTTGGAGTTTGTTTTATGAATAAGCAAATGTGGGAATTGTGTTTTGGAATGGAAATAAAGATGGTGTTTGGAATATATGAAGTAGAAAATAAGGAATATGGAGTTTGGGGTTTTGGATTTTAGGGATTTAAACATAAAACTCGTTAATTCCTTGTAAAGCGACGTCGAACTTACGACGCATGCCTCGTTAAATCTACGTAGGATGAAATCGTCGTAAACATCTCGTAAAATAAATAAAGAACACGGGCCTCGTTAATTCCACGTAGGAAGAAATCGTCATAAATACCTCGTAATGTAAAAACTAGAAAAAAAAAAGAAAAAGAAAAAAAAATACCAGATTCACATGTGATAAGACTTCCAGCAATTATAATACGTAAGTCTCGCCCACATAAATTCTAATATCTTCTTCTCTTCCTTTTTTTTCAAATATTTATAATTTGAATAATATTTTGCTGAGGAGTGTGATTTGGGAGTTTGTGTGTGGTTTGAGAAGGAGAGTTGTGGGTATATTTATAGGAAAGCGCGGCCCGTTAATACCTCGTATATAAAAACGCGGGCCTTTGTAATTCCTCGCTATTTTCTTGAAGAATTGCTCGCTATTTCGTCGTAACGTTACGAGAAATTTGCAACAATAATAAAATCGTCGTTAATACCTCGTATATAAAAACGCGGGCCTTTGTAATTCCTCGCTATTTCCTAGTAATATAAAACGTGGGCCTTTGTAATTGCTCGCTATTTCGTCGTAACCTTACGAGGAAATTATGATGATATGTAATCTTATATATACCCCCGAGCACTCACTCTTTCTTTCCTCTCTACTTCCTCTCCACTTCCTCTTCATTTCGTAGCAATGGTAAGACTCTCTAATTCCTCTCTAATTTGGTTAGTTTAGGATAGATTAGGTGGTTAGTATAGGGAATTTAGATAAGTTTACGGATTTTATGTTATTTAGTGTTGATTAGGTGGATAATGTTGGGAAATATACTGTTGATGTTAATTTTAAAAATTAAATTTGTTTCTCAGGTTCGAAAAGGCAGACTTACTGCTCATTACAGAGAGATGTTCGGTGAGCCGGGTAGTCGTTTAGACCCGGACTCTTCTTCCGCTCCCAGTTCTTCGGGCCAGGAGACTTACCCCGAGACTCAGTACACTCAGAGAGTCTCTGGATCTACTTCTTCTAGTGCACCATCGGCTCCTCATGTGCCTTCCTCGATGGCTCATCCGACGATGCCTCCTCTTGTGCCTCCTCCGATGGCACCTCCAATGGCCGCCGATATTCATCCCGATTTGATGGTGCCTCCGAGTGCTCCTTACTCGCAGTACACTGTAGAGGACATTCTC
>NC_027756.1:13411873-13420248 GCF_000695525.1 Brassica oleracea var. oleracea | reverse complement strand
TTCTTACTCCCGTAACACGGTCGATGAGCACGGAAACGGGCCGATGCTTCACACTACGGGCCAAAAACCCCACGCCGGTGTCCGTTTGGAAATGGTTATTAAATATTTTATTAAATAATTTTTTTAATATATATATTTTATTCTAACTTTCTTAAATTTTTTTTAGGCCAAAGAGACGGGACATCTCTCGTCTCTTATTGAAATTTACGAGAGGACCCACAATAACAAGGCGGGCGTATTTGTAGATGGCAAGTCCGAGCAAATCTACAACGACGTGGTTGATCGGGTTGATGACCGCCAGACCCAGCTGACCCAGCAGTCTACCGACGGATTACCCGTCACCTTATCCACACTTGAAGTGGATAAGATTTACGAGGAGGTAAATTTTCAAAAATTTTAATTTTTTATTATTCATTTAATATAACTTTAAATTTTTACTAACAATATTTATTTTTTGTTTTTAAGGTTGTCCCTAAAAAAAAGGGACGGACGTTGGGTATTGGTTCCATCAACGATGTTCTGAGAGCGACATCGTCTTATGGTCAGCGACATGATGATAAAGTCACTGAGCTGCGTAACGAGTTGGCCGCGACAAAATCTCGTATGGGTGGAGTCGAGGGCTTCTTGGACGTTATAGCGGCCACAAATCCGGAATAGGAGTCCATGTTGAGGAACATGCGACGACAACATCCCATTCGAGGTGAGTCATCCGACACACATAACGAGGCGGATGTTGCGAGGAGGAGTTATGAATTCTACCAGGCGATGAACGACCCTTAGTTCTTTTTTTTTCCGGTTGTTGTATTATTAATTCAAAACCTATTTATATATAAAATATTTTCGTATTGATTTATTTTTATTTTAAATTATAATTTTATTAATAAATTAAATAATTTTAATTATTTTTTAATTATATTTTTAAATTCTGTAAAATAATAAAAACGAAGTAAATTCGTAGCTAATTTACGACCTATTTACGTGGAAACTTTACGAGGAAATGACGAGAAAAAATAAACGAGTATTTTACGAGGAAACGTTTACGAGGAAATGACGAGGAAAGATAAACGAGTATTTTACGAGGAAATACTTTTGTGGTAGTTACGTGTATTTTACGAGGAAATACTTTCGTGGTAGTTACGTGTAGTTTACGAGGAACACGTTTTGAGGTATTTACGAGGAAATATAGCGACCTCTTTACATGGAATATTTACGTGGTCTTTATGACGAAATGATGTACTTCGTCTTTACGACAAAATATTTTCCTCGCTAAGTTACGACGAATTGGCGAGGAAATATGTGTTACGACGGATGAGTAACGAGCAAATGTGTTTCCTCGCTAATTCATCGTAAAGCCTCTTTTACGACGAACTAACGAGGAAAATCGCCCTCGCTTATGTTTTCTTGTAGTGAAAGTTTACAATGTTTATTTTTATTAAAGTTTTATTAAAAACGTTTTACAAAGTTTTATTTTTATTTTTTACAAACGTTTTAAAAATGTTAAAATTTAAAATTTTAGTTTTTTTATTAAAAAGTTTAATAAAAGAAAAAAAACGTTTTAAAAAAGAATTTAATAAAAAGGAAAAGTGGATACACGTTATAGGGAAGTTAGAATATTACAAATATTTTTAGAATATTTTCAAAAAAGTTTTACAAAGTTTTATTTTTATTTTTCTACAAACATTTTAAAAACGTTCAAAATTTTAAAAAGTTTAATTTTTTATTAAAATTTTTAATAAAAAGGAAAAAAACATTTAAAAAAGTTTAATAAAAAGGAAAAAAAAACGTTTTTGACAAATTAAATCGATCTATACACGTTTTAGGAAAGTCAGAATATTACAAATCGGCTAAGCTATCTTCTTCCATATTAAAATCTTCCAAAACCATTCTTTTTAAATCCTCTAAGGTAGAACTTGATTCCAATAACTGTAGCACCCTTTGTCATAAGCCGAAAAAATTCATCCCGTGGTTGCACATAATTTCCAAACACCACATGTTGTATAGATATGCGCATATAACAAAAGTTTGCGAAAATCACAAGACAAACTATAGAGAAATCATAGATTAATGAAGAAGAAACGAGAAAAATCGTTTTTTTTTTATTTTCACAAGGCAAATCGATCAAAACACGTTTTAGAACATTTTCTTAACTGAAACTTCCTTAATATTTGCAAAAAAGGTTTTCTTATCCGTAGAAAGCACATTCTACACTGTGTAGAACCATGACAAAAATCCCGAATGCAATTTCTACCTCATGTAGATGTTCAAGTAGTGTCTAGATTTCGCATTCCGGGAATTTTAGAATACTTCATAAAAGTAAAAGCTGCATTTGACAGAAAAATAGCTATCTTTACAATTAGTAGAATTCACATTCCCCATATTTAGAATTTTAATTAAAAGTATATTATTCGTTCTAAAAATAGTATATGGACTTGTTTGATATAAAATTCATTTTCTACTAACCCGTTTTTCGTAGAAGACGAAATCTTCTTTTAGTAGAACATATTTTAAATTTTTTATTTATCAATTTTTTCAACAAAAATAAGATACTATTTTGTTTATGTGAGTGTTTTATTAATTATTTATATTTTTAATAATTTTTTGAGTCTTAAAACTATTTATTTCATTAAGTTTCAGAAATGGAAATGGTAAAAAAGAGACAAAATGGACAAAAATAGTTTTATATCACAAAGACAACAATGCTGAATTTTTGTTCCGTTTTAGCAATTTTCCCTTTTTTTTAGAAACACAACATAGTCTTTTCTTCATCCTATCTTATTTCTTAGATCAACCAACTTCTTTTAGATTTTCATTGCATCTATTTGACTATTTGTATTCTATTCCTATTTACCTTTTCAAAACTATATATGTTAATAAGGAAAACTGTACATATCACAATTTAGTGATGAAACATAACCAAATTTGAAAAATTCGCTTCTAAAAAAATATCTAGGTATTTGTTAAAAATATGTTATAACATGATGTTGATGATGTTTTTTGTAATTATATTATCAGTTTAGTTATTTATTAATGTGATATATAATTTACTTTAGTAGTGATATATGAATTATTGTCGTTTCCATATTTCAATAATCTTTTTTTTTGACTAAATATTTCAATAATCTTGCAATAAATATAATTTTTTAAGAAAATCGTACATGTAGCAGTTATGTTATCCCTTATATACTAAATCACAAGTCACATAACCAATTAAATGTTGCCACATAATTCATGTTTACAAAATTAAAAACAATAAAAACAAAACAATGTTAGAAAAAATAACTGTAGGCATCGGCTTCTTAAAACAATCCACTAGGACAACTACCCACGATCATCTTTCTTCCACAACCTTTATTTTTCTCGATTCCTATAAATTTCTAAAATTTGACAATTAAAAGACGTTTAAATATAATGTTTGAGTATTATTGAAGTCTTATCAAATGTTTGAAATCTCTAGAATGGAAGCGTGAAGTTTGTTGAAAAAAGTTTGTTCGAGACCATGATCAAAACAGGTTAGTGTTTGATATGAAACAACAATGTTAAATTGTAAATTTTTGCTCTGTTCAGAATGATATTGTGTTACAGGAGCATAAGGTATTAAGTATTAGAGCGAAGCAGGAAATAAATTATTGCTGCGATCAGGAAGAGCTCTTGATGATATATATATATCAACTGCCTTGCTCATTGCTTATTTAGCAAGGCTTAATAATTTTCTCTATTCTTTTTTTTTTCTCGGGTCATTTCTAGGGTTTCAGTCGCTCTCCGTCTAAATCAGGGATTATTCACTTGGTACGAGATTTCGCAAAGTTTCCTCTTTGAATTGCTGAGAATTTGTTTCAGATCCGTGTGATATCGAAGCACGTTCTCAAAATTTGTTGGACTGAATTTGGTAAACAGTTCTCTTAGCCTCTGTTTAATCCTTCACTTTCTTTCGCAAAAAGTTTTTTTTTTTGGCAAAAAGTTTTCATATCTCTCCCACTAAGGTTCCGTACGAGAATTTCTCAAACGAACAAGGGAACGTAACGATGAAGAATCTAGAAGAGCAATGGGTGTGCTGAGAAGAAACTCTGAGAATAATTACTCTAGAGCGAAAATATTCATTAACCAGGCAAAGAGTTTGGATATAGATCTTGGTTGTTTAAATCAAGTGCTGATTATGATCGATGTTTAATTGTTTATTGCAGGAGGAAGAGAAACTGACTGATATGTGATTCTGACTGTAGTTCGTTGCTAATGAAGAAACCGTCAAGAAACTGCACAAGAAGTTAGCTCTTTTCTTCATCTCGGACAAGAACAAGTTCAACGGCGCAAATGGCACTTTTTAAACTGATTTTAAAAGCTTGGTCTCCATTGTCTGATCAAGAAGGTAAACATAAAAATAGTGGAATTCAGAAATCACAAAAGCCACATGAGCCTGCTTCATCTAACAAGCCAAGGCCAAAGCCTAAGCCTGAGTATGAATCTCCGCCTAAGTTTGAACCTACTTTTTGGAAAGGGTGCAATAGATGCAAGACATATTGTGAATTCTTGAGGGCTGATTACCTTAACAAGTCCTGAGCATCATGCTTTACTTTTTTTCCCTTGTGTGTTCTTCAAATAAATGTGCCACTATCCATTTATACATTTAGTTTGGAAGTATGCTTTCAAATTACCCTTTTAATACGAGAATTCACTTAACACTTGATGTTTTACTCATGTCTGACGTGAGCTTATCATTTCTGTTGTATATATTTAAAAGGTATAAAGGTATAGTAGTAAATATCACCTATTCTAAAACTAGGGAGTTTGTTAACTTTGATTAGTCAATTATTTTCTATTGTTTTTGTGGATAAATGATTTTTTTCTTTGATTTGCTTTCACAAAACGGTGTATCTATTACAAGTTATTGTTTACTGTTTTAATTAATTGGTTGTAAATTACAATGATGGTTGACAAATAAAACTTTGTTGTAATATTGTTTTTGTTTGCAGTTGATATATATACTGAATGTTTAAAGCCATATATTACAGGTTAAGAATTAGGAAAACATAGGAAGAACAAGACATTTAGAAGTAAAACAGAAAAGCTTCAAATTAGATTTGTATGGAGGGAGCTAAATATAAAATCATCGTATTTAAAAAAAAAACTAATCTAATTATATGATCAATGTATTTTTTTAGAACTAATCTAACTTAACCAGTGATAAACTAATTAGTGTGTTCATGGTTTTTTTTTTTGCTATACTCATCTTTTTACAAAAATAAAAGTTGTTTTATACATGTAATTTTAGTTATCTAAAACTGAAATTTGGTCTTATTTATAAGCAAAAATAAGTTCGTGCGTAGCACGAGAACCATACTAGTAATTTACTAAATGATGATATATGAATTATCACAAATATTTCGATAAATCTTGCAAAAATATGAATTTCGTGAAAAATCTTTTTTACATGTTGTAATTAGGTTAATGTCATGTTACATTTTTA
The DNA here is from genome assembly GCF_000695525.1 of Brassica oleracea var. oleracea. Taxonomy (NCBI): domain Eukaryota; kingdom Viridiplantae; phylum Streptophyta; class Magnoliopsida; order Brassicales; family Brassicaceae; genus Brassica; species Brassica oleracea. The sequence continues at coordinate 13,414,787 of NC_027756.1, read as the reverse complement.
AACTATAATATTTTTTTCTGGTTGAAATGAATTTGTGCTGACACATAATTAAATTTGGAAATCACTTAAATTTTTTTCTTCTTAATCTTAATTTTTAATTAATCTTAAATGTTGTATTAAGAAGCGCGCACACACACACATATATGTAAATGTTAATAACTATATAAGGTTTGAGTAGGACGAGACAATCAATATATTGGAAATATTCCAAGTATCCCTAGTCCCTACTATACCAAAAAGGACATATAAACTCAATAGCCACTAAATTAAAATGAATATTGAAATATTCCAATTAAAAAATAAACAAAAAGATTCTGAATTTTTGTTAGGTAATAGGATTTTTTATTTGTGTCCAAATATTTGTAACTCCACACATACACAAGCCCACCCAACATTACTTTTGACTTTTTTTTTCTTTTTTTTTTTGATCCACCATTACTTTTGACTTATTGAGTTACATACTTTTTTTTTTTTTTGACATCGAACGGCCATTCTATTACTCAGGCTTGAGGTGGTCTGGGTAACCAGACCGGAATAGAACAACCAATGAAAAGTAACTCCCTATGGAAGGATCTAGCATTCTTAGCTAAAAAGTCTGAAAATTGATTTCTCGCTCGTGGAACATGAGTGATGCTAAACTCCGGGAAGCATATACGTAGCGTCTCTATCCTCTCCAATTCCGTCGCAAAGCTAGGCCACGCATGAGGATCATCTAACATTGCGATCAGCTCCTTACAATCCGTCCCAAAGCGCTGGCATGTTGAGTGCTGTAGCATATTCTCCATTGCCCACCGTAGCGCTTCTACTTCCGAATGCAAGGCTGATTCACGTCGAGGAAGATTCTTCATCCCCATGAGCTGAGTATTTCCCGTATTGTCCATCCAAACCCATCCAAGTCCACTGAAGTTGGCAGATGTTGTCCAAGATCCATCCAGCAAGCAAATATTACCCAAGCTTATGACTTGAGGGTTCCCTATATTAGTCTCTTGTACCATAGGTTGTGATCGTTCGCAGCAAACCAAGCCTGACATTCACTCTCTTCATAGCGGACTAACTCCAAAGGATCTCTATCTATCCCCTTGAATAGTTTATCATTCCTAGCTTTCCAGATATACCAAATTATCCAGGGAAAAGGATCTCTGTCTTGTTCCGGCTCAATAATAGAGTTTTTTCTCCAGAATAGGTAGTCCATATTGGCGTAGACACTTGGTAGTGGAAATACCTCAGGGCTTGTTGGGGTTGTCGATAAGGTCCAAGCTTGTAGCGCTGGCGGGCATTCAAAGATAGCATGTGTGACTGATTCATCCAAATCTCCGCATCTTGGGCAATAGTTATCACATCGCATATTACGTCTTGCTAAATTCCTTGTTACTGCAACATGCCCAGTCAATAACTGCCAAATAAGATGACATATTTTCGTAGGCGCTTTTAACTTCCAAGCAAAAGCTTGAAGCTTGGTAATACTCGGTTCCAATATCTCCTGTGCTTCCGCCGTCTTCAATAAATTCTGGGCCACCCAATATCCAGATTTAACCGAGTATTGGCCATTCCTTGTGTAGCTCCAGCAAAGAGTATCGCACCGGTGAGATGAACTGATGGCCAAACTCTTTATAAGCGGTATGTCCTCGGGATTTACATAATTCTCCAATAATCCAACATCCCAATCCTTCCCTATCTGATCAATGAGATCGCTTACTCTCATGTTAGGATGCATTACTGGTGCCACAGGGACAGCCGGCCTCGCTGGGATCGTTGGGATCCACGGATCCTCCCACACCTTTACTTCATAACCTGAGTGTATCTTCTGTCTGATTCCCAGCAATAACAACTTCCTTGCAGCAGAAATGCTAGTCCACACATAAGATGGGCAGCTAGCCGAGTTTACTCTCAGCGGCGAGGTTAATTTGTAGTATCTCCCCTTCAACACCCGAGCGACCAATGAGTCTGGGAATTGAACCAACCTCCATAGTTGTTTTGCCAACAATGCCAGATTGAACTCATGGATCATACGAAACCCAATCCCTCCTTCCTCCCTTGGTAGGCAAACTTTTTCCCATTTCGCCCAGTGAATTCCTCTCTTTGGTGGGTTTGAACTCCACCAGAACCGTGCGATGGCACTAGCTAGGTTTTCACATATCTCTAAAGGGAGCAGGAAAGTAGACATGACATAAGTCGGAAGAGCTAGCAGAATAGATTTTATCAGAACTTCCTTCCCTCCTTTTGAAAGCCACCTACCCGTCCATCCATTTACCCTGTGCATTAACTTGTCCTTGAGGAATGCAAACAATTTGCACTTGGATCCGCTTATATCTTCCGGGATACCTAAGTAGGTTCCCATCCCTCCTTCGTTTTGTATACCCATTGTATCTTTGATCTCTTGCCTGGTATTTGCATTAATCCGCTTACCAAAGAGTAAGGATGACTTATCGAAGTTGATACATTGGCCAGAAGCTTTACCATATTTCCTGACTACTTTCATTACTTCTTCATATTCACGGGGCTCCGTCTTACAGAAGAAAAGGCTATCATCAGCAAAGAGAAAGTGAGATACCGAGGGGCACGCGCGTGTGACACGCATCCCCGTTATCTTCCCATACATCACATGTTTTTGCAATGTATATAAAGTGGATATTTATGCCTTATACATTTTTATATAGTGTGTATAACTGTAGGTTGATGCCCTCAAACCACATCATAGGGTCACTTCTACAAAGCAGATTCGTTAAATTGTTATCATAAGTTCCGGGTGTTGATCATTTTATATTTATAACTGATTTTGAAAAGAAGAAAAATAATTGACTACGATCTTTCTTTAAACAGTAATCCATTCGTAATCTTTACAGGTTGGAGACCACACACATACATAATAATACACTACAAGAAAACATCAAGGATTCTGAGGGAAAAAATCGTC
>NC_027756.1:13407693-13411773 GCF_000695525.1 Brassica oleracea var. oleracea | reverse complement strand
CCGTCGGAATGTCCGTCAGAATATCGCTGTTTTCTTGTAGTGATAGTTCTTTTCAAATTTATTCGAACTCGATACTAAAAACTCAGTTCTTTACTAAACATTATTCTCTCAATCGAAATGAACCACACTTATCGTATATCAACACATACGAGTGAAAGGGACCAAACGATTTTGGAATACTAGCGTTTTGATGTATCTCTGTAAAAGAGGATCTTGATCCCTAACTCGATTCTTGTTTGGGAGAGTCGTCACAAAATCTCAACATAGCCACATATAGACTTCGACATAAAATTCCTCAATGTTAGTCTCATTTTACCATTAAAAAGGAAAAGTATATACATGAAAAAGATGGAGTAATGAGTATAGTCGTGATTCAAAAAAAAGAGAGCGTGACATAAATTCGGTTAGTGTTGCCTCAAAGCATATACTGGAGGCAAATTTATCAAAAACGATTTTGGTCTCTTTGGTCCCTTTGTGCCTTTACTCTTTTTTTTCAAGAAGAGAGTCTCTTCCGATCAAAAAAAGAAAGAAGAAGAGTCTCTTTGAAAATGAATTTGAAAGTTGTTTTCATATGTGTCTTGTGGTCTCTTTATACCTTTCAATACGCTTATCCCAAGATCTATTCACTGTTTCTTCCAATAGCTTTAGTAAATGACAATTTTAAATTTAGTTCTGCCGACATGTTTCTATTCAACATATAATGAATAGAAGAAAAACTGATCTGAGATTACTGAAAGTTCGAAAAATGCTTTAGAGGTAACTCTTACAGAAATAATGGATCACAATTAGGTTTATTAGAATTGGCCACTATTACATTAGATGCTGGTTAACAAATGTTATTGTGGGTAGTTTTATTCAGATATTTTAGTGCTGGATATGGTTCTTCATCACTACAAATTTACAAAACTCATTGACTTGATGCTTTACAGGTACTGATTCTCGAACTACAAATTAGTTTACTTTCCAAATTTTTTTTTTGACAACGAACGGTTATTCTATTACTCAAAATTGAGGTGGTCTGGGTAACCAGACCGAAATAGAACAACCAATGAAACAAAGTTCCCTATGAAAATATCTTACAGTCCTAGCTAAAGAGTCTGCAAAATTGATTATGTGCTCGTGGAATATGGATGATCTTGAAATCTGTGAAGCATATCTAGAGAATCTCTATCCTTCCCAATTATGTTGAAAAACTTGGCCAAGCATGAGGCTCCTTAATCATGGAGATCAAATCCTTGTAGTCCGTTCTAAAGCTCTGACATGTCGAATGCTGAAGCATACTCTCTATCACCTATCGCAGCGCTTCCAGCTCTGAGTGCAAGGTAGATTCTCTCCGTATGAACTCCGTGTTCCCATAATCTGTACATTTCCCAAGCTATCCATCCAAACCCGTACACATCCGTTGAACTGTGCTGTAGATGTCCATGACCCATCTATTCATACAAATATTACTCAAGCTTATGAATCGTTCCTTGAGGTTGTTCTCTTGTGGAGTTATTGTCACCATCTCATTAGCATCGAACAAGCTTCGACTCTCACTCTCAGCATATCGAATTAGCTATAATGGATCTCTATCTATTCTCCTAAAAAGCTTATTATTTACGGCCTTTCAAATATACCAAATTATCCAGGGATAAGGGTCCTTGTCAGATTCTGGCTCAATTGTGCTGTTTTTTTTCAAGAAAAAAATAATCCATATTGGCATAAATACTCGGTTTCAGAAAAATATTTGGACTTGTTGGGATCAGGCTTGTAGAGTAGAGCCGAGGGGGCATTTACTTTCCAAATTTTAATGGCTTGAACAACCGGATCATATCTATTTATGTATCTGTTTAATCTGCTCCCTGGAGGAAAAAAAGATATATTCAAAAGATACATATCATACTATAGTTCTGAATTCAAAAATATGAAATACTAATTGCTAGAATATCTTTAAAAACGAGCCAATGGCAGTATTGGTTACTTTAGTTGGAAGGTGTAAGATAGGCCTAGACATTTTACCCAGAACCGAACCGGAATCGACCCCGAAAATACAGGGTCCAGGTCTATGCAGAAGTATCTGTTGGGTCTTTTTTTTTGGATCCACGGGTCTCGGTTTGGGTTCAGAACCTACCCGAGACCCGATCGGGTACCCGAAATATCCAAAAAATTATTGCATATATTATGTATACTTGGGTGACTGGGTATATTTTTGGCATTTCTAGTATTTTTTTAAGTTTTGGGTTTGGGTTTTCGGGTATAATTTCAGGTTTTGGGTAAAATTTTAGATTTTCAGAAAATATAATTCGGGTATCTTTTGGGTTTTTGGGTCTAATTTTGGGTAAAATTTCGGTATTTTTGCAGTTCTTCGGGTATTTTTAAAGGTTTCGGGTATTTTTTGAGTTTTCGGGTCCAATACGGATATTTCGGGTTCTTTTCGGGTCCTAAATATCCGAACCGATCTGAATCCAAAATATACTTGAAAATTACTAGTATTTTACGGGTATTAAAATTATAGATCCGAACCAATCTGTATTCGATAAGACCCGATCCGAAATATTATAGTTACATATATGAGTCCAAATTTCCAGGACCCGAAAAAATCAGACCCGACAAGATCCGATCCGAACCCGATCCAAGGACCCGGATGCCCATGCCTAGTGTAAGACACATGCCATTCTCTCATTTTTCCTTGAATTAAACCAGTATTGGCTACTTTGGTTAATGTTTTCTTGGCTACAATGAACCGGTACAAAGTCAAAAGGGAGAGGGAGAGGGAGGGAAGAAGGGAAGGAGGGAAGGAGGGAAGGAGTGAGAGAATGTATAGTTAAAATTTTATTCTATGTTTGTAAATAGAATAGAATAAAATAACACATTTTTTAAATATTATATGTCAGAGAAATATATATAGATACAAAGAGAGAAATATAGAGAAAAACGAAAAATATTGATTCAAAAGAAAGGATGGAGGGATTTAGAGATGGAGATTGGGAGGAGAGATAGAGTGAGAGATAGAAGAAAGATAAATTGTATAATAAGAATTCTATTCTAGATTTGTAAATAGAATAGAACAAAATCTTATTTCTTGTTATAACTGTACATACTCAATTTATTAATATATGTTCGTTTTACAAAATTCAAAACTTTTTATATAAAAAAAAATTCTATGTTTTTTATAAGTATTTAAAAAATTCAAATAAATACTTTTTAAACTTATAAAGTCAATTAAAAAAAAGAGATGAAAGTGAGAAAGGGCAAAATAGAAATTAATACATAAATATCATAGCATAATGAAGGTTATGGTTCATCTCATATCGCCGCCAAACCGTAAAGAGAACATCTCACGCACCCGTCCATCTGCTGCTCCGGTGGCCGGTGCTTCTCACCGCCAACGGGAGCGGTCATGTGTCGTCTCTGTCTTCATCTCTTCAGTCTTAATTTTGGCGAAGTGAATTCCTTGTGTTTGTGGCTGCGGATCTGCGCTAAGGAAAGGCATCGATGGTCTGGTGGTCTGGTTTCGGGTCTCGGTCTTCTTTGTTCAGATTGGAGAGTCACTGGTTGGTGGGATTGACAGTTTCTGTGCGTCGTTTGTGAGTTTCTCTCTGGTTCCAGAGCTGGTGAAGGTTAGCTGTCAAGTCTGTTCCGGTGAATCTCCTGTTTGTGGCCACTACTGGGATTGTTTTACTTCAGTTTAAGTATTAGTCTTTAGCTATAGGTATGTGGTGTTTTTTTGGATCCCAATATGAGTCTGCTTGGGTTTATGAAGGATAGGTTTGGTTATGTTCATCATTGTATCAACTTGTTTGGGTTGTCTCTCTAGCTCCGAATCTATTTTCTGGTGCGCGGTGCAGGACTAAGCCGGTTCTGATGTGGGTTGTTACTTCTTCCATCGGATTTGGAGAGACGTGTCTTAGGCAGGTCAATGGTGGTTATGGATGCTCGATCTTATTTTCTATTTCCTTTGGCAGTTGGTATTGAAGGTCTGGTCTTGGATTGAGTTCAGAATTCTTTGAATTTCTGGTGAAAGAGTGGTTTATGGCTGTGTTTGAAGAGTCCTTGATGAGGGCTTTTAGCTATGGAGTGTGTTCATATTGGGGCTTG
>NC_027756.1:13400942-13406641 GCF_000695525.1 Brassica oleracea var. oleracea | reverse complement strand
CGACTTCACGGTGTCGCTCCGGTGAGGTCGCTCCCATGCACTGCTCGTCCAATGATCACCTTTATCACCTCTTTTGAGCTCCAAATGCACCTAAATGTCTCCAAGAACTCCATGTGGTACTCCAATACCTGATAAAGACTCATGTATGCAAAATGCAACCTAAACCTGGCTAAATCCTAGTCTATATGATCAAAATGCACATGGGTGAATGGATAAAACAATGGAAATATGCAAGATATCAGGGCTTGTCCTCGATACGGTGGCCTCTTTTGACCCTTGAGTTTGATTGTTTAGTGTGGTCATTGCGAAGCTTCGGTGCTGTGTGGATGTGATGTTCTTTGATATTTAACCGACGGGTTTATCCGGATTTTATGGCAAGGGACTTTGGAGCTTATACTCTTTCGCGTGGGGTCATTGAGCTGATGATTGTCAACCTAGTTTCTTCGTTGATTGCTCGGGTGGAGATCCGTTTTCTTGTGGCTTCTTTAGGTTGAAGCTTGCTTTTAAGTGACGGTTGCTGGCAAGTCCTCAGGTGTTGGTCCTCAAGCCTTGCTCTCATCCCAAATAAATTTGACATCCAACGCTTTTTCATTTATTCTAGCATCCGGCTCCAGCTTGCTTCTCTTCTTGACGATTATGTGTGAGCACTAGAAGTTTTTAAGACTCTTACTCATTCTTTCTTTTAAGTTTATGTAATAGATTTCAGTTTCTTTCTTAGTTCTGTGGGGTTTTGTTTAGTCCCGCCAGCTTATGGCTCTGAAAGGAATGTATTCCTTGCCGGTTCTGGTTTGTAAGAACTGTTGTTTATGTGTTTAATATAATGTACAGATGACAAAAAAAAAATGAAGGTTATGGTTATATTGTTGATTTTTTTGTTTGTTACGCGCATGTCGCCAAATTTATCAAAAAGTAATGCAGGTTCCAAACCGATCTATTCCTAAATAGAAACCGGAGTTAAACCGGATCAAGAACCAATTAAACGTTTTTTGCAGGTTTCCTCTAAACATAGCAGCCGATTCGTTCTCTTCTGCTCTGTTTAGGTTATGGGCATTTCGTTCTCATGCTTTCTCTGATTCTCCACGGAAGAAAGTCTCTGGAGCTGCAGAGATGGTGTAACTTGCGATTTGCAGTGAACCCTCTTCAATATTCATCTGCTTTTTCCTCTGCAAGTGCGGCTGCAGATGCGTCCCTTCAAGATGGGCGAAAAGGTCAGAACTTTACCGTCTCTTCTTACCTCGTAACATCACTAGGTTTCACCACAAAACTCGCAGAATCAATCTCAAAGAAAGTCAGCTTCGAGGATAATGGCAATCCTCAATCAGTTCTGAGTCTTCTTAGAAGTTATGGGTTCAGAGATTCTCACATCTCCAGCATCATCACAAACTATCCAGGACTACTTACACTAGACGCTGAGAGCTCCCTAGAGCCCAAGCTCAAGTTCTTAAAGTCGAGAGGAGCGTCAACCTCCGAGCTCACTGAGATCCTTTCCAAAGTCCCCAAGATCTTGAGAATCAAAAAGGACAAAACTTTAAGCAGATACTACGATTTCGTCAAAGAGATCATACAATCCGACAAGAGCTCCAACTTCCAAGTCTCCTTACCATTACCACACGGTCCCAACAAAATCAGAAACATTTTCGCTTTGAGACAGTTAGGCATGCCTCAGGATCTCTTGTTCCCTTTGCTCGTCTCTCAGAGCGGAACCGTCCATGGGAAAGTCAGGTTCGAAGAGTCTCTCAAGAAGGTTCTCGAGATGGGTTTTGATCCCACAACCTCCAAGTTCGTGCAAGCTCTCCGCATGCTTTACCAGATGAGCGAGAAGACGATACGAGAGAAGGTCAACGTGTACAAAAGGTTAGGGTTGAGTGGTGAAGACGTGTGGGAGATGTTCAAGAAATGGCCTACTTTTATGACCAACTCCGAGAAGAAGATTACTCAGACATTTGAAACTTTCAGCAAGTGTGGACTTGTGGAGGAAGAGATCCTCTCGGCGTTCAAGAAGTTTCCGCAGTGCATCGGTGCTTCGGAGCATAACTGCGTCGATACGTTTCTAGCGCTGGGGTTCAGTAAAGATGAGGTGGCGGTGATTTTCAAGCGGTTACCACTTTGTGTTAGCTATTCTGCGGAGTTGGTGAAAAGGAAGACTGAGTTTGTGGTGAAGGAGATGAATTGGCCGTTACAGGCCGTTGTTTCTTTCCCCGCTGTGCTTGGATTGAGCATGGAGAAGAGGGTTGTCCCGAGGTGTAATGTGATCAAAGCTCTCATGAAGAAAGGTTTTCTGGGAAGTGATGAACCACCTCCTGTGGGGTCTGCGTTGGCGTGTACGGATGAATTGTTTTTGAGAAGGTATGTGAGGAAGCACGATGATGATGAGGAGCTTGTGGCTGAGCTGATGGGTATTTTAAGAGGATCTCGTGCGTCATAGACCTTAACGTTTAATTGGTTCTTCATCTTTGGTTTTGGTCAGATCCTGGTTTATTTGGGGTAGTACTAAAAGTCTTTGTGTTGATGATCATGTTGTGATGCAAAATGTGAGAAATGATGAATATCAGCTCAAGACTTATTAGCTCTTTAGATTTTTTTTTAGCTGATTTTTGTTAGTCCTAAGTGCAATAATGCCATATTCTGCAGAGTTGGTAAAGAAGAAGACTGAGTTTCTGGTGAATAAGATGAATTGGCCTTCAAAGGCTGTGTTTTTTTAATCCTCAGGCATTTAGACTGTACCAAGATGCATTACATACTCACAACAAGATGAGAAGAATGTTAGGCTTCTTAAAATCTCAATATGATCCGGATCTGATCTGTTTTCTCTATATGCTTAAATCTGTAGTTGAACTTGAAACTCTTTTTCCAATATATTACTTACTGAGAGATCACAATCTTCTGAGCTTATGGTACTTTGAAACCTATGTCACATCGTTAGGACTTATAAATCATTATCATTTTCATCGATAGTCCACATCATTCTACTACTGTTGGAACCGGAGAAGCTAGTTCTGAAGGGTTTAGTTTCTCTGTTTTGAATCACAATGTAAATATGCTTTTTACTATGAAACCACCACTAGAGTTTACATAGGCCTAGACATTTTACCCCAAACCAAAGTCCCGACCTTAATCGGAACCGAAAGAACCGACACTCCCATCCAAATCTTTTATGCAAAAATGTTCGAACGGGAGAGCTTGGTATTTTCAGATTCGGGTATAATCCAATCGTACCAAAATCCGAATTAGGATCTGAAATATCCAAAATTGGTTGAATATATTAATATTTTTGTATATATTAAGGTAATTTAGATATTTTTGGTGTAATTTGTTTATGGGCTAATCTCTCATATAGCTATTTTTTAAGTTTTTGTCACAAAAACAACATTTAAAGAGAAAAATGACCAAAATAAATCCTTTTTATTTTGAAAATTTTAATATTTATTTTTTATTTTTAAAAATTTGAAATCCATGTTTATTAAACAATGGTTTGGCTAAGGGTTCATTAATGCTTCTATACCAGCAGGTCCATGTTTCAATTCTCGGAGAAAGTGATTTATTAAACAATTATGCATGCTACGGAGAAAATGCTTACAAGGGATCTTCAACATGGTGCAAATAAACTCGGTCAGGCGTGATCTTCGTAGGACGGCTCATGTGATGCAGTTAGACGTAGATCCTTATAAGACAAGTAATATTGTCAGTTGTCGGATCGTCTATGTAATCTTTTTCATAATTGTAATATCATAATAAATCAGCGTTAAAAAAAATTTGAAATCATATCCTCAAAACCTCATCTATTAACTCTAAATCCTAAATCTAGACTAGTTAACTAGTATAACTGTATTTTTTATCTTTTAATAAAATTTATTTTGGTCATTTTTATTTTTGAATACTATTTTTATGAAAATAAACTACAATGAATAGTGTTACAAAAAAAAAACTACAATGGACTATCCTAAGGAATTTCTCTTTGTTTTATTTATTATTTTGAATATTTTTTAGTTAGTTTTAGTTTAATTTATAAATAATTTATATATTTTGGATATTTTTTTGCTAATTTTTAAAGTTTAAAAAAAAAATTATTTTTGGGAGATTCTTTTCAGATATCATATTATTTATAATTTGATCTGAACGGAATCCAGAAATCAAACCGAACCCGACTAAAACTTAGTAAACTCGAATGAGATTTATGAACATATCAGAATCAACCGAACAGAATCCTGTTCCGAGGACGCCCATGCCTAAGACTAAGATGTTTGAACCTAACCTGTTAGAAAACTAGTGATATATCTATATTATTAAAACAAGGGATTCAGTTCTTCTCGAAGTTTTTGGTTGTATCTCTTGTGCTCACTTCGGTAATCGCATTGCGCTCCGTTGTCATGTCATCTCTGATACTCCACGGAAGAAGGTTCTTCGAGTTGGAGAAATGGCGTCATTTGAGATTCGCAATGAATGTATCCTTCTCTACTGCTGCAGATGTGAGTCTTCATCTTCAAGATGGTCCAAAAGGTCACAACTTTACAGTCTCTAATTACCTCGTTGAGTCTCTGGGTTTCACCACAAAACTCGCGGAGTCCATCTCCAGAAAAGTCAGCTTTAACGACAAGGTTAACCCTGATTCTGTTCTGAGCCACAGATTCTCAGATCTCCACCATCATTACAGATTATCCACAAGTGCTTATAGCAGATGGAGATCCCTTGCTCCCAAGCTTCAGTTTTTAAAATCAAGAGGAGCTTCAACCTCTGAGCTCACTGAGGTTCTTGCTGTACGGAACGAGAGAACGTTCGATTTTAGAGGTGGGTTTAAGCAAAGACGTCTTATTAATGGTCGGAAGAGCGTTTCGTCGGTTACAAGGAAAGGAAATACGTGAACGGAAAGGTGCCGGAGCCTCGAAGGCTTTGCCGGAGAGATACAACAAGGCGAGATAACAAAGGTAAAACCCTAATCTAGCCGCCCAGTGAGTATCAGTGATTTCAGATCCCTTTCTCGTTGCGTTCCCTTCCCTTTATATAGTTAACCTCGTACTCTCCCGTGACCTAGTTTGCGTCGTCTTCGTGGGCTTTTAACTCGTTGGGCCGAGAAGCCCATACTGTCTCGAGTGGCCGTTAAGTCGAGGACGCTTAGACGCGCGTTTCGAGCCATCGAGCCGAGACACCGTTTCGTCCTGAGTGGGCTGGGCCGTCTGTTCTTCGGGCCTTGAGGGATGTCGAATCCACCCTTTATAGTAAGTCCCCCCAGTTCATCGAGATGAACGTCTCGTTGATCTTGATGAATTTAGAAGGTTAATGGCTTGGAAGGACCGACGGGTCGCCTCAAAGATAAATTGCTGGATTGGGCATCGCGAGGCATCGTTAAGTATTTCACTCTGTCGCGCGGTTTGATCAAGTCTAACCAAACCGGTTTTGGTTTGGTTAGATCCGATTCTGCCCCAGACGCTGGTTCGACTCGGAGTTGGGCCGGTTATTTCGGGAAACCGAATCGACGCTTCGGTTTCCTAGGCGGCTAAAATACTGTTCCCAGGCCCACGTAGGCCCACGTAGGTATCATGATGATGCCTCGGGGAAGCACCCCATCTCTCCCTTATAAATACTTGATCGTTTCTCTCCTCCTTTATTCTTCTCCGCGTTATCCAGGTATTCTCTCTCTCCTTCCCTCCACTTCTCTCTCTAGGTTGTTGTTGTAATATAGATAGCGATATGTCGTCTGGGGG
>NC_027756.1:13399315-13400727 GCF_000695525.1 Brassica oleracea var. oleracea | reverse complement strand
GCTTGGGAGAACGTTATGAAGACGCAATTGACTCCCAACAGCGTGAAGAGGCTTCGGAGGGAGCGCCGCGGATTTGGGGCGACTTTCTTGATTCCTTCGGCGAGCCAAAGGCCTTGGTCGCTGCCGGTTGGGTATCAATGCGTCTACGAGTCCTATTTTCGTGACGATATGAAGCTTTGGTTCCCAATTCCCCGACTAGTTACGGCATACACGAGGCACCGAGATGCAGCGATAAGTCAATTTTTGAATGGTTCGTGGCGTATTACAGTTGCTTTGATGGTTATGGCTGCTGAGATCGATACCTCGCTGAGCGTTCGTACCTTTGAAGAATTGACGTCCGTCAGTTCGTTGGAGGATGGCCTTCTATCGATAAAAATGCGGCCAAGCTACAACGTGATAGGGGGCATCCTAATAAGACGCTCGATTGGCAGAGGTCCTATTTCTATGTTAAATGCGACGATGACTACCGTGTCTTGTGGAACATTTTGCTTGGTAGAACGCTTTCGTTAACTCGTTTGATTTCTTCGCGTACTAACTGCTTTCTATTTTTGCTGTCTTTTTTCTTTGTAGCCGACCATCCGACTTCTCGTGAATACCCGGAAGAGTTTCTTGCCAACGCTCGTGCTATCGCGAGACTCGCTCAAGAGCATTGGGGGAATATTTCTTGGGAGAGGGTTCACCGTTCGATCGACCGTATTTCCAGGAGTAAGTCCTTTTCTTTTTATATGTCACGCTGTGGGCTTCTACTCTCTCCTTGATGAATTTTTTTTTTTTACATATCCTTTGCAGGGGAATGGGATTCGAGTTACCTTCCGTCGGTTAACAAGACCAAGAGACGTATTTCGCTGTTCACCGGTGAAGAGCAGAAGAAGATCAACGCAGCAAGGAAGATGACGGGCCTTCCGTACCTGAGCGCTATGATGGCGGGAGAGCTTGGCTTGTCGCATGCCGAGCCGTTGGTGCCTCCCAACGAGTTGGCGACTGATGACGTGAACCTCGCGAGTTCTGACCATCGCGAGTCCTCGCTTGGTGTTGTTGCCGCTGCTCCTAAGAAGAAAAAGAGCAAGAAGAGAGCCCATGACGAGCCGCCTGTCAATGATGATCGCGAGACTCTTCCAAAGGGAGGCGATCGTTCGGAGGGTGCAGAGCCGTCGACTAAGAAGAGAAGGAAGAAGAAGCGAAATCTTTGGAGGATAGCATCACGGGTCAAGACAGCGAAATTGCTCGCCCCTCTGCTCCATCTGATCCGACTGACGGGCCCTCTCTTAACTTGGCCCTAGCGGATGAACCTAGGAATGTCTCACCCGAGGTTCCGCTTCAGAAGAAAAGGTCAAAGCAGACTGGTGAGCAAGGGACGACCAAGCGCCAAGTTTCCCCCGTTGCTATTTCATCAAACCCTTGGACGTCGGTCC
>NC_027756.1:13388186-13399117 GCF_000695525.1 Brassica oleracea var. oleracea | reverse complement strand
AGTATGTTGACGCCGCTCGCACCAAGTTGTTGGTAAGATTTTGCTTCGGTTCTTTCATTCCTTCTATTACGTACTTGTTTCATTTGTTAAATTCTTTGGTTTTTGTGTCTCGAAGTGTGATGGGGTTTCGAACTTCGTCATCGAGAAATATGACTCTGCGCTGAAGGAAGCGCTTGCTGAGTCAGAGAAGCTGAAGAAGACGGTGGTGAGTAAGAGCAGACTCCTCCGTCGAAGGAAGGCGGACTGGCAGGAGGAGTTCGAGAGGATGGCTGAGAAGAGGGATTGCGCGGTTGCTCGGAGGAAAGCTCAGAAGAAGAGAGCCGACGCAGCTGAAGAGGAGCTTTCCGTTGTTCGTTCTACCATCGAGGCTCTGGAGCTGCACAAGGCCAATCTTATGGAGGAGATAGGAGCCAAGGCCGTGGAGCACAAGAAAGAACTGGACCGCCTTAGGGATTCGCGGATTTACGAGGTCACGAAGGAAAGGGTGAGGGTCGAGACCGAGATGATTGCAAAGTCCAACAAGCATTTCGGGAATCTGCGCGAGTGGTGAGGGTAGAGAGTAACCAAATTACATTATGAATTGGCCTTCAAAGGCTGTGGTTTTTGTATCCTCAGGCATTTGGACTGTGCCAAGGTGTAATGTAATCAAAGCTCTGACTGCATTACATACTCACAACAAGATGAGAAGAATGTTAGGCTTCTCAATAAGATCCGGACCTGAACTGTTTTCTCTAAACTGTTTAAATCTGTAGTTGGAACTCCTTTTCCGATACTGAGAGAGCACATTCTGTAAACTTATGGACATGAGTGCCAGCCCTGATGGGAAGCACACCAAGCACCAACTTCCAGTCCATCCAAAAAACTTGAAGAAACCAACCTTTTAAAAATAAATTATTAATATATAGTACTTTAGTAAAAAAATTCCCTATACATTATTTGAGAAAATACATTATTTGAGAAGTCATTTTGCCATGTCATCACCACATTAATTTTGGACGAAAAATGATGACATAACACATTAACAAATATGACATGCTGTGAAGCAAATTATGACATAGATTTATTTTTGGTAAGTATTTTAAAATATGGTAATAATTTATAATCGTTCAAAAAAATGTAATAATTTATAGATCATTATTAATATAATAATAAATATAATAATAAAAATAGAAATATAATAATAATTAAAATTTTCAAATATTATTTAATTATATATTTTTATTACTAACATAATTCTTTAAAATTTTATGTAGTTTAAAAAAATTTCTAATCTCAATACCATTTTTAAATATCTATACATTTTAGAAATATTATTTAATTATACGTTTGGATAATTATATACCTAACCATTTTTTTATTAATTTTATAAAATTTAACTTAGCATATTTTAACCAAAAGAAAATAATAAAAAAATTTCAAGATTATAATTTTAAATATATACATATATATACTAAAAGTATTATTTATTTTATCTTATTTTTGCATATAATTAAGTTATAATTATAATTAATTATTATAAAAAAATAATAAAATTCAAAAATTAGAAAATATTAAATATAATTTAAATTTTAAATTTTTTATTTCCATGTGCAGAGAAACACCTGGTACATAAAATATGCCAAGTTTTAGAAAAAATGCTTGTGGTCTTTCCCTTGTAGTCCTACTGGGTAGACTCATAAACATCTATTCTACATCATCCTATTGCAGTTGGAACCGGAAAAGCTATTTTGAAGGTTAAGTTTCTCTGTTTGAATCACATTATCACAATGAAATATGCTTTTTCAATGAACACACTCAAATTTACAAACATGTTCGTAGACATTTTGATGATGTTTTTAATTTCTATGTACAATTTATTAACTATTAATATTATATTATTCAATAATATAAATAATTTATTTTATTCAATCTATATGTATAATTTAAAAATGTCATCTATTATTAAAAAAAAAAGGCGAGAATATACCTACCTAATCTTAGTGATATTTGAATATTTCATTATGTTGTTGATGAGGATTCACAATTGAAACTAGGGATTCGGTTTCTCTCGAAGTTTCTGGTTGCTTTACGTTGTTGTCATCATGGCTTCTCTGATACTCCATGGAAGAAGGTGGCTAATCGAGTTGCAGAAACTGCTTCATTCGAGATTCGCAGTGAACATTGTGCAAAGTGCATATCCTTTCTCTTCTGCTGCAACTGTGAGTCGAAAAGGTCACAACTTTACAGTCTCTACTTACCTCGTTGAATCATTGGGTTTCACCACAAAACTCGCAGAAGCAATCTCGAGGAGGGTCAGCTTTAACGACAAGTGTAACCCAGATTCTGTTCTGAATCTCTTTAGTACTCTTGGGTTCACAGATTCTCAGATCTCCACCATCATCACAGGTTACCCACACGTTCTTATCGCAGATTCTGAGACTTGTCTTGGTCCCAAGCTTAAGTTTTTAAAATCAAGAGGAGCTTCAACCTCTGAGCTCGCTGAGGTTCTCTCCAAAGGTTTCTAAAGTCCTGGTTTCCAAAAAGGACAAAGCTTTAAGCGTATACTATGATTTCGTCAAAGATATCATAGAAGCTGACAAGAGTTACAAGTTCAAGAAGCTGTCTCCTTCTTCTTATTTGCTGCCAAGGGGTATTAAACAGGAGAACAAGATTAGGAACATATCAGTTCTGAGAGAATTAGGGATGCCTCAGAACTTGTTGTTCTCATTGTTAGCATCCCATGATTCCCATGCCCAGCTTGTATGTGGGAAAGACAAGTTTGAAGAGTCACTCAAGAAGGTCCTTGAGATGGGTTTTGATCCTACAACCCTTAGTTTTGTCGAAGCTCTGCGCGTAGTTTACGCATTCAGCGACAGAACAATTGAAGCAAAAGTCTATAAAAGGCTAGGCTTTTCAGTGAACGACGTATGGGCAATCTTCAAGAAGCGTCCAAACTTCCTGAAATACTCGGACAAGAATATAGCTGACTCCGTTGAAACATTTCTAGAGCTAGGATTCAGCAGAGATGAGTTTGTGATGATTGTCAAGAATTAGCCTTGGGTTATCTGTTGAGATGGTGAAGAAGAAGACTGAGTTTTTGGTGAAGGAGATGAATTGGCCGATAAAGGCTGTGGTTTCAAAGCCTGTGGTGCTTGGACTGAGCATAGAGAAGAGGATTGTCCGGAGGTGTAATGTAATCAAAGCTCTCATGACTAAAGGATTGCTTGGAAGTGAACTCCCTTCAGTATCTTCTGTCTTGTATTGTACCAATGACATGTTTTTAGAAAGGTATGTGATGAAGCATGATGTTGATGAGCAGCTTGTGGCTGAGTTGATGGGTATTTTCAGAGGTCCTGTTTCAACTAAATGAGCAACTTTAATGCTTGCTTGTTTTTCAGATTCATCTGTGGATCTTTTGATGCTGACTATATAGGAAACATAGAAGTGCATCTTTTATATAAAAATAAATAAATATTTGACAAGTATATGTGCTGAGAGGAGGGTGTTTTCACTCACTAATCAGATATATCTAGGGATGTTAACTGCAGGGCTAGGGCCCAACTCTATTTTGTTTATTATAAGTCCAGCTCTATTTTAATCCACCCTATTTTAACCCTATTATAATCAAGAGTTAGGGTTGGTACCAGGGTTACCTATATTTCATTTATTTTTGTTTTTAAATTTTAAAGATAAAACTAGAAAAATTAAGATATGATATGATTCTTTCCTCCAATTTGTTGAGCATCAAAATCAAAAGTTTTTTCTCAAAAAATCGCAAAATCGAGTTTTTGCTCCACAACTAAGAATAAAGTTTTTCCGCCATAAAACAAAAATTGTGTGTTTTTTTTCGCCAAAACCTAATTTGAGTTTTTCCACCAAAACCACAAAATCAAGTTTTCCCGCCAAAACCGCAAAATCGAGTTTTCCCGTCAAAACCGTCAAATCGAGTTTTTCCGCCAAAACCGGCAAATCGAGTTTTCCCGCCAAACTGTAAAATCGCGTTTTCTCACCGAAATAGCAAAATCAAGTTTTCTCGTCGAAACCGCAAAATCTAGTTTTTCCCCTCAAAACCGCAAAATCGAGTTTTCCCGCCAAAACTACAAAATCACGTTTTCCCGCTGAAACAGCAAAAACGAGTTTTTCGCCGAAATCGGCAAATCGGGTTTTCCCGCCAAAACCGCAAAATCGAGTTTTCCCGCCAAAACTAAAACCGCAATATCGAGTTTTTCCTCCAAAACCGGCAAATCGAGTTTTTCCGCCAAAACCATGAAATTGAGTTTTACGGGTTTTCCAGAAAAAACTTAATTTTACGTTTTCACGGGAAAATTCTATTTTGAGGTTTTGGCGAAATACTCGATTTTGATTTTTTGGCGGGAAAAACTCGATTTTGAAGTTTTGACGAAAAACTCAATTTTGCATTTTTGGAGGGAAAACTCGATTTTGTTGTTTTAGTTGAAAACTCGATTTTGCGGTTTCGACGGAAAATTTCGTTGTTTAGTTTTTGGCGAGAAAACTCGACTTAAAGTTTTTTTTGGTGAAAAACATTATTAAATATTGTATAACATTTGTGTGAATCAAAATAAAATGATTAGAATTTAAACCCTGGTCCTATTAGGGTAACCCTGTTTATACCCTATTTAAAAAATGAGGGTTAGGGTTACAAATGAGTTTGCAGGGTTAGGGCTAACCCTGTTAGGTTGAGCCCATATTAATCATATAACAGTGTGCAAGGTTCCTAAAGTCCTGGTTTCTAAACTTTTTTTACCCGAAAGAACCGGAACCGAAAAGGAACCGACCCGAATAGACCAGGACCCGAATAGACCCAGACCCGAATAGACCCGACCCGATAAGAACCGATTTGTACCCGACTTAAAAACATGTATATCTAAAATTATGATGTTTTTGTGTTCTATTTTATATATATTATTTTATGATTTAGTTGAAATATCTTTTGTTAACAACATTTGTTATTATTTTTGAACATTTTTAAAGTAATATAAAGCTTTAAAATGTAAAATTTAGAGTTTTAAAATGTTTTATTTTAATTATTAATAGTTTCATTTTGTTTTGTAAAATTTTAGATATATATGACAAATATTCAACTAAAGTTGATGGAATTGAGTATATCATGTCCTTTTCAGATCCTAAATACCCGAACCCGACCCGGACCCGATATGAACCCGAAAAATTACGAGTATTTGATGGGTATTTTAATTATAGATCCGAACCGATCCGGACCCGAGAAGAACCGACCCGAACCCGAACCGAAAATTTCTAAGTACCTATTGGGTCTAAATATTTAGGACCCGAAAAGACCCGGACCCGAAAGGAACCGGCCCGAACCCGATCCGAAGACCCATGCCTAGATGAATCTTTAGATGCCTAACTGTTTATGAATGTCTGAAACCCGTTTGGTAATCTCAATTTGATTCGGATCCAACCTGTGTTCCTTCTCTTTGTTTTTGTAGCCTAACAATCATCAGTTAGCGAGCTATTCTTTCTCTATGCATCTCCTGCAGCAGGGTATAAAACAGTAGAAAAAGGCTGAATCTTTTTTTTTTTTTTGGTAATTCTGATATCTGGGCAGCCACATTCCCAACTATCCCCGTAAGAGGTCCAGCACCCCAACGGAATGGATGTTAAATCCGCTGTGGCCGGAGCTCGAACTCGTGATGGCGGACACCTCAGCCGAGGTTCCTATACCACCAGACCAAAAGGCTGAATCTTGTTTAATAGAAACTTTGTTTGTTTCTTTGATTGTTCATTTCTAAAGTGATTAATATAACACCTAATGTCATTTAAAAGAGTAGGAGGAAGAGGTATTATAGATTAGAAAAAAAAGAGTGACTTTAGCCGATGATCATTGTAACACAGACATGATGTGCTCATCACCCAAAAGCTGCTAGAGGCATTACCAAAAAGAAGAATGCAATTTTCTTCATAGCTTTTGAGAGCATCTCCGTTACTATACAAACTAATGAACCAATTAAACCAATGAAATCAGTTTTGCTGACCGGCCAAGATTTAAACCCTAAAAGTCGTTTCTTTCTGGTTCTCTTCTCCGACCAAAGTTGGGACCTTTGGGCTTTGGCGAGTCAAGTCCTAAAACGGAGAAGATGGTGCTGAACGTTGAGTGTGAGTCTTCTTCTTCTTCTCTTCTTTGAGATTTAAGAATCATGTATTCTCTGATACTCCATGTAAAGAGGTCTAATACTGAGTTAGAGAAGCTCGTATTCTCCTCTGCTACAACTCTGAGTCGAAAAGGTCAAAACTTTACAGTCTCTACTTACCTCATTGAATCTCTGGGTTTCACCACAAAACTCGCAGAGTCCATCTCAAAGAAAGTCAGCTTCGAGGACCAGGGCATCAACCCAGATTCAGTTCTTACTCTTTTCAGAAGCTACGGATTCACAGAGTCTCAGATCTCCACCATCATCACAGACTACCCCAAACTGCTTCTACTAGACGCTGAGAACTCCCTCGCTCCCAAGCTTAAGTTCTTGCATTCAATGAAAGGAGCTTCAACCTCCGAGTTCACAGAGATCGTCTCCACGGTTCCTAAACTCTTGGGTAAAAGAGGCGACAAGACTCTCAGTGTCTACTATGACTTCGTCAGAGATGTTATACACAAGTGCCAAGTGTTGTCTCATTCTTCTTTGCCACAGGGGAATCTTGAGAATAAGATCAGAAACGTAACGGCTTTGAGAGAGTTAGGCGTGCCTCAGAGGTCGTTGTTTCACTTGCTTGTCTCTCGTTACCAACCTGTTTGCGGGAAAGAGAGGTTTCAAGAATCGCTCAAGAAGGTTGTTGAGAAAGGGTTTGATCCTACAACCTCAAAGTTTGTCCAAGCTCTGCACGTTGTTTACCAGCTTAGCGACAGAACAGTAGAAGAGAAAGTAGATGTCTATAAAAGGCTAGGCTTTTCTGTTGAGGATGTGTGGGACATGTTCAAGAAATGGCCTAACTCTCTGAAGTTCTCGGTGAAGAAGGTAACTCAGACCTTTGAGACATTGAAGAAGTGTGGTCTGACTGATGAAGAGGTTGTGGCATTGTTGAAGAAGAATCCACAGTTCTTACGCGTTTCAGAGCAGAACATTGCCAGCTCCATTGAGACGTTTCTAGGGCTGGGGTTCAGCAACGGTGAGTTTGCTATGATGATCAAGAGGTATCCTGTGTGCATTGGGTTTTCTGCAGAGACGGTTAAGAAGAAGACTGAGTTTTTGGTGGAGGAGATGGATTGGTCATTAGAAGCCGTGGTTTCGCACCCTCAGGTGTTTTCATATAGCATGGGGAAGAGGATGGTGCCAAGGTGTAGCGTTATCAAAGCTCTCATGTCTAAAGGATTGCTTGGGAGTGAACTTCCTTCAGTGTGTTCTGTCTTGGCATGTACAGATAAGATGTTTTTAAGAAGGTATGTGAGGAAGCATAATGACAAGGGGCTTGTGGCTGAGTTGATGGCCATCTTCACCAGAGTTCATAAGGCATGCCTAGAACAATGAGCAACGTTAAGGGTTTTATTTTTCCGTTAGGTTTTAGATAGATTCATGGTGAATCTTTTGTAATCTTCGTTTTTTGATCTTGTATCCTTACTATAGAGGCAATCTGACAGAGGGAAGGAACAAGTTCTAACTTGTGAAAACCTGAAACTGAAATCTTTTAACAGGAATGTTCTTCATCTTTTAAGTCATTTTGATGTTTTGGTAGCTTCAATGATGTCTGCAATCTATGATGAGACTGAGAACAAAGATGAAGATGGGTTTCTCTTCTCAACATGACTTAAAGTGGTGAAAACACTTTTGCTTTTGTTTATACTTGTCTAGTCTTGGTGTTTCATGTATATAAGCTATTTATGACTATGGGGAAGTTCTTTATATTGCTTTCTAGTATCTATATTATCGTTTGAGAACTGATTTTGCTTAATTGTCATATCATATTCTTCATAATTTTAAAAGTAATTAATAGTCCTAACAATTTTAATAAATAGTTTTATAATATTTATATAATTTATTAAAGTTTGTTTATTTGTAAGGGTTTTTTGTGATTTTAGGAATAATTAACAGTCCTAATAATTTTAATAAAAGTTTTATAATATTTATATAACTCAATATTGAAACTTTTAATACTTTTATGATAATGACACGTATAATCCACATAAATATTTTATATTATATTATTTATTATTATTTAAAAATGAATTATCTTTCTTGCATGCCATATATTTTCTGTAATATTATTTAATAATTAGTTTTGTTTATTTTTCAGTTTCTCCATAATTTAGAAATAATCAAGTTTTAATAATTTTAATAAGTATTTTTTCATAATACTTATATATTTTAATAATAAACAGTTTTGAAAAAATTGTAATAATTACAATGTATAGTTCACATAAATATTTGATATTATCCTATTTATTATTATTTAAAAGTGAGCTATTATTTCTTTTCATGTCACTAAAATATAAATACATTTTTCTATAATATTATTTACGAATTAGTTTTATTTATTTGTCAGTTTTTTGATTTAGGGATAATCAATAGTTTTTAATAATTTTAATAAATATTCTTTATAATATTTATATATTTTAATAATAAACATTTTTGAAATTTATAATAATTATAATGTATAGTCCACATAAATATTTGATATTATATTATTTATTATTATTTAAAATGAACTCTTCTTTTTGAATGCACGACACACAATTGCTGATGTACGAAATGATTAGAAGCATTCCAAGACTTGGACCAATGAGCCTCTATAAGGATCAACAATAGACATACACCTCAAATCAAAATCTCGAGAACCGTTCATTACACCCTCTTGAGGACTTTGCTAAATGCAATTTCGATGTCAACAAAGATACAAGACTGTAAGAGGTGGATGGACAATACACAACTACGAAAGACAACCTCCTTATTGGGGTTAAAAAAAAACAAGTTTCTCAAGCACATAACTGGAAGTTGAGTCTAAAAGTTTATTGATGACACACGCATGGAATATGGGATTCAGATCAATTATGGTGAAGGAGATTGTAAAATCTTGATTGATACAATATACATGAAAACTAAAAATATCTCCATTTAAAATATCTATTTTGATAAAGTAAAAAATCCGTAGAATCGACTTATGTTTCACCAAGATAATAAATAATATCCCGACTCATTCTCTTACAACTTATAGCGATATTTTTTTTGATCAATTTTTTTTGATCAAATAACTTATAGCGATATTAACTTCGTCTTTTATACCTATCTGTAGTTTCTGCCTTTATGCCTTCATAATCCTTGTATCATCATGGTTATATAAATTCAATTTTAAAACTATGAATTTGACATAAAAACTCTAAAACTTCTTAACTATAGTCAAAACAAACAAAAATAGACAAATATCACCCTTCTACAATTTTGAAAGAAACTTCCCGAAAGTCAATATGTGTATTCAATGAAATGGAAATTGATATTTTCAATATGAAGGAAGAATCATTCATAAAAAATAAGAAAAATAAAGTTCACACAACAATCAATTAAGATTTGGTTAAATCCCAATAAAAATCTTAGCGAATAAAATATTAATTTAATAATTTTATCAAATTTAATAATTTATATAAATACAATAATAACATTAAATTTATAACTCATTGGGTATTAGTCCGCATAAGGTGCAGAATCTCAGCTAGTTTTATGTTGTTTTGAATTTGGCCCTTTTGTAGTTCAGAGTTTTTCACATTTACATATGTTAAAAAAGCTGGGTTAAAATATAATGAGCCTTTTAAAAAAACAATTTTGAGAAAATAAAACAAAAAAAAGTTATAAATGCAGCCTGCCTGTTTTGAAAATATAACATTTTAATTTGAAGAATAGTTTGAGCCATGTCATATATAACAAAACAAAAAAAAACATTCAATCGTGGGATGCACCATACATAATTCACATGAAACTCGACATGAAAACAAACAAATACAATGACAGATTTTGATATCTTCAGAAGGAAAAGGGTACATAGAAAATGTTGCCTTCTTTTCATTTTTAAGAATTAGTCTTTTGTCTTCTTCTTGTGCACAAGATTCTTCATCCACTTGAAACTTATGAAGTCAATAATCTTGGCTTTGGTCGTGCCGGACTTCTTACCGCCGGCACTTTTGGTGTTATCTTCCTCCGGCATCTCTCCGATCCCTCCGGTTCCCCATTGATCCGCCCAACTTGGTGCTTCACTTGTCATATCTTTTCACAACCTAAATGGTCAACCATCTTAGTTCAAACATCATATCAAAAATCTTCAATTAATCAAAGAAAAGTAATAATCTAGAGATACATACCTTTAATGAGTTGAGAGGTCTTCTTTGGAGAGGAAAGACAATTTTGGTTAAGCAAAATGAGTGATAATGTGGGGAGAATGGAGACTACTAGATTAATAGTAGATGTGTTGTTCTTTTGTTTTATAAAAAACTGTAAAGTATTTAGATAGGTTGTCCCTTTTTGTTCGGGGTTGAAATCTTTAGATTTAATAATTTGTAGAAATATATGTTTTGGATAGTCTTTGGATACACTTAACCAACTCAAAGTTTGTTCGTTTCCGACTTGCAAAGCAAACGTTGTTTGGAATATTTAGCTATAAGGTGTAGGTCGAGATTAAGGCAACTTAATGTCTCATTCCCACTACAAGAAAACAGCGGTATTCTGACGGACATTCCGACGGAAAATGAAATCCTCGGAATATCCCGAGAAATTTCCGAAGATATTCCGAGGAAACACAAAATTTGGTTTCTTCGGAATATACCGACGGAATTCCGAGGAAATATCAATCCGTCGGAATATTCTTATGGAATACCGAGAAAAAATGTATTCCTCGGAAAAAACCGATGAATTCCGAGGATATAATATAACCGTTAGAGAGCCGTTGGGGATCTTAAAAATTCTGAGAAAATTCCGACGAACTAGCCGTTGGCGTCGGAA
>NC_027756.1:13387168-13388086 GCF_000695525.1 Brassica oleracea var. oleracea | reverse complement strand
AAAAAAAATCGATGTTTTGAAACCCCAAACCCTTTTTCTTCGGAATTTCTTCGGAATATTCCGCCGGAATTTCGAGGAAGATAAGGGTTTCCTTGGAATTCCCTCGGATTATTCCGAGAAAATTCCGAGGAACTAGGGGTTTTTAACCGAAAACAACGTTTTGCGGATTGAATAACATATATAACCTTCATTAAGTGTCTTAACCAGATTATGAAGTCAAACTTTGGTGTTTTACCCAATAACAAACACTTTTACGATTGCATGAACGAAAACCACACAACATAAGAGAAACACTTATACACTTTAATAAACGGTAAACAGAATACTTACAATTATTTTTGAAATTTTGTTATTTCATGGTTTATGATCATCTATACAAAGAATCCTCAATGGTATGCATTACAATTGTATAAGAAATGAAATACGGCAAAAAAAAAATCGATGTTTTGAAACCCCAAACCCTTTTTCTCGGAATATTTTCATTTAACCGAGTAAACCAAGCCGCCAAATATTTCGCGAAAATTGAATTAATGATTTCCGAGGAAATATTTAATTATTCCGAGGAAATTCCAACGGACATTTTCCGTCGGACGCCTCATTTTATTAGGTCGAACCAGATCTTCTTCCCCATTTCTCTCTTTCTCTCCGCCGAAGCTCTCTTCCTCTCAGCCGATTCCTCCCTTCTCTGTAACACCCCCGAACCGTCCTAGGCATAGGTCAACCCAGCGGCCAACAATCAAACAAGAACATGACCGACGGACGACTCACACCAAGGGTTGGAGATGAAAGGCCAACCGGCCAGCCAACAATCAAACAAGAACATGACTGACCGTCCAACCCAACACCATGGTCTGGAAGCGCTACGTGACGGGTTAGGGACGATCCGGCCAGAGTCACAAAATTTACTCCACGACCTCG
>NC_027756.1:13379058-13382271 GCF_000695525.1 Brassica oleracea var. oleracea | reverse complement strand
GAATATACCGAGGGACTCCTTCCTCGGAATTTTCCGAGGGCTCCGTTCCTCGGAAATTCCCGATGAAAATTCCAAGGAACATTTCGTCGGAACTCCCGAGGATTGGACCATCGGAAGGTCCATCGAAATATCCCGAGGAAGTTTCCCCTCAGTATATTCCGAGAACCTTTCCGACGAACTGGTGGTCCTCGGAGTTTCCTCAGAAATTAATTTCCTCCGAATTCCGTCGGAAATTTCCGAGGGATTTCCGAGGAAAAATGTATTTCCGAGGAGTTATTTCCGAGGACTTGTTTCGTCGGTATGTCGTCGGAATAACGTTATTCCGACGACATACCGACGATTTTTTCCCTCGGTATGCCACTGTTTTCTTGTAGTGTCCATGTGACATATTTATGTTCTGTTAAAATTTTATTCAAACTAAAACATTTTTGGACATAAAATCTATGAAATTGTGTCACTGCAGCCTCATAAACTGTGGTGATTACCTTTAAACCGCATAGAAAATTATAATAACAAATATAAATCTATTGAATCCGTAAATCATAAGAGCAAAATATAAAAGTCCCAGAAGAAACTATGAGTGCCATGGCATCACTTTCTCTCTTGTGTAGTCTTGTGTAGGTTGTGAAGGCCATGGCATCACTTTCTCTCTTTCTTGTGCGGTTTTCGGCAAGATATCCGGCTGATCAATGCTCATAATGTTCAAAAAAAAACAAAAAACTATGAGTGCTCATAGAATCTGTTGAATTCTTTGCTTGCAGCTCTACACCCATCAAATAAAAAATGAGAATGGTTCACTCATTCAGAGGTGAAGGTAGTGACAAAATCGTTCTTGGTAATAAGTGTTTAATGATCATCTATCACGGTCATTTGAACGATATGTATCCAGAAAGTGGCCGTTTCAGAATTTTCTCAATCTTAGCCTTTATAGTGGCCAATTCATCCTGTTCATCAGAAAATCATCAGTCTTCTCTTCAGATAATCCAATGCATGGATGAAGGATTGCTTGGTCTATAATGTTTGAGTGGAGTTCAATATCTTCTTCTCCGAGTATGAAAGAGAGACTGGTCAATCCGCGAACATGTCACATATACATCTTCAACAGTAAAGCCTAAGCTTTCATAGACATTGATCTTTGCTTCTATTGTTTTGTCACTCAATCTGTTAACAATGTCACTTGAATACTATATTCAAAATACGGTCTCATGAGCAATCATAAGTTCATCACCTAATTTCAGTATAGAACTAGTCTTCTCTGGTTCAAGGAAGATTAAAAGAAAGAAAACAAATGAAAAGGAGATTATGGTACACAAAACATTTGGACTAATCTATAAGCCTAGTTTCTTTTTTTCCCTTTTTGCTAGATTGGTTAAATTTGCACCAAGCTTGGAGCATAATAAGAGCAGACAAATGGGCCACGACTGCTACATTCTTCTCCAAGATCCACTTTTTTCAAGTATCCATCCTCCCGAATGATGCAGCTCCAGGTCTTGTTGTGCGGTCCATATGCTGTCATTTCAGAAAACACTACCACTTTCTTCTCCTCGTCCACGAATAAACCCCTCCGAGCGTAAACCAAATACTTAAAACCAGTGATTGTTGCCATATTAACGGCTAAAAACTTGTTCCACGACACCGCATTGGGCTCAACCCTATCTGTAATCCATATCTCCATCCCAAGTGTATAGACGCGCCGCCGGAGCAATACCACAAGCTTCTCTTCTCTAAGAGCTGATAGAACTTTAGGATATTCTTCACGGCCATCAGAGAGATACGGCAGTTCCAGACGCGGTCCAAATGCCTCTCTTGTAAAATCGAAACCAAGTAAGAAAAATGCATTACCTGCTACTTCCTCTCCCTTTTCCTTGGTCAAAAAGTAAGAACTTCCTTTCACTGAAATGCCAGTATACGCTGATACACTATAGCTGAAGTTAGACTTTAAATCATAGAGTTCTTGCGTTACATTGTACTCAAAACGATAGACAAGCCTCAAGATTTTGTGGTTGTTGTTGTTGTCGTATCCGAAACCATACACATCCTTTTGGCCGTAAACCCTTCTAGGTTCCACCCGCCTGGTTTGACCTAAGTAAGGGTTCCATACCACCAACCTAGTAATGTTGCCTTCCTCGGTGACGAATAACAATAAGCCGTTGCAGTGAATGAATCTAGACGTATACTCTAGTTTAGTTTTACCTATTCGCTTTATAGGTTGGTTTCGATGGAGATTGATACTCATTAAACAAACCTGAGAACCGTTACTCTTGATCGCTAGGAACTCCTTGCCACGATGATTCTTTATAAAGCTCCCATCTTTGAATAAACCGTTCCAATGTTTGCAAGTGGATCTCACTGCTCTTAGAGATGTTATTGGAACCCTGGAGAGTATCTCCTCTTCCAAATCGTGCGGAAGATCGGATATCATCGTCATTATGTTTCACGTTTTAGGGAATTAGGGAATTATAACTTTCACGTTTTGCCTTCTCTTTTTTTTTTTTTTTTTGGTCAAACACGTTTTGCCATCTCTTTGCGTCAAAATATACAAAATGTTATGAATCATGAAGTGGATGGTCCATAACCTAGACCATACAAGTTCAAGACTAGAATCCATTGGGGGGTTTATATCCAGCCACATAGAAGATCCAATCAACCTTAGTCTTTACGAGTTTGACCATGTCATTATGTACAGTATATTTGTAATCAATTCTCCCTTTGACTCCACCTTGTATGAACCACTATATATAGTGGTGTAAGCAATAAGAAATATACAACACATTCTCACAAATCTTCTCTCAAATCTTAACACGTTATCAGCACGAGACTCTCTCCACCTGAGCAATCCCATCCGCCGGCGATCATCTCTTTTCCGGCCATCTCTTCCGGCCCTCAGCCTTGCTCCGCCGGCCAAGTCTATCCCTCTCACGGTTTTCCGGCCAGCTCCTCCACCTCTCTCTCAACCAGCTCATCCGCGGATCAGCTCTCTCTCACGGTGGTCCATTCAGATCAATTTGTGTTTTCTAAAAGGTAAACTAATCTATCCATAAAATCTAAGAACACCACATATCTGAATCCTGGTTATTAGATCTATTTGAATCATAAAACTTATAAAAATCTATAGATCTAAAATTATCACAAATATTAATCTTGAATCTAAGATCTATATGAATCTTGATTCTAAAATTATTTGAATCTCTAAAGATCTAAGAATCTCTAAAA
>NC_027756.1:13377551-13377800 GCF_000695525.1 Brassica oleracea var. oleracea | reverse complement strand
AATCCAATTTGAATTATAATTAAAAGGATTACTAGATGCAATGATCAATTGATCATTCTCATACTAAGATTGCTTAAGCAAATAGATTATATGATTTGGCGGAAAGCCTTATTGAAATCATATACATTGATTTATTCTATTGTTTACATAGAATTCTGAGTGCTTGAATTACTCGTTAAATATTCAGATGTCGAGATTTGAACCCTCAGATTACTCTGCCCTAAATCTCTCTGGAGATAATTACCTAGA
>NC_027756.1:13344396-13375165 GCF_000695525.1 Brassica oleracea var. oleracea | reverse complement strand
CAAGACTAGAGTCCATTGGGGGGTTTACATCCAGCCACATGGAAGACTTATTCAACCTTAGTCTTTATGAGTTTGACCATGTCATTATGTAAAGTATCTTTGTAATCAATTCTCCATTTGACTCCACCTTGTATGAACCACTATATATAGTGGTGTAAGCAATAAGAAATATAAAACACATTCTCACAAATCTTCTCTCAAATCTTAACACAGAAAAAATTATATTAATTAACAATGTTGAGATTCGCCTATTTTATTAATTTATAGAATTTTTTTATATATTTTCAATTATCTATAATATTATTTGAAAAGTGAATTTGTTTACTTGTCATCTTTTCCATAATTTTAGAATTAGTTATTAGTATAACTAATATTATCATTTAAAAATTTAGATTAATATATATATTTATATGATACTTAAAATAATAAATAAACATTAACATATTATGTAATATATAGAGAAATTCCCTAAGATAACACTTTTTAAGTTTTTGTCACAAAAATAGTCTTCAATGAAGAAAATGACCAAAATAAGCTTTATTAAAGGGTAAAAATGTATTTTTACACTAGAGTTAACTAATCTAAACTTAGGATTTAGAGTTAATGGGTGGAATTTTGGAGATAGGGTTTCAAATTTTAAAAAAATAAAATTAAAATTTTCAAAATAAAAAAGAGTTATTTTGGTCATTTTTTCTCGAGTGCTATTTTGTGACAAAAACTTAAAAATAGTTATTTGAGAGAATTGACCATATATATATATATACACTATTATTTAAAAATATATTTTAATATATATACATATCATGGTATTTAGAACATTTAAGTAATAAATAGATATTAACAATATCTACAGATTATATCATAATTACTTTTATTTTATATTTAGTTTATAATTTTAATGACTAATATTATAGCCAATTTCTCAGGTTTTATTGGAAATATTGATCCAAATACAAATTATAACAATTTTAAAGTTAACATCAAAGGTAAAGCATTATTGATTATGTCGTAAAATATAAATTATATGCTCATGTTAAATATTATATATATATAATATTAAACAATCACATTCCTAATCTAAAATAAATTAATTTGTAATTGTACATGACGAACATCAAATCACAAATGAATTTACGTTAATAATGAATTTATCCGTAAAATCAAAAATGTTAACAGAATAATACATTTAAAACCTAAGTGATAAATATTACATAAAATACAAAACGAAAACTAACTAAATATATATATATATATATATGGAAGCATGAAAAACTAGGATTAAAACATTAAATAACATTAAAATTTGAAAAATAATAAACAAAATATAAATATAATCTAAAAGAATACAAAGATAATGTTTTTTAATTTATTATTTTATGTTTTTTGTCTCACTGTTTTTAAAATCTAAATTGTAGATAATATATAATTTTTTTTGGCTACTATTATTTTGTTGATATTTTATAAGTTGTGATTGTTTATAATCCTTTTAATACCACTAGGTTTATTTTCAGTCCACAAATAAAATAAGTGTTTTATTTTAAATCCAAGTTTTTTTAATTTGATTATTACTATAGAAAAGATTTTGATCCAAAATCTACATCATATAAATAAACCTATTAAACAAAAGAGCATATTTTAATATATTGATGTATTGAATTTTATTATTTAATATTAAATTAAAATATTTATTTAATTTAATAAATTTTTTTATAAAATAAATATTAGAATTAAAAATTGTTAGATATATATATATTATTCTGCACAAGGTGCGGACTATCAACTAGTATTTTATTATAAGAAGAATATATGTGTTTACAATTTTATATATTGGTTAAACTTTATAAGTTTAGTTTTTCATTTTTATTAAATTATTTGATATTAGTGGTGCATTAAAGATATAATTCGAAAATGTAAATGCTTTTTCAATTCTACTTTTTTAATTCTACTTTATAAATAACACCAGAATATTTTGAAATAATAGTAAAATGAAAAAGTAAGAATATTATGTCTTATCTATCATGTTTATGTATACTAGTTTATCAAATCTTAATTTATAGAATTTTATGGGTACATTTTCCATATTGAAGTCTAAACGTTTATTGACTTTCAACTTTTTTTCTTCAATTTTCTTGTGATTGTCACTCAATCCCTAAACAATGCGTAGAGCTTCCACAAACTTTGAGGTGGTTGATTCAAATCCCATCTCAACACCCTTTTTGCCTATGGATCCCCATCTTTTTGTACATATGAAGAAGTTACCAAACGGTCCAAACTAATCGATCTGGATTCAAACATGAAGATTTTTTACTGAAGATTTAAGATCCATGTCAGAGCTCCAAACCACTTGTGTTCTTGATTGAAATTCTCTATAAACCAAGCAATGTCTTACAAAATGTTCTCCTGCTTTATCATATCAACCAAAGCATCACGTTTCAATGCTCCAAACTTAAAAGAACTAGTTGACACCAATTGATAAGATTACAACAGTTTCAATGGCAACAAAAAAATCCATAGACAAATCTAAAGTTAATGCAAAAGAAAAAACACACACACCTTGACAAGCTTTCTGATCTATAAGTCACCATCTTTGGTGAAGATAGCCATTAACTCGTCCACAAACACCTTGTCATCATGCTTACTCACATACGTTTTCATAAACATATGATCAGTACACGCCAAGACAGAAGATACTGAAGGAAGTTCACTCCCAAGCAATCCTTTGGACATTAGAGCTTTGATTACTTCACACCTTGGAACAATCCTCTTCTCCATGCTACATCCAAATACATGAGGGAACAAAGCCAAAGACTTTAACGGCCAATTCATCTTCTCCACCAGAAACTCATTCTTCTTCTTCACAGTCTCTGTAGATAACCCAATACACTGAGGAAAGCGCTTGACCATCCCCGCAAGCTCAACTCTGCTGAATCCTAGGCCTAGAAACGTATCAATAGAGTTCGATATATTCTTCTCAGAAAACTTCAGAAAGGAAGGATGCTTCTTGAAGATCTTCCACACGTCTCCCACACCAAAGCCTAGTCTTTTGTACACATTCACCTTCTCTTCTATAGTTTTATCACTCAATTCATAAACAGTATGCAAAGCTTTGACGAACTTCGGAGTCGTGGGATCAAAACCCATCTCAAGAACCTTCTTGAGAGACTCTTCAAACCTTTCTTTACCACAGACATGTGCAGACCTGGAGATGAGCAAAGGGAACAACAACCTCTGAGGCACACCAAGATCTCTCAAAACCAAAACATTCCTTATCTTATTCTCCTGTTTACTACCCTGTGGCAAAGAAAGACACAACCTTTCGAATTTAGAACTCTTGTCGGCTTCTATAATCTCTTTGACGAAATCGTAGTATCTTCCTAAAGCTTTGTCCTTTTTGATTCTCAAGATCTTGGGGACTTTAGAAAGAACCTCAGTGAGCTCAGAGGTTGAAGCTCCTCTGTTCTGTAGTAACTTAAGCTTGGGAGCGAGAGATTCATCAGCATCTGCTACAAGCAGTAGTGGGTAGTCTGTAATGATGGTGGAGATCTGAGAATCAGTGAAGCCATGAGTTCTAAGAAGAGTGAGGACTGAATCAGGATGACCCTTCTCCTCGAAAGTGACCTTCTTTGAGATGGAGTCCGCGAGTTTCCTAGTTAAACCCAGTGAGTCAACAAGGTAAGAAGAGACAGTAAAGTTCTGACCTTTTCGAGGACTAACATCAGAAGGAGAAGAGAATGATGCATTTTGAAGAAGGGTCACTGAAACTCTCAAGTTACGCCATATCTGTAGCTCCACCAACCTTCTTCCATGGAGGATCAGAGTATACATGAGTGATGATGACTGTTCGACTTTCTACGGAACTACTAGGTCTTGTAAGCAATTGGGCAGAAGACGGTGAGAGAACCGGAGGTTTCAGAGTGCCCTTAAGAGTTAAGACGACGAGAGTTTTGTTTATTATTGGTTCAACTGGCCGGTCAGAGGCAAATCTAAACAAAATTTTTACGGAGACATTGTCACTTACAAATTGCGCACACAGACTGGAGACGCACTTTTTTCAAGTGCAATGTCCGACATGTCCTCAAATTAACCAGTCACTTTCGAAACTCTAACTACGTGATTAAACAATTTAAAAAAGAAATTAAAAATCACTTTCTTATTTTTCGAAAATCCCATATACTCATTTCCCCAATTCTCTTACCCTAATTTCGTAAACCATTTTCTTCTTCATCATCAATTGTCGAAGAACACCATGAATCCAGAGGCCTCGCCTCTTGTATGATTCTGTAATTCCCTCTCCACCTGTTCGTCTTTCTCCACTCATCTCTGTATCGAACCATGACGAAACCGAAGTCAAAGAAGAAAGGGAAGATTATTAAGCCACCAATCCCACTGCAAAATGATATTGGAAGTTATATGCGACTCAGTTGGCAGTCGATGAATGAGTCGAGCTCGACAGCGAGAAAACTGTCGGAGAAGAGGAGAGAGTCGCTAGAGACGAAACAAGTCAGCTCCGCCTTCTCTTCAACCGATGGTGAGCCTATTGTTTGACTGGTTTCAGGATCACGATATTGAGCTCGCAAGAACACAAGTTATTAACTCAGAATAAGAACTCTTCTTATTAATTCTCTCTTAAGGAAACTACTCAAAACCTTAATCTCTCAATCACAAATCTCTCACACATTATATCATCTCATGATATCTATATATATATTAATAAGTAATCCTAATCTCTTTAGTACTTATAGATATAGATAACTCCTAAATCTATTTAACTCTTATCTTCATATCTCTGATGGGATTAGGATTACTTCTCGCTCAAGCTTCTCACAAGCTTACTTCAACACTCTCCCTCCTAAGCTTGAAATCTCTCTTATCCACATCGTGCTAGAGCTTTCGTTAAGATATCGGCTTTCTGCTCACTACCTGGTACATGCTCGACCTCCATAAGACCTTTCTCAACACATTCCCGTATAAAATGAAATCTGGTATGTATGTGTTTGCTCCGTCCATGAAACACCGGGTTTCTTGTAAGAGCTATGGCAGATCGATTATCTATTCGAATGACTGTCTTCTCTGCGGGAACACCAATGACCTCATACAACAAATCTTGAAGCCAAATAGCTTGCCTTGCCGCTTCAGTACCTGCCATAAACTCAGCCTCGCACGATGATAGAGCCACTGTATCTTGTTTCTGAGAGCACCATGTTATTGGACTGGTTCCGAAGTAGAATATATGGCCTGTTGTGCTTCTTCCATCATCAGGATCTACATTGTGGCTACTGTCACTATAGCCTATTAGCCTTGACACACTCTGTCTTGTTTTCTCGAACGTCAAGCCGTATGAAGTAGTTCCTCTTAGATACCTCAAGCACTGTTTCATTGCATTCCCATGTGACTCCTTTGGACACTGCATGTACCGGCTCAGTACTCCTACACAATAAGAAAGATCAGGCCGTGTGTGTAAGAGGTATCTGAAGCACCCGACGATCTTTCTGTATCCTGTAGCATCAATGTCCTTTTCTTTCTCTGACTTCTCTAACTTCAGACCTGAGTCCATTGGTATCTGGACGGGATTACACTCTTTCATACCTGCTTCCTCTAATATCTTTAAGGCATATCGTTTTTGACATAAAGTGATGCCTCCTTCATGCTGTGCTACTTCGATTCCAAGATAATAGGTGAGTAGTCCGAGATTGCTCATCTCAAACTTTGTTGCCATCTCCTTCTTGAAGGTGTTTATACTAGTCATGCTAGCTCCTGTCACAAAAAGATCGTCAACATATACTGCAACAACAAGAAGACCTTCACTAGTCTCCTTTCTGTAAACGGATGGTTCCTTTAGACATCTTGTAAACTCAAATCCCAATAAGATCTTGTTTAACTTATCATTCCACGCCCTTGGTGCTTGTTTCAAGCCGTACAGGGCTTTCTTCAACTTATAAACTTTTCCTTCACTTCCTTTAACCTCAAAACCTTCTGGCTGCGTTACATAGACGGTTTCCTTTAGCTCACCATGGAGAAACGCTGTTTTGACATCCAGATGATGTATTTCCCAGCCATTAGTTGCAGCAAGATTGATGAGGAAGCGTATTGTCTCTATGCGGGCTACAGGCGCGAAAACTTCCTCATAATCTATCCCATACCGTTGAACATATCCCTTTGCAACAAGATGAGATTTGTATTTGTTGATGCTTCCATCAGAGTTCCTCTTGATCTTGAAAATCCACTTCAATCCTATTGGTTTGGCTCCTGGAGGAAGATCAACAAGACTCCAAGACTCTAGACGTGTGATAGAGTCAATCTCGTCCTCACATGCTCGCACCCACTCTTTGGACTTCTTAGCTTCTTCGAACGTTCGCGGTTCATCGTTTAGACACATAAGTAGTATCTCTCCTTCTTCTTCAGCAAATAGTACATAATCATCTAGGTACTTAGGAGCTGAAGTAACCCTCTGAGATCGTCTCAGAGTGGTTTGTGACTCCTCTTGATCTTCCTCGCTTTCAATCTCGTCTTCCTCTTCTAACACTTCCTCTGTTTCCTCTGTTTTAGTCTGAAGCTCATCAGACTTTAACTTTTGTATCCCATGATTCCCGAACTCTCCAACTATTATCTCAACCAACTATTATCTCAAAGCCTCCAGTGTCACCTTGATTCTCTTGTTTTGTGATCCAGTTCCACCCTTTTGATTCGTCAAAAACTACATCTCGACTCACCACAATCTTTTGTGTCTTTGGATCAAACATTCTATAAGCCTTTGAGCCTGGTTCAGTTCCAAGATGAACTAACAAGCGTGACCTATCATCCAGCTTCTTTAGTAGTTTCCCATCAACCTTTGCATACCCTATGCAACCAAAAATCCTGAGATGACTAATATTTGGCTTTCTCCCGTGATATGCTTCGTATGGAGTGAGATCTTTAACCACTCTTGTAGCTATCCTATTAATAAGATAGGTAGAGTGCCTTGTCGCCTCTCCCCACAGGTAGTTTGGGATGGCCATATGCTTCATTATGCTTCTTGTCATTTCCATCAAAGTTTTATTTCGCCTTTCGACAACACCATTCTGCTGTGGACTGTATGGGGCAGTAAGATGTCTCTTGATACCTGTCTCATCACAAAAAGAGTTAAACTCATATGAAACAAACTCTCCTCCTCGATCTGTTCTGAACGTTTGTATATGTGTTTTTGCCTCTTGCTCTACTAATTTCTTGAAGTTTCTGAATTTGTTGAGTGCATCACTTTTGGTTTTGAGTAGAACTGTCCACATGTATCTTGAGTGATCGTCTATTAGCACAAATATGTATTTGTTCCCTGCTCGTGTGGTTGGAGTTATAGGCCCACAGAGATCACCATGGATGAGTTCTAAAACTTTTGTCGCTCGATATGATGTTTCTCTTGGAAACGTTTGTCTCGCTTGCTTTCCAAGCAAGCAAGAGCCACAAATCTTCTTCTCGATCTCAATATGAGGAGCTCCTGCAACCAGTTCACGCTGTATCATTGACTTCATTGTCTCCATATTTATGTGACCGAGCCTCGCATGCCATCTACTTGATTCGCTCGTTGTTGTGGAGAGATAACACATTGTCTCCTTTAAGCCCATTCGTACCTTATATAGCCTGTTCTTTGATCTGACTGCTTTTGCGATTAGGTTGCCATCTCGATCACGCATTATCAGAAGTTCTCCTCTCATTCTTACGTCGCATCCGGACTCGGTGGCTTGCCCCAAGCTGATGATGTTGCTTTTTAATTCGGGAATGAAATACACGTCTGTTATTTTTCTTGCTTCTCCATTCCTATCCGTGAACTCTATTGTCCCTTTTCCTTTGATGTCGATGCGCGAGTCATCACCGAAACGTACTTTTCCTGTAATGGAATCATCAATAACAGAAAAATATCTCCTATCTCCACTCATATGGTTGCTTGCCCCATTATCAAGATACCAAGTACTTTCTTCCTCTTTGTCTACTTCGTAGTTGCTTGGTATGATTTTTCCCTCGTTTAAGAAAACAACTTCATGCATCATAAGCTCATCAGCTTCTTGTGTCTGATCTTTCTCATCCTCTTGCGATTCTTGTAGCTTAAGCAACCTGTCTGGACAGTCGGCAGCAAAATGCCCTATTCTATCGCACCGATAACATGTTATCCGAGAAGCATCTCTTGCTTCATTGTATCTATTCTCATTGTATCTATACTCATTGTATCTTCCACGGCCCCGACCTCTGAAGGGAGTCCGTCCTCCACGTCCTCTACCTCGATAGTTGTTGTTATTACTGTTGAAACTACGGGAAGCTTGGGATTCGTTATTAGCAAACATCAACTTGCTTTGATCCTCCTCTGTTTCTTCTTCCTCGGTCACACGCTCTTCATACGCTTTTAAGCGACCTATGATGTCCTCAAAACTCGTAGTCTTGAGGTCCAATACTTGTTCCAGCGCAGCTACTATGTGAATGTACTTCTTTCGCGGGAGACTCTTCAAGAATTTCTTGATAAGTTTTGGTTCCTCTATCTCTTCTCCAAGAGCTGCCGATTTTGAAGAAATTTCAGAGAGTTTCCCGGTAAAATCATCAATTGTCTCAGTCTCTTTCATCTTGAGACGATCAAACTCGGCCATTAATGTTTGAAGCCTAGCTTCTTTCACCCGTTCTGCTCCCATCTGCCTTGTTTTGATTGCCTCCCAAGCCTTCTTTGCTGTGTCTAGGTCTCCGACTTGAAGTACAAGTGCCTCAGGGATGGATTGAAACAGTAACGCCATTGCCATGTTATTCTTCTCATCATCGACCATCTCGGTCTCTATTATCTCCCATACTTTGTGAACTTTCAATAGGAGCTTCATCTTCATGGCCCATACGGTATAGTTTGTTGAATTCAATATAGGACACTTGATTGAAGATCCTCCCTCTTTCGGTTTTGTTGATGATACGACCAGATCCCCCATTGTTGGCTCTGATACCAATTATTGTTTGACTGGTTTCAGGATCACGATATTGAGCTCGCAAGAACACAAGTTATTAACTCAGAATAAGAACTCTTCTTATTAATTCTCTCTTAAGGAAACTACTCAAAACCTTAATCTCTCAATCACAAATCTCTCACACATTATATCATCTCATGATATCTATATATATATTAATAAGTAATCCTAATCTCTTTAGTACTTATAGATATAGATAACTCCTAAATCTATTTAACTCTTATCTTCATATCTCTGATGGGATTAGGATTACTTCTCGCTCAAGCTTCTCTCAAGCTTACTTCAACAGAGCCACACCATGGATTTCGAGCTCAACATCGCCGTCGATGAGCTCGGTGAAGCTATGTTGGTTCGAACTCGTCGCAATCCTCCACCACGAGATCTGCCGCCAAGTTGATGCCTCGCCTTGCTCAGCTCATCTCCGCCAAGTCTCGTCCATCATCTAGGTGAAGCTGCGGTGGTTTGAGCTTGGTATCTCCATGGATGAGAGCTCGATCACATTTGAAATAAGAATCATGAATTTGCGCATTTGATCCTTTTATTTATGTAAGTATTAAATGTGCAGACTTGTATTCTAATTAGGGTCTGTTTGTTTCTCCATCTGAATGGACCATCTCGATGAAGATGAGAGTTTTGTTTGTTTAGGCACTAAAAGTGCAACTCATCTGCATGGATCATCCGGATGACTTTTGGAAATTTAGGCTTAATTTTAAAGTCCATTCAGCTGAACCAATTTGGATCATTTGAATGGAGACGTTCATTCAAAATGGTATAATGTCTATTATATCCCTAATGTAATTCACAAATTACAAACCTAAACATAGTATCATTTTTGTCACAAACGAAAACTGACAAAACTACAAAAACACTTTTTCCATGCTAAAAACTACTTTTTCACGCCAAAACCCCAAATCGCATTTTCCCGCTAAAATTGCAAAAAAAAAAAATGTTTTCCCGTCAAAATTGCAAAAACGTGTTTTTCCGCAAAAACCGAAAACATGTTTTCATGCCAAAATCACAAAAATGTTTTCCCGCCAAAACCAAAAAACGTGTTTTCTCGCCAAAACCGAAAATTTGTATTTTCCCGCCAAAACCGAAAAATCTCGTTTTCCCGCGAAAACCGTAAAATGTGTTCCCACCAAAAACGCGTTTTCCCGCCAAAACCGCAAAAACGCGTTTTCCCGCCAAAACCGCAAAAACGCGTTTTCCCGCCAAAACCGCAAAAACGCGTTTTCCCGCCAAAACCGCAAAAACGCGTTTTCCCGCCAAAACCGCAAAAACGCGTTTTCCCGCCAAAACCGCAAAAACGCGTTTTCCCGCCAAAACCGCAAAAACGCGTTTTCCCGCCAAAACCGCAAAAACGCGTTTTCCCGCCAAAACCGCAAAAACGCGTTTTTCCGCCAAAACCGCAAAAGCATGTTTTCCCGCCAAAATCGCAAAAATGGGTTTTCCTCCAAAAACGCAAAAACCGTGGTTTCCCAACAAAACCGCGGTTTCCCGACAAAACCGCAAAAATGCGTTTTCCTGCCAAAATCGCAAAAACGTGGTTTCGTCCAAAACCGCAAAAACGTGTTTTTCCACCAAAACCGCAAAAACTTTTTTTCTCGCCAAAACCAAAAATTTGTATTTTTCCGCCAAAACCGAAAAATATCGTTTTCCCGCCAGAACCGAAAAATCTTGTTTTCCGCCAAAACATAAAAAATGTGTTTTCTCGCTAAAAGAAAAAACTTGCTTTTCCCGTCCAAACCGCAAAAAAAAACTCGTTAATTTTGAAATAATTCTAATGTAAATATATTAAACTAAATAATTAAATGTAATATAGTTAAAATTAATATTAAACATATGATTAAATCAACACAAGGATATTTTGGTAATTTCTTTACTAAACTCATTTGAATGTAAATGAAAATAAAGAAAGAAACATAAGATTTATTTAGATGATTCATCTAGATGAGCTATCTGGATGGACAAACAAACAATCACAAAAATCTGAATGGATCATTTGTATAGATCATACAAATGAATCATTTGGATGGAGATTGCAAATGGTGAAACAAACAGCCCCTTAGTCTCAATTTTTTCAATTATACACCGCAGCCATGTTTTATGCAATTATGTTCTCCATGAATACAATGTCCATGTATACCTGTCCTAGTCCATGTCCACGCCTACTCGCTAACAAATAATCATTCATAGACCTATTCACATGATCTTTTTGACAAACTTTAACTTGGATGCAACTTATGTATCATACAAATATGTCTATGTCTTCCGTTTACACATTTATATCCATGTCCACATATCTAACGTTCATACTTTTATCATCCATATCGATACATCTTTTGTA
Organism: Brassica oleracea var. oleracea; assembly: GCF_000695525.1. Lineage (NCBI taxonomy): Eukaryota > Viridiplantae > Streptophyta > Magnoliopsida > Brassicales > Brassicaceae > Brassica > Brassica oleracea. Next base: position 13,363,852 of record NC_027756.1, on the reverse strand, counting down.
TGGGTTATATATAAAATACATATAGAAAATTATATAATAGAAAACAATAAAGTACATATCATTAAATAAAAATTATATATATCATACTTTATTATAGTAATTTTTTTTGTCATATATATCTTGTAATAAAAAATAGAAAACAAAACATAGTATTTGGAAAAAAAAATTATGTCCACATCCACGAAACACATATCCAATAAATTATAATTTCGAAATTTAATTAGACAATAGAGTATAAATATATGTATATGAATATCAAAATAATAAGAAAAAAGAAACAGGTTTTTATACAGTTATTATATATTTATTTACAGATCAAAAATTGAAATAAGGGATGAAATAAATGAGATGGGGTAAATAAAGTACAAATGATTCTACCCATATGATCTCATTTACTTTATTCATCCAACGGCAGGAACAGACCCAATCCTTTTATAAACTTATCATAATAACTTCAACAAGGCAACACAAAAAAGTAACTTGAATTGGTCCCCATAAACTAAAACAAAAGAAACAATCAACGAGAGGTATTTCCGTTTGAAAGCAGGACACATAAGATAAAAAATGTCTATCCAGCAACATGTGCCTTAAGTTGTCAAAAAATCAAGAAAGTGTCTCATATGGTAATGCACTCCTCTAAATACTAGTGACCAACAAAATGAACATGGTACTCTTTTCATTAGCACAAAATACTATTATATCAGATTTAACTGCGTATATTCGAGCTTGGAGATTCTTGGTATGCCTCTAGCTTTGTTTATTGAGCATATCATTATGGTTACAATGAACATCAGCTTAAGTCACATTTTCGCATACCAAAAATACAAACTTCACTTATATAGAATCTCCAATACCTCCTCCTTCTCCTCTTAAATGACATATGGTGTTGCTTTATTAACCACTTAGAAATGAAGCAATCAAAGAAAGAAACAAATTAACCACTTAGAAATGAAGCAATCAAAGAAAGAAACAAAAAGAAGCAATCAATCAAACAAATAGTACAATCTTACTGTTTTTGCTGAGTTTGATTAAGTTACTCTCTTGAGGACTGGCTTCTGATTTTCAAAGTATCCGGAGTGACTTGTGTTGTCGATGTTCAACTCTTACCCATGTACGCTCAACCAGATCTGGTTATCGAGGACTTCCAGGAAGCTGTTTCCTTCTCCTCTGCTGCTCTACCTTGGCAACAGACCTCTCTTCGTAATTGGCGCATCCCTTCCAAACGACCACTACAGCTTTCTCACCGTCGACATCCTCCTTCCGTGGTCAATATCTCAACGCCGCCGTCTCTATACAGCACCAACAGAGCCCATTAGCTGCATTATTTCAGAGCCCAAAACATGCAGGATGGCATCGATTTCTGTTATTGGTGTGTCTGTCCAGCTTATGATTCTCAAGGACAAGAAGGTACTAACTCTAAATTCATCTAGTACTTTTCTGTTTGCGTACCTCTGGTTCACCTAGCCGTCTCCCTAATGGGGGGGTGTTCCTTGTGATATCTCCTTCTCCATTGCTGCATTTCATGTTTACTGAGATTTGAACAGTCAAGACGAGTATCTTTCTCTTTGGGGAAATGGCATTTTATGTCATGCCCGACGAGTTCTATAGAATCGGAGTTCTTGACTCAACTCTCTCTGACCAAGGAGATTTAATGGAGCTTTCATCATATGCTGTTGTACTAGCCTCAACTGCCTCACCGTCCTCACCGAACATTTTTCTCCTCGTTGCTTTAGAGATTCACCTAGTCTCTCCGGGAAGCCTCATTGGTGTTAAAGCTGATCTTACATGTCTAATGGGCTGTTTAGCCAAATCCAGATCCTCTTCAGGCAATTTTCCCTCTTCCAAACCTTATCGTTTGGATATATAAACGTCGTTTTCGACTACGAAAAGCTCTTTGGAGCTTCCGCTGCAGGGATACAAGTGAAGGAAATCTTTGGATTTCTTTACTCTCCTGTTAACACCTCTATCTTAGGATTTATCGTTTGTTTTTTATTCTTCGTACTGTCGAGTATTCTGGTTGTAGTCGTCTTACCATTGAGCATGACTCCGGCTGTAACCTCTTAGCCTTTGGGCCTCTTTTATAATATAATCTGTATTTTTTTATGATTGTTAAGTTTGATATATCATGGTTTTTACCAGTTTTGACCATGATATAAATCCGGTTTTAGAGTCTTTTAGGTCCTTTTAAAATCTTGTATGGGTCATTGTACATTTAGGTACACTTTAGTGATATATGGAGCTTTTGGAGTATTTTGTAGCTTATGCAGATTTGGAGCTGAACAGCGCAGGTTAGAATCAAACAAAGAGGCTGGTGTTGATCAACACCCATCGTGATCCATACAAACCGACGTAATTTACCAAGTTTCAAGATAATTTGCCCGAAATTTTTCTTATTTGCAGAAAAGTCCTAAACGTGTTTTAGTGTATATTATGTTTCCTTAAACCAATTGTGTAGGCTACGGTTTACTTAAGTTAGATTTGAGATTTAGAGCTTTGGAGAGAAGAATCATAACTCTTTCAAAGATCGATTTGGAAGTCCAATATATCTATCATTAATCTATTTATGCAGTTTATTCAGACCATGGTTTGTATTTCATTGATTATGTCTCACTAATTTTCTTGTTAGATTTAGGGTAATTCAAAAGTTATTGAAGAATTGCTAGATTGATCAAACTGTTAGAGTAATCTTATTGTTCTTCATCAAAGTGTTCTTAATACTGATTTTAGATTAATCACATGGAATTTTGATACTAGGATAATTGATAGACGCGGCAATGTTATTGATTTCCTCACATAATCTTGAATGAACAAAATAACTATTCACAAAAGAATTTAATTTAGGGATTTTGTGAACTGATTAAATTAGTTCTTAATGCTTGTTTGAATTGATAGAATTTGCAAATGAATTTGGAATTCTAGGATTTAGATATAGATAGTTTTTGCAACGACAACTGATTGACTTTATCATTGTGATTTAAGTTTAAGAGCTATTCTTCATTAAAGCGATTGTTTGATTGATCTTCAATTCGGATTTACCTGTGAATCTCCTTGAGTCTAACACCCTTTCCTATTGAACTTACAACCGTTTATAGTTCAGTTTTTTACTACTTTCATTCTATTATCTAGCTTAATTCAAAAACTAAAAGTCTATTGTGTGATCTTATAGTCTCTATGGATTCGAACCATAAATATTGCACTGCACCTTTGGGTTGACATAGTAGCTTTAAGGGATAGTTTGAGTATATCAAATTTTGGCGCTGTTTCCGGAAGCTCTTTCTTATCACCAAGCTCAGTTAAGAGTTCAGACTAGATGTTATCTCTCTTCTCTTGACTGTTCAGATGCATACCTTGCAGTACTAGAAAAAATAAGGATAAACAGTTTTTGGATCTTTCGAATCAAAAGCTAGAAAAGTTAGAACGCATGAACCAGAAAGCCAAACGGCCAGTGTCGATTAATACCTCTGAAGCATCAAACATTACCAATCATGACACATCGTTGAACGACAATCTAGAGATAATCGACACCTACGACCAGTTGAGATGGTCAATCCAGTTATTCTAGTGGCTAATGATTAAGGCGTCCTACGAGATCAAGAGGGTCATGCAATAAATAGGGCATGCCAAAGATTTGATGATGCTGGAAGATTTCCAATGAAGTGGTTGTTGTTGAAGAAGCTGAGAATGGTGGAGCTATCTGTAGGAGGACACTTGGTAATTACCACAAGTGTGATCAGTTTTGTGCGAACAGGTCTGCAATTCACGCTCCTTCCTTTCAGAGGAATAACTTTGAGCTGAAACTCGCATACTACACTCTTCTGAGTAAGCACTGTTTTCATTGTCTTCCTCATGAGCATTCTATGGATCATCTTGAGAGGTTTGATGATCTAGCATCAAGTATCAAATGCAATCAAGTCTCTTAAGACTACATTTTCTGAAAACTCTTTAAGTACTCTATATATGGGGATACAGCTGACTGGTAGATGGTAGAAACAATTGGCCCCATGATCTCTTACTACCTCAAATGACATCAAACATGTTGTTTGAACAACTTCTTCGATGATGCAAAATCTGAGAAGTTAAGAAAGAAAATATTTTCGTTTTCTCAGGTCCTACGAAGTAGTCTTTTTCTTTTTTTTCTCATATCGGTAGATAGAGTAGTAATCAGTAAACGCGCATAAATTTGTATTATAACCGATGGAGTAGCTTCAAACCAGTGACATTGGAAAGCTAATTCAATTCTCTATTTTGGGTCAAAATGTGAGATTCATCCATTGGTCGAAAGTATTTCATCCGTTGCTAAATTTCTGATGCATTTGCACAGTTTTACTTCTTTATTTGCTTATTTACACCAGTTTTACACCTTCTGGTGCAAATCAACTTAATATCTGAAAAACTGATAAAAGACTAAAAATTCGAAAACATATACTATGATTCGATACATGACTCAAAATAAAAGTTAAATCTGACAACATTGTCTATCAGTTACACATAACAATTCTGCATTATATTAACAACACAAATATATTTAGTCAAAACCAACCCTATATAAAATGTTTAAAAAGATAGACGATTTTAAATTGGATCCCATAAAATGAAATAAACATAAGTGCTGGTCATGCTATAGTTTTTTCAAGAAGAAAGAGAGAAATATAGAAAAAAATAAAAATAGAAAACAACATATTTTTCCATTTAAAACTTTATATAAATAATAACACAACCATAAATTTTTAATGGTTATTTAATGAATTATATATTTTTGTAGTTGTTGGTGCTAATTCCTCTTAACTGAAAGTTTGTGAATGCAAACGGGGGTTTGCTATAATTTTATCAAAAAACAAAAAGTCTCAGAAAAATCATTTGCATCATGTAATATAATTTTTACCGTAAAAGTATTTCTGTGAAAACTATTTTGATTTTCTACACCACACAGATATATACTAAAAATAATTTGAAATATCTAATAAGTTTTTCAAAACCTTAAATATTAGATATGTAGCAGTATATTATATACTGAAATCTTGAGACTTTTAAAAATAATTAAATATTTTTATATTTTGCAAAAACATTAGTATATATTTCATATTAATAAATTTTAGAAATTATGAAATTATATAAGTCTTGTATAGTATAAAGTATTGGTATATAGTATTGAAGATTCACAACATTACTAAATTTGAACATAATTAAATTTGAGAACCATTTAAAAATATATATATTTAAATGTTTTAAATCATTATTCTTTACTTACAAGATAAATTTAATTTTTCTCTCTGTAAGTGTTATCGTATAAACAACTGTAAGTGTTATCGTATAAGCAACGAATATGATTCTAACTACTTATGTATTACTTCATATAAATATTAGATATAAAAATATTGAACTCTAAGAGAAATATTAAGATAATTGATATAAAAAAATGATATCAACTATTGTCTATCTCTATATATAGTTACAAAATGTAATGTATAATATCGAATAACTTATATATTATCTTACAATTTTTTAATTTTTTTATTACACAATGTAAAATATGGAAAAATATAAACAAAAACACATAAAAAGTCTCTTTATCATAATTACTTTAAATTATAACTAGCATAGACAATTTTAATCTTTAGAACATAAACCAATATGAATAAATAATTAAATGAAATACCTACCATAAATTTATCTAAAGCTAAAATTATTATTTGATAAAAATTTAAGCACTCACAACATATTTTCGTACAAGTTTGAAGTTTTAAATCAAAATAAAATAAAATCGTATTAAGCGTATTAGGTCCTAGTTTTTCCTAAGTGAAAGGTTCTGATGGCAAAGGCGGGTTGCTTACTTTTAACAAAAAGAAAAAAAGTTTTGGATAAATCATTTGCATCATATAATACTTAATTTTGTCACTTTCAGTTAAAATATTTTGATACTCGTTGTCTTTTATTACATCACTATCAATATCTTTAAGAAGCGATATATCCCCTATATATTATTTGAGAAGCATTACAACTTCTTTTTGTAGTCACATGTCATCACTAAAATGATTCTTAGAATCATTAGAGAAATATGTTGGTCCATCTAATTATATAATAAGCTTTTTATTAAACTAACAATAAATTCATCATCAATGTATTTTATTATTTTCTTAAATAAAATTTACGGAATTGCCTAATGTGGCTAAAGTATATATGGCAATTAATGATTTTGAATAATAAAGATTTGATAAAAAAAATAGTGTATCTTCTATCATATTTGTTTAATTTTAAACTATTAAATAAATTAAACAACCACAATAATCATATAAAAAAAATTATATTTTGAATTTTTACAAACGGCTATAAATTACTAAAACTGTTAAAAATCTCACATTCAAATTTTATGATCCATGGTTTAAAATTTTTGTTATGACAAAATACAAATGATTACAAAAATTATATAAGTAAAAAGTCTAATTTAATTAATTATTAAGATTAATATATATATCATTTTAAATTAAACTATAAACCATATAAAATAAAATATTTTAGTTTCAAAATTTACTTTAAAAATTTTTTTTGATAAAAGTTTTGAACGATGATTGACAACTTATTTTTTTTAATTATAAATTAATAAAACTATTAATCCCACAATGAAAATTTTGTTATCAGTAATTTAAATTTTTTTCTATAAAAGACACAAATGATCAAAAAAAACTATTTGAGTAAAATCATCATTTAATAGACATTAATATTAAAAATATGCTAAAATATATTATCTATGTTAGTATCATTTAAATTTAATAATATATCCTATCAAATATATAAAAAAAAATTGGATTAATAAAATTGATTTATATGTTCGCACCAATTTAATTATATATTTAATAGTTACTGACTTTTAATTATTTAATATATATTTATTATTTCACAATATGTAAAAATATTTAATACATAAAATAATTTATATATATAATGTTGATCCCAAGGCGCGGATCTTAACCTAGTGAGATTATTATAAAGCAACCACATGTGTCTTCGGTGTCCCTTGGAGATCTCCTATAACATAGTCCACCAATAGTTGTCTTTTTTAATTCCTTACACTTCTGATTGCAGTTGGGAATCTTCGAGCAAAGACCTATCGGTTCTATACCAATCTTTGCTTCCGCAGGTTCTGAATTTTTATTTTAGTGATCAGTGAATTATGACTGTTTTGTAACAAACAAAGTATTATATGTTCAACTATAACTAAACGTTTAAATGGAGTCATAATATTATATGAAATAGGTATTTACCATTTTCTTATCTCATGCTTAGGTTAAGAGCATAAGGAGTAACATAGCATAGCAAAAAATATTTTGCTTGATGAAGCCATTATATTTTGAAATTTAAGATAACAAATTCATTTCTTGATTTGAAATATTTAAAAATATATTATTAACTTTGAAAACATAATTATTTTTGCATTATGTTTTATTTTGTTCATTATTTTATGAGGTCCAGTATTACACACCATTTCATTAATCGCTATATATATACTACTGTGAGAAAATTTTATATGTATAAATCAAAAATATCTAAAAATAAATACTTTTCGAGCAAAGATCTATTGAAAATTAATGATCATTATTTTTATTGCGGAATAAAAAAAATAAGAATGATGATATCATAAAAAACTGCCAATCTAATGCTAGTTTCATTAAGCTCAATTTATACTTAATGAAATTAGACAAAATATCCAGTTTAACTTTTTTATTAAGTTTACTATAAAATATAATTGAAAATTTTTACTTGGAAAATTGGATAAAAATCTCTTTTGAAAGGGATATACAAAGTCAATTGTATTATTAGGTGTGAAAGCATGGACACAACATTTTATCTATACTATGAGTACGTGTTCCTACGGTCAAGATGTGGATCTGTATATCCTTGTTGGTAATTGTACAACATATATCCCAAATATCTTGAAACAAGGTAATAGTATAATATATGAAATTATACTATAACGAAACATATAAGATAAAATATTAAATGATTTTTGGCTTACTTGGGGACATAAGAAGATTAAGGCATAAAAGCATAAGGAAGAAAAATTTGCCAAATGAAACCATCTTCTTGTTTTTGTTTTGTTTTGCCCTCTTCCTTTCCCCCCCAAGCTGAGTAGTACTCACAACCCTTCTATGTTCCTATCCTATATATAAGTTCTGAAGAAAGTTAGATTCACTTTTATTTATATTATATTTTTCAATCTATTATATAATTGAATATATGGTATATCCACTTATGAACTTTACTATTTATTTTGAGATTTATTATGCAAATATCCAACTACAAATTATAACTGTTAGAGGATTTTTTATAGAAAATCTCTTTAGTTAAGTAAATAATATTTATTATTTTCAATTTATTATATAATCAAATATATGGTATATCCAATTATTACCTTTACTATTTATTTTGAGATTTTTTTTTGCAAATATCCAACTACAAACTATAATGATTAGACGCTTTTCTTTATTGAAAATCTCTTTAGTTAATTAAATAATATATATTATTTTCAATTTGTTATATAATAAAATATATGGCATATCCAATTATTACCTTTACTATTTATTTTGAGATTTTTTTTTTGCAAATATCCAACTACAAACTATAACTATTAGAGGATTTTCTTTATAGAAAACCTCTTTAGTTAAGCAAATGATATTTATTATTTTTAGTTAATTAAATAGTCTCAAGTAATAATTGTTAGATTATATTCATATGATCATATCCTTTAAGTTATCATTTAAATTACAAAGAGTTTTGACAACATGCTATTCTACATGTATATTTTTCATGATAATTAGTTTCAGTTTAAGCGAATTTTATTTAAATAATGCTAAGTTATTTTGTCAATATCATGTTTTTTTTTATATTTGAAAATACGTTTACCGATACATTTAGTCATTTCTTAACAACTGATGATTTATTCGGTATCACTATTTTTTGTTAAACAGATGTCAGATTATTTACTAAAATAGCACGCGTTGGCAAAAGTACGAAAACTACTTTGGTCAAGCCAAACTATAATTATTAGAGGATTTTTTTTATTGAAAACCTTTTTTGTTAAGTAAATAATATTTATTATTCTTAGTTAATTAAATAGCCTCAAGCGATAATTGTTAGATTATATTCATATGATCATATCCTTTAAGATATCATGTAAATTATACAAGAGTTTTGACAACATGCTATTTTACATATCTTTCATTAATTAGTTTCAGTTTATGCAAGTTTTATTTAAATAATTCTAAGTTATTTTGTCAATATCATTTTTCTATTGTATTTGAAGATACATTTACGAATACATTTTTAGTTATTTCTTAACAACTGATGATTTATTGGTATCACATATTTTTTGTTATACAAATGTCATATCATTTAATAAAGAGGTAATTAGGTAGATATACACAAATGTTTGGGATACCATTGTTTTTGGGGTAACAAAAGGGTAAAAATGGGGAGAAATAGAGTAATTAGCTAAATATGAGAAAATGTTTGGGTAGGGAGTGCATTTACTTTTTAATAAAATAGCACACATTGGAAAAAGTACGAAAACTATTTTGGTCAACCCACACAAATAAATTTACCATTTTTCACCAACATCATTTACCTAATTATAGCGAGAACCAAATAATGTATAATATATTACTCGATTAGCATAATACAGGGATGATTATATGACTTATATACAGTTTCTATACGAAAACTATTGTCAACAACACAAAAAATACATCACCACATGATCATACATTTGGACAAAACTAATGTATTAAAAACTAAATGAATTATATGAATAACATGACAACATCCATAAACTAATATGTGTTATGTTATTAACACCATAAGTATAATTTTAATATCGGAAAATATATCAGATTTGAAATTTGGTATCACTGAATAAAAAATTATTTTATAACTGGATCATACAAATGAACACACATAGATCAAGTATTCAAAATGCAAGGCTACATCAAAGAACATGGGATAACTATTAAAATATGTTAAAAAAATGTTAAGCAACATAAAAAATTGTCGAATTACAAGTTAGCACTTTTGTAGCTATCAAAATAATGCTGATGGTGTTATGATCATAACACAAAATAGTTCATGGATATTTTCATGTGATTTATATAGTTTATGTTGTTTTTAATACATTGTTTTTTTTTCAGTTGTGTGATCATATGATGTTGTATTATTCTTACAGTTAGTAATCATTTTCGTAACATATGATCTACGTAGTAGTTATCATAATATTGTCACAATGCTGTCACTCAAATTTTAAAGCTACATAATGATTTTTTTTGAAAATTAAATTAAACATTGTTTTGAGTAAAAAAATGTTTTGAGTAAAACAAATAGCTGATGTTAATGCAGAATCTCAATATGAGATTTTGATTCAATTACTTGAAATATGTTTCTTATTGCTATTGGAATTATTATGCATATCCATGAGAATTAATTCTTCATGAATCTACTTCTGATTGTCGGATTTGCACATTCAATTTTTTTTGGTTTCTAGTTGATATTATTTCTTTCTTTGTAGTATTTTTCTAAATGGAAGAAATTAACATTTTTCAATTTTTCTCCTATTCATTAATTAGTTGTTATACATATATTCCAACTTAATGTTATTTAATATATACATATACATATCCTACAATCAGATATGTTGGGATATGGATAATAATTGAAAATGTGTTTACAATTTAACTTTTGGTATATATCTATATATATATAAAAGTTGATTTTTTTTTAATGTTATAACAAGTGGAAGAGGGTTTGATGATACATGTCTCTCATATATATATTTTTTTTTATATTTTAGATTCTTTTTCTTTTAGATTATTGTAAATTGACCAGATACTTTCTAATTGTGCACTATCTAATCATTTTCGCACTAACCATTATTGTATGAAGTTTGATAAACTATTTTATTGATCACTAACTAAAATTCAAGAAGAATAAATAATTATATTTTAAATATTTAATTTATTTACAACTAAAATAACATAAATTGTGTTATTTTTTAAAAAACATTTACCATTTTTTATTATTTTATTTACAAATTATATATTTATTTTACTATTAAAAATTACAATCACGGAGAAAAAGCAAAATACCATAATAATACTAACTCAATAAATGTTTTGAGCTGAAATGAGATCAACTAAGAAGACTAATTTACCTCATCTTACCATAGAATATCTTGGCTAGAACAAGTATATGTCAGAAAATGTACAAAGATAAATCTGAGACAAAACAATCCCTCGAACACAAGGAGCGCAATCAAGTACCAACGCAAAAAGCCAAAAAACGGATCAGAGATAGAATAATCATCAGAAGAAGAACGTCACCACGAAACAAAAAGACACATGCCTAAAGAACCAAAAGCACAACCACTAACTAAGAGGTAAGAAGCACCACACTAACTAAACAAGCACATACAAGGCATCCATGCCAGGGAAGAACCACAAAGCTCTGAATATAAAGGACCAAAACTCCAAACGACTAACTCTGCACACCTACACCAAATGACACAAGAGAAGAAGAGAGAAAACCTGAGGGAAGGAGAATGGAAGTCAATCACAGAAAAACCATAACTTAAACTTGAGACCAAAAACAACATTCCAAACCCACAAAGCATACACAGAGGAAAACACTATCCAAATCTGGAGTAGCAAATATAGCGAAAGGGAAAGCCACCAGAGACGCAAGCAACGAAGTAAGGTGCAACGAGATGAGAGAACAAAGAGAGAAAAGAAGACAGAAATCAGCAAGCCATAGAGCCATCCTCGAGCTATGAAAAAGAGCATAGAAGTCAAATCACCAAAATCCAGATCTTGAAAACCAAGACGAGCAGAGACTATCGACGACAAACCAACGACGAGGAAAACAAGATGAAAGACAACTAAACTCTGACTCAACCCAACGAGATGTAGTTCCTAACATTAGCCAAAATATAAGGAAGAAGATGACCAATATTGACCGAAACAGCCTACAACGCCGTGAGAAACAACCGCACCACATAGAACTCATAAACTTGATCTATAACAAATACAAGATAATCTCACAAGAGAAGAAGGTGAAGAAAAACAAGAGCACGAAGGTGAGGCTTTTCCCAGTGTAGAAATTAAAATACAATTTTTACACTGAAACCATCAATCTTAGAATCAACAAATGTCTAAACGCAAAGTTATTAAAATTCAATATGCTTTACATCAGAAGTTCAATTCATCACTAATAAGTACTATTATACACACAACAACACATTATTAAAAAAATAAACACATAATATATTAACTTATTACTACATAACACAATAAAACACCAAATAAGCTCTTCACAAATAAAAGCTGACCACATAATTACATCATCCAAAAAATCATATTTAACGACAATATACATATATATATATACACATATATATATATATATATTATAACTAAGCATTTATTAAAATTTAACTAGTTTTATGAGTTAATTAATTAAACTCGATATGATTTACTTTAAGAAAAATATAAAGATTAATGGTATAAATTGTAAATCATATTTCAACCAAAGTCTAATTTCTATATAATGTTTATGTTGTCATAAGATAGATTTTATAAGTTAAATAGCAATAAAATGTTGAAACAGAAAAGGACAAACTAGAGATAAATTTTATTTTGAAAAATAAACAATCGAATCTAATAAGTATGGTTATAAATTTTATATAAGAAATATATAATAATTCATAATTTATGAATATAAAAACTGTATATAACTAGCTTTTTTTTTTATTGTTATCTTATGAGCTTATGATATATTTTGAATTGCCCCAGCTTTAAACAAGATATATTTTTTTTTTAAAAAAGTCCTGTTATTAGAATCTGTTTAAAGAGCTTGAAAAGAAAGTTACAAAGTACTCTGATGTTGGAGAAGTAACTAAATAAATACTACAGATAGTTACAAAAATGATTAAGAAATTTTCAAATTACGGTAGTTCCCAAAGTTTCTAATTCATGAGCTCGACTTTTGCTAGTTTGTTTTGGGGGTAAAAGGTTTTTTTTTTAAGTATGATCTAAAATTTCAAATTAAACACAAAAATATTCATGCCTTTTTGAAATTTTATTTTTCCATATTCACTCTAGAAATTCGAGTTATTCACAAAAATGCTATTACTTTTTCTTTTTTGAAAATAAATCTTTTACCTTATAATCCTCATCTTCACCAAGTATTTATAATATTGCAATTGTCATCAATACACTACCATCATGAACAACCAATTTGAAACTCTTAATACACCAACGTTTCAAATTTTACTCTTCATGTCTCATTACTTATGCACACAAATCACATTTCTTTCACTTCCCCTTTAAATTCATCCAAAAAACCAAGATTTTGATTTCATGCTTTGTAAGGTTCAAAGAGACATTGAAGCTCATGATCCGTGGTCATTAACGACTTGTTAGCTTTTGTAGGGAAGTTTTGGGTGCTTAGAGAAGCTAAGCAAGTCATTTCACAGATTTAAAGTATGAAATCGTTTTTTTCTCAGATCTGTTCCCGAAGAATTTCAAAAGACTTCGCTAAATGTGTTCTCCATCAACAAGACTTCCCTAGAAGTCTTCTAACTTTTCTTTATTAAGAAAAAAAAAACCAAAAAAAACAGAGAAGACTTCTCAAAAAATCTTATCGGATAAACAAGTTAGTTTTGCAATTGACCGAAAATTGTTAGAAATTTGATTTTTTATAGAAAACTTCTCAGGAAGTCTTCTCGGGAAGTCTTCTCGGGGAAAACTTATGTAGAAGTCTTCTGAAAGTTTTCCTGAAGTCTTCTCACTGTCGCAAGATGTCTGTGTGGATTACTTATGCAATTGAAAAATAATAGTAAAACATTTAATATTAATATATAAGTCTTCTCAAATTTTTTCCGGATTTTTGGTCAAATCTTTGGTTACGAGAGAAGACTTCTCTGGAAAATTCAAATATAGTTAATTGCAAAAGTATCCCATGTACTTCTTGCGACATTGAGAAGACTTTGGGAAGACTTTCAGAAGACTTATATAGAAGTCTTCTACAAAAAGTCAAATTTCTGACAAACTTCGGTCAATTTCAAAACTAACATGTTTATCCGAGAAGGCTTCTCGAGAAGTCCCCTATAGCATTTTCGAGAATTTTTCAAATTCAAAAGTAAGCTCATATTTACAAAGAAAGACTTCTTAAGAAATCTTACGTAGAGTAGACTTCTTAAGAAGTCTTCTGTAGAGTAGACTTCTTAAGAAGTCTTCCTTCGTAAATTTTCAATTGCAAAATGACCTAAATAGAAGACTTCTTAAGAAGTCTTTGATAGACCATGGATTTTACCCACTTTTACCCATGGTTTATAAGTGTTTTAACTATTAACTATTGTACTATATAGTTTATTTAGTATATCTATATGATCATGAGTGATTTGGAGATAATTGATGATTTTGGAGCATTTTGGAGATATTTGGAGTAAGCACCCGAGATGACCATCGAGCTCGACCATCGGTCGATATTGAAGAGGAATAATCGATCGATGTTAACGTCTTGACATCGATCAACAGCGAAGCACGCAGAAAGCCTGTTTGGTCACAGCCGACTTGAAGCCCAAGTTTTCACCAATTTACAAGATTACCCCTGACGAGTTTTAACCTAATTATATAAGCTTTGCCAATATGTTAGAGGAAAAGAGTGCTTTCTTGTTTTACTATTTTTACAGCAAAGGTTTTCTAGAATTTTGATAGATTGGAGAGAAGATTCAAAGTTATATTTGTGATTGGAACTTCATTGATATCTATGTACTATTCTAATGCAGTTTTCATACCTTATTGCTGTTATGAATTGCTTGGCCATGTCTCGGTAGTTCTCTTGTTAGATTTTAGGGTTTAAATAGGTTATGAAGGATTAGCCCCAACTATAGATTGTTAAGTGGTGATATTAATCATTAGGATTGTCATTAATGTCTGATTCTAGATTAGCTACCTAGAACTTGCCCTAGGATTGTTAGATATAAGCGATAGCTTTAATCTCATCCTGAAACCATTCTAATTGAGCTAAGATTCTTGCTAGAGTAAGGCGAGAGCTGATCTAGTGAGCTTAGTGAGCACATTCAACCCGCGCATTAACGCTTGACAAATAGCGTCGATCAATATTCAAATAGAATAATCGGTCGACGTTTCGAATAGTGCATCGATCGATATTCATATAGAATCATCGATCGACACTAGTCAATAGACAAACCTATAAAGCGAGAGCCTAGTGGTTCATTTATAAGTGTTGAGCTCTACAATATCATGCATGCAACATGTTAGGCATCTATATGATTATAATTCCAAATTTCCTGAATAAAAACTCTAAGTCTAGCTATTTCTTTTTAAACACCAAAACCTCAACCAATCAATCGAGCAATTACTTGCTCAAACAACTGCAACTTTACATTTAAATCATTAAGCCACCTTACTTAACAAATCCAATTAGATTTATTAGGTTCCCTAACTCCTTATGGATTCGATCCCTAAGTATTACAATTGAACCTCTTATTTGAGAGAGTAAAATCACTCTTTAGGGTAATTTGAGTGATATCAGTCTTCTTTGAGAAATCTTGCGCGGAAGACTTCATAGGAAGTCTTCTACATTAATCTTTATTAAACTTCAATTTTCTCCAAACTTAAAATAATTTTTTAATATTTTCTTGTTAATTCATATTTATAAGTCAATATTGGGACTCCTGAGTGGAATTCATAACTTAATTTGTGATAATTATGATGTTATAAATATTAATGTTTATTAATTTTTCTAGCTAATCCGATAAGACTTTTGGGGAAGTCTTCTACGTTTTTTTTTGTAAAATTTGTATTTTCAAGAGTGTTAAGTAACTTCAAGATATGTTTTTTTAATTTTCAAAACTATTAAGTAACTTCGAGAATTTCAAGTCATGTGGTTCAATGTGTTTTTTAGATATTAATATATATATTTTTAACTTTCATGAAATTTAAAATTTCAACTTTCACTTAAAATTTAAGTTTCCCGCTTAATTCGCATTAAGTTTACGGAGAAGTCTTCCGAGAAAACTTTTGAAAAAGTCTTCCCAGAGAAGAGTTAACTTGAACTCTCATTAATTTTTAAAGAATTTTCTTAAGAAGTCTTCTGTTATTGATAATGTTAAAGAAAGACTTTCCATAAGACTTTTAGTGAAGTCTTCCAAAAATTCTTCTAGTGAAACTTATGTATTGTTTAATCTTTTGTAAGTTTGATTAAATTTTTTGAGAAGTCTTCTTCCTTAGTTTTAGTAAATTTGACTAAATTTTGTGTTTTTCTGCTATAAGTGGGTAGAATGGTTAAGATGTTATATCAATAACTTCAATAACGTCAAATACATTTGGCAAAACATGAACATATTTACGAAATTCTTTTGATAAATTCAAGTTTACAAAATAATTCACAACAAAAATAGTACACATACAAATCATAAAACATACCATAAACAAAACTATTACACATGGAGGTAGATATCATTCCTCAACATAGATAAGTGTGGATTCCACTTGACATCATCTCTTTGTACCACTTTGGACAGAATACTTCTTGAAGTTTTCGTAAGAAGTCTTCTAGCATAAAATACAATAGAAGACTTCTCATTAAGTCTTTCGAGAGTCTTCCAAGAGTCTTCTGTGAAATCTTCCAAAGTCTGATTCAGATCTGAAAAATCTGAATATTCAAAAGCATTCAAATGACTTCAAAACAGAGAAAACTTCAAAAATAATTTTTATGCTTAAATAATAAACAAAACAGTCACTTTAGGTTGAATCTATAGCTTTTTAGAATCTACTATATAAACACACATAAAATACCTATCCAAAATTTGTACCAATTTGGGCAGAAGACTTCGGAAGACTTCTTGAAGACTTAATGGAAAGTCTTCTAGCAAAAAATCATTAGAAAAATCTTCTGAAAAGTCTTTCAAAGTCTGTCTCAGATATAAAAAACATGTAAATTCAAAAACATTCATATGGCTTCAAAATAGTGAAAAATTTCAAAAATATATCTTCAAAGTCCCCTATATATTAATCCTCGAGCATTGCAACATTTTTTGTAACCACGTATCATCACCAGAATAATTCTTAGAATCCTTAGAAAAATAGGTTGGTCCATCTAAATATATATTATATATTTTATTAAACTAACTATTAAATTGATTAGTAATATATATAAAAATATTATCACTTCTTTCCTTAAATAAAAGCTACGGATTTATCTAATATGATTAACATATATATAAAAATTAATGATTATGAATAATGAAGTTTTGATAACAATTTGTGTATCCTTCCACAATTTTTTTTTAACTTTATATTATTACAAAAAATTAAACAATCACATCAACCATATAATAAAAATTTAGATTTTTTCGTATATGTCATATTTTGAATTTTTTAAATGACTATAAGTTACTAAAAATGTTTAAAATCCCATTTTGAAAATTTTGTGATCAATGAGTGAATTTTATTTTTGTTATGAAAATATACAAATGATCATAAAATCGTATGAATATTAATTCTTATTTAATATATATTCATATTAAATAAATAAATAATATATATATTAATATATTTTAAATTAAAAAATATATAAAAATACATAATTATGTTAATTTTGAAATTTGCATTGAAAAACTATAACATATAAAATTTTGGGATTAATGGTTTAAATG
Source organism: Brassica oleracea var. oleracea (assembly GCF_000695525.1). Lineage (NCBI taxonomy): Eukaryota > Viridiplantae > Streptophyta > Magnoliopsida > Brassicales > Brassicaceae > Brassica > Brassica oleracea. The sequence continues at coordinate 13,346,130 of NC_027756.1, read as the reverse complement.
TTTTGTTACAGAAAATATTAAAATGTTAATAAAAGCATATTATAATAAATATTTAATTGAAATATATTATATATCTATGTCAATATCAGTGAAATTTTATTATATACCATATAAAATAAATAAAATAATTATTTTGATTTACTTACCGTAAAATTATTGTAAATAAACAAGAGGTATTGTTTTGATTTATGTGATTATTCTAATCTCATATATATTAGTTAAAAACAATTGATTAGTTTAACAAGTGTAATATCTTATTAATTAATATTTTGAATTTTTTTTTACAAGAAATCGATACATTGAAAATTTATTTAGAAGCTATTGAAATCACCTGGCACGAACATGGATTGCACAATACATTTGGTTTCCTACTAACCCTGTTTCTTCGTCGCAACATCGTTTGGAAGTGTTGATTTTGATAATCTGAAATAGTAAAGTTTGTTTAGTCTAGCCCATCGTTTTCTTAAATGGGCCTAGAATAATTTTTAATGATTAACTAAATGGGTCAAGTACATAATAGAATGTTTTTGGTTTAAAAACTGTTGCATACCCAAAATAAATATGAACCACCATCACTTTCGTTTATAATTTTGTTACAATAAAAAATATAGGGTTGGGCGAAATTTGAAACCAAAAACAGAACCAAATCTAATCTGAAAAGTAGTACTGAACTTTAACCAAAATTGGTTACATATCCGAACGGGTTCAAAATTTTGAAATTTAGAGAATCAAAACCGAATCCGATACGAACCGAAATATTTCGAGTAACCAGATTTATATACCTAAATATATTAACTATTTTTAAATTTAATATCTAAAAAATATACAAAATATATAAGATGTTTTAAGTTGTCCAAAATACTTGGAAATATATACAAATAAAATATATGTTTAAAATAGCTAAATGATACTCAAAATAACAAAAAATATTTAAAATAACTATTGATTTTCTATCCAAATATATAAGCTAAACCAATTTTATGTTAATTTTAAGTATTTTGGCTTACATTATTCAAATTTATATGTTATATATTATTTTTATGTTTAGACTTTGAGAAATTAAAAAGTATATATGAACTTTAACTTTTTAAAAATTTAAATAGGTTATCAGAACCCAAACTTAGCCCGCAAAGATTCGAACCGAATCGAACCGAACCGAACTTGCAAAGATTCGAACCGAACAGAACCAAACCGAACCAAATGATATCCTAATGTCAATCCTTAATCAAATGTAGAAAAAAATATTGATAAAAAAAAGCGTATTATTTATAATATTTAAATACATCATAATTAAAAATTCACCACGCGCAAAGCGCGGATTATCATCTAGTAGTCTTATATACCAAGACGTGATGTCAAACTAAAGGTACCATCTAAACACCTCGGCACTACAAGAAAACAGGGGGATTCTGAAGGCGGAAATCGTCGGAAATTCGTCGGAATAGACCGATTCCGACGAATTTCCGACGAACCCGTCCGTCGGTATCGTTTCGTCGGAAAAAAAAATTCGTCGGAATTTCGTCAGAACTTCCGACGACTTTCTGACGAATACCGAGAAACGTCATTCTGACGAACTTCCGACGATATTACGATGCGGATACACGAGACCAGAGTTCATCGGAAAAACTACGTACCGACGGAGAACGTTTCTCGGACAATTCCGACGTAGAGTGTTCCTCGGTGTATTCCGACGAACTTTAGGCGTCGGAATTTACCGACGGACAACGGTCGTCG
>NC_027756.1:13337786-13340797 GCF_000695525.1 Brassica oleracea var. oleracea | reverse complement strand
GCAGGGACATCTTAACATACCACTTTTTGCATCCGGTTGCTGTTGAACAAGCCTCATGAATTCTCCAATCCCTTGAACGTATTCTTCCGTAAGCAAATTGGTGTTCGGATCCAAATGAGGTTTATCCATCCACGAACGATAATAAACTTCTGAAGACATGATTTTCACGGAATTGTTATGACTAAAGAGAATGAAGAGAGAATGAAGTGTGAATGAGTTGAATGAGGAGGGGTTGTATTTATAGGAAATTGCTTACGGACCTCCGACGACTTTCCGACGAAATTCCGACGGATGTAAAGAAGTCCGTCGGAATTCCGTCGGAATTGTCCAATCCCAAACGGCTACACAACGGTCATATGTATTTGTCGGCAACGGTCACATGGTTCGTCGGAATTCCGTCGGTATTTTCCGACGAACTTCCGACGACTTTGCTGTTAATCAGAATGTCGTCGGAAATTCGTCGGAATATACCGACGAACTTCCGACGACTACAACGGTTACATTTTTTATCGGAATGTCGTCGAAAAGTCGTCGGAAAGTTCCGACGAACCATATTTCGTCGGAATTCCGTCGGAAATGGCCGACGAAATTCCGACGACTTAATTTTTTTGGATTTGGTCAGAAATTTGTCAGTATTCCGTTACAAATGTCCGACGACCTTGGTGTCCGTCGGAACCTCCGTCGGAATTCGATGTGTTTTCTTGTAGTGCGGGGCCAAACACCTGTGATATATGCTACTATCAAATATTTAATTAGTTAGTTGTCCACCATGTTCTAAAACGCGTCGAGGAGGTCCAATTTTCCGGCGACTAAGCATGAAGCGGCACCCTACCGCTGCGATTTGCTACCAATCGGACAATTAGGCGGTGTGATACAAAAAAATCTTTGTTTTTGCGATTTTGAAGTTCAAATCAATGAATATTGATAGATCTATAGTTGTTATGTGTAAACAACAACAAAAACGCATGAGAAATGAAGATTTTTCGAAGAAAATCTATGGCAACCGCAAAAAAAAAGGTTGCAGATTCAGGCAAAGCCCTAATAAGAAGATGAAGAGATAATTACAAAACTGCCATTAAATAAAAAATTTAAAAAATATTCAAAACTGACTCTCTTGGACATTGAACCCGAGGCTAGTATGTTAACAAGCGATGAATAAGCCAATATACCACACGTTATCTTTGTGATTTTTAACATAAACTATATTTTGTATATAACTTTATTTTAAAAATAAAATAAAACTTAAAATTAATCTCCGATTAATTCCTGATTAAAATCCGATTTCTTAGTTAGGCGCTAGGCCCAACTTGAACGCACACGTAGCGCCTAGCGAGTTTCCGAAAAAGGGTTGTCCAACGTAAAAGTATTCCTTGTGTGGTGACTCGTGAGAAAATATAACTTTCTTTGTTGATTCTTTTTACTGACATTGAGTACTTCCTTAACGCTTTCGATATGTGATTTAAATAGTATATATTTTTGGACTAGCTATGTACCGTCTGTTCATTTGTTTTTAATCAATGTTCTGAAAATTGGATCGGATACCGATTCAGTATAGCTACCGGTTGACTGGCGAACAGGATTTTATGTTTATAAAAATTAAATATATAATTCACTATATGGACCTAAAATAAAGTAGTTCTACATATAATATGTTATATGTTCTCTTTTATTAACTAGACAAATAAAAAATAAACATAAATTTAGTTATATTTACTTTTATTAACTAGACAAATAAAAAATAAACATAAATTTAGTTATATTTACTTTTATTAACTAGACAAATAAAAAATAAACATAAATTTAGTTATATTTACTTTTATTAACTAGACAAATAAAAAATAAACATAAATTTAGTTATATTTACGATAAATAAGTGAATACTATGTAAATTGTAATTGATAAAAACCAAATGATTGATCATTTAGATTACCGCATTTATTTATTCTTACAACTAACATTCTAATTTTTATAAATATAGCAAAATAAATATAGTATATGAGAGCTAAAAAAATTTTTTTACATTGTTTCTTATGAAATAAAATTAAAAAAAATCTATATTATATTTTCATTCGCGGGATCACTTGTCCACAGCTTTATTAATTGTATTTAGTTTTTTAATAATTGCATTCAATTCTAAAACTGTTTTCAGCAGGTAATTTGGTTTTTAATAAATAAAACTTATAAGTAGTTTTTAAAAATATTTGATAATTTTAAAACTAAATATAATAAATACTTTAGGTATATAAGTTGTACTTTAGAGATTCGGGCACCCATTTGGTTCTTCTTTCATTGTTCAATTTTGCTTTTTAGTTACAAAGATATAGGAACCACTCAAATATAGGCTTCTGATATTATTTTATGTTTTCAATGATAAATAATATTGTATTAATATAATTATAATTTAATAATCTATTGATCTTTGGCTAAACCACAGTAACTGAAGTAATCTGGTATAATATTTAGATCGGGTTAAAAATCATTGCTTAGGACATAAATATATTATATCTGAATAAAGAAGGCCCTGATCGCTCGTGGCGATCATGGACGATTGAATCTAAAGATCGTGTGTAGGCCATATAATTACACACTTGGATAAGGCATGCGCCTTGCGCATTTTGAATTTATTTGTATATATTATCGATATTTTTTTTTATATATGTGATTATTTTATTTATATATATAAAATAATTTTTGTTGTTATTATATAATTTCTTTCCGATAGATCGGATCAATTTTTATTAAAAATAATGTAACAAAACTATAATTAATACATCATGAGTTGATCGGATTTGACATTAAACAAATTATGACAAAAAAATCTTATTTTTTCCATCGAACACATTCTTGAAAAAAGTGAACAGTATTGTTTTCACAATTGAATTATTTTGACTTTTATCTTCCATATGGTTTTGAAAGCTTTCGAAACAACCATCGAATTGATACTTGTCATTTTAATGTTTTTATTCGTATACTTAAGGAAAATTTACATTTTTGTAATTTAAAGTCGTTTT
>NC_027756.1:13335951-13337686 GCF_000695525.1 Brassica oleracea var. oleracea | reverse complement strand
GGATTGTTTTTCCTCGTTAATTTTCGTCGTTAAGCATGTGTTTTCTTTTAGTGTAAAAAAAAAATATATATATATATATATATATTAAAGTTAAAATAAACATCCGTAGGAATGCACTGATCAAAATCTAGTTACACTTTAAATCCTCTGCTAAATTTTGTATTTACTAATCTATATACACTACAATTTGTCAAAAATCTGATACTAAACTTTTACATTTCTGATCACTAGATTAATGGGTTCAACATAGATAATGCTTCGCCAGTCATAAACATATGTCGAAGCTTTGGGGATGTTTTTATTATGCAAATGACGTCTTTCTAACTCCGGCTCAGTTAAAAAGTTTATCTTATAGTTTGATATGATTAGGTTGATTTTTACAAATGTTACTCCATCTTCCGTAATTGAATCAAAACCACTGAATTTCTTTTCTTTATTTACTGAAAAAAGAAAAGAACGAAATTCCGTGGCCTTGTATTTGGGAATTTCAATTACTGAGTTTCATCACGAAAGTTGTATTTGTATATTGGAGAAAACATAATTGCTTCAAATTGGTTATAAAATTTCTATAAGTTAAACAAAAGAAATTCAATGGTTACGAACTCAATGTTCACTGAAGTTTTTTCTTTTGTTTTTGCGTATGTTCAAAACATTTTGGACCATTAGTTTTTTTATTTTATTTATAATTTTGGGGTATTTTATACCTATGAAAAGGCTTAGATTGATCTCTAAAAGGAAGATATATCCCAGATAGACTCTCTTCTTAGTTTTCAAATGAGACACAAAATGTGGTTCTGTATCCGCGTGATTACACATGTTTAATGTCGTAGATTTTCTTCGAGCATAGATATCCTCGAAATTTGCCTACCACTAAACTACCCCTATGTGAATAAACCATTAGTTCATTGTTATTATCAACGATTACTTGTGAGACATAGTAATCGTGAGACATATAGCATATGTGCCCCATGACTCACTTAGCCAATTATCCAAATATCACCCACCAATTACTTTTTGTTACTATTGTAAATCACCGATATATTACTATATGTAATTAATTAGGGGTTTTTGCCAAAACTAACTCACAACTTGATTTTAACCCCAAACTTGAATCAAATGCAAAACTAACCTAAAAGCCTAGTGAAATTACAGCTCAGCCCCTTGTGACCAAACAAAAAAACAGAAGCCATTTTTACGAATATAGCCCTAGTAAATCTTCTGAGTCGTCTGAGATGTTGGAAGTCGTCTGGACGACTGAAGTGTAAGTCGTCTGGTACCGGTTTATTTTAAAAATAATTTATAAATCTTGTAAAAAAATATTTTGATGCGTGAAAAATAAAAATCAAGTAATTATAAACAGTTTTAAGTGATATAAATTAAGATATGATAAAATTGATTTGTTTTAAAGATAGATGAGTGGAAGTAGTGAATCATGAAATACTTTGGTTTAGGAGTTTGGCAAACATATGTTGTAGTATTGTATGTATTGTTAGGGTTAGATTTTGGAAAACTAAAATGTTTTTTTCAAAAATTAGTTTTCACCTATATGTGTTTATTTATGTGTATAGTAAACACTTTTCAAGTTTGATTTGATTTTATGAAGTCTTTAACTAGATAATTAAGTTTAGGGGTTATGTTTAGGGTGTGGACGACTTATATTTCAGTCGTCTGGTGAAGAAATTAAAACAGACGACTCGTCCAGAAGAGTTTAATATTTTTAGCAGGAAATTAAATA
>NC_027756.1:13325280-13333152 GCF_000695525.1 Brassica oleracea var. oleracea | reverse complement strand
TTGGGTTTTTTTAGCTCATTGTGGAGAGAAAGTGAGAGATATGTTGTGTTTAGTTCACAAGAATGGAAAAAGAAGAAGGGTAAATCGATTTTGGGAGCATTAAGAGCTTCAAATTGGTTGTTCATGGTGGTTGTGGTATTGATGACAATGGCAATCTTGTAATTACATGAAGATGATGAGGGTGAGAGAGTAAAATTGTCATTTTCGAAAGAAAAAAAATAAAAAAAAATTGATGGCATTTTCGTAAATTATATGAACTTGTGGGGTGAATAGGGCAAAACCAATTTTCAAAAAAAAAAGAGGTTAGTTTTGTGTTTGACTTTAAGTTATAGGTCAATTCTGCAAAAAGCCCAATTAATTATTAGGAATAAACCGGGCCTCGTGGTCTGGTGGTAAAGGAACCTCGGCTGAGGTGCCCGCCATCACGACTTCGAGCCCCGGCCACAGCGGATTTAACATCTCTTCCGTTGGGGCACTGGACCCCCTACGGAGGGATAGTTGAGAATGTGGCTGCCCAGATACCAGAGTTATCAAAAAAAAAAAAAATTATTAGGAATAAATTGTCCCTAATTATTATATATTTTTTCAAAAAAAAATGTAATTAATTATTTAAACAATTACACAGATGCATTTTTTTTAAGTTTACAATTATACTTAGAGCAATTCTCCTAAATAGATTATTTTCAAGTTTTAGTCACAAAAATAGACCACAAGAACGAAAATAACAAAAATGTTTCATTTAATATGTAAAATGACACTAATGCCCTAGATAAATAAAAAATAAAAAAAAAAATAAAAAATAAATAAAATAAATAAATTTTTTTTATAGTTTTAGATTAAATATTTTCAAATTCAAACTTTTTTATAACGTTTTTTTTAATTTTCTTTTTGCAAAATGTTTTTTTTTTAATTTTTTTTTCAAATTTTTTTTTTGTAATTCGAAAATACTTTTTGAAACTGTTTTTAAAATTTTTATTTTAAAATTTTTAATATTTATTTATTATTTTATAAAATTTTAAACCTCAGTCCCAAATCTCCTCCCCTTAACTCTAAACCCTAAAGTTTGGATTAGTTAACCCTAGAGGTATAAATGTATATTTACCTATTTAGTAAAACATTTTGGTCATTTGATCATTAGAGTCTATATTTGTGACAAAAAAATTTTTATTGCTGTCCTACGGTATTTCTCTTGTATCTATAGACATTTGTTACACTCTTTTGCTTATAAATTCTCTAAAATATCCTTGAACTAAACTAAACCAAATCATGTCTCATTTTCTCTTCGTTATCCGCCCCTCTTTTTCTTTATCTTATATCTTTTTTTTTTGGTCATAAATTGATATAAACCTAAAAAAATTCAGTTTACTTTATATATGTCTGGTATAATGGTATTCAACCCTTTAAATCCATTTCTACTCTTTTTTTTTGGGTTTTCCTTGTGTCATGAATCAGTCGAAGCTACAATTCAACTTTAGTTTTCGTTGTTGTGTTTTTGATTTTGCGGAGAGAGCATTGGATGGATGTAACGATGTTTTATTTGTTTAATAACAATGCCATGCCCTTTTACAAAAAAAAAAAAAAAAAAAAAAAAAAACAATTCCGCTTCGTTGGAGGTGAAGAGCAAGAGCGACCTAAACAGTGTTTAACAAAGAGGATTTCCCCGCGGCCGAAAACAAAGAAGCCATGGAAACCAAATTAACAATAGAGGGTGAATTCAGTTCTTCACGTTTAGGTTCGGCGGTGGGAGATTCTCTGCCGTCGTCACCATCACTCCACGATCACCTCTCGCGGCAGGTTTACTCCTCTGCGAAGAAACTGTTGAGAAGCTTTGGGCACGTCATCTCATCCTCTGAATCGCAGCTGAACTCATCCTCCTCGCTTTTAACTACCGTCGTCGACGACTGTCGATCCAAAAACTCGAGAAAACAAAGGCAAAACTTTGTTTCTTATTGCAATTGTGGTTCCTTACCTTTTCGTTATTCACACTTCTCCCCAAAATTCTTAAAATGTGCAGAACGATCTCCTTAATTTAGTCTCAAATTTTTAATTACGCACTTTAGACCATGTCAAATGCAAATGACGAATATGCATCCAAGACATCTAAAATCATCCGCAGCAATGAGTTTTTAACTGAGTCTCTCACTAAAAAAATAAAAATCAAAAGAAAGAAACACAAAAAAAAAAGAGAAAGGGGAAGAACCGACTCTTCATAATGAGACGATTCCGGAAAAAGAATTCACATGTCATGTCTCTATTAGTAGTGTAGCTTCACTTATTTGTTTAAAATTAATTATTTATTTAATTTATGATAAATTATTTTTGTTATAATCAAGAAATATTCTTTTAGCTATATCCCCTGTTTGAAAATGCGGCCGTTTAAGCGCTGTTCGGAGGTTGACCGAGCGATTATGTCCAAATCGGTGTAATCAGGCGTTGACCCGCGTAAGACCGCTTAATTTCTTCGTTGACCGCTTAAATTTTTTTTCGTTAGTGTAAGTTAAAACACGGTTGATTATTTTTACTCATTATTGACATATTTTGTGTAATTATTCATTACTAAATAATTATAATTAGCTATCAAACCAAAACCAAACACAAACACATACATACTACATTTAGGGATTTTTTGGTACCAACCCCACCATTTACGAATCAAAAAGAAACTGTTTAAAATTATATATAAAAAATTATATAATTATGTTTAAGAACTTGTATCATCATATTTAAAATTAGCTAAATATATTATAAATATATTAAATGGTATTTAAAATTAGGCTCCACGTAATCCCCGAATACTTTCCGATTTTTCGATAACTCGATAGGCCCGGAATTACCGTCTGACTAGCGCCTAGCGTAATTTCGAACATGCGCTATATCAACTGAGGATGATGCTTAAATGCATTCTAAAACAATCTAAATGAACTAAAAACAAAGGCTAAACTCATTAAAATAGCAAGACATCAATCATCAACATTAAAAACTCAGATTTTTCCTCTTTAAATTGATTAATTTAATAATACTCTATATGTTTCATATTAAGTGTTAATTTAGATTTGTGCACACAGATTAAAAAAAAAAAATATTTCATATTTTCTATATAAAACATTATTACCAATACACCTAACCATATTTCAACCAATAAAAAAATAAACTGGAAATTAATAAATTCTGCATTGAAATGCTAAAACAACACTTATTTTGCAACGAAAAATTTTCTCTACAATGACATTTGATACTTGATACGAAACAAAAAGAGTATATTTTATTCAAGTCACTATATATGCCAACAACTCAATTTTTGTGTCCACAATTCTGGCATTAGAATTTTTAATGTTAAAGTTCTTTATTTTATATAACAAATTATATATCCATGCTCAACTGTTTACTGTCCTTGTGTATACATTTATCTTATCCACGTCTTCTAAGAATCCACATTTTTCCAATCCATATTTTCTTTTTTTCAAAGAAAACTCAGATGAGTGTTCAAACTATATACACTTTTGCATTCCAAGGATCTAATTTAATCTTTGAACAAACTTATGCAGTACGATCAACATATTATTAATCCAAATTTGAGGTTATACGCAGTTTGAGGTTCTACACAATTCACATGCACAAAACTCTCTCATCCACATGTTTTGGCCAACAAAATTCTTATCCACATTTTCTCTAGTCAAAATTTTTTTTATCCACACTTTCTATATCTACACGTCCACATAACACTTGTACAATAAATTAAAATTTGTAAAATGTAATAAAATATCAATATATATATATATATCAAAATAAAAACTTGATCCAAATAAATTTCCCGTTTATGTATTTTTGTCCATACTTTTTCTTTCTACCAATCCGTGTCTCTACCTTTCATGTTCACATATTTTCCTACATATCCACATTTTATGTCCACACTTTTTTTATGTCTATGTTTATACATGTTTGTATAATTGTTAAAATAAATAAAATGAATGTTAAAATAGAGATTTTTTTATAATTTATTAGATATACTTCCTATACATCTAACACATTAACTTCCTAACCAAACTAAAATAACCTTGTGATTATCATCTAACTGATTCATAACTAAACTCAATAACCCACCTTGTAGCAGATAAGCGTAATTTCGTCCATAAAATGTCTCGGCTTCCGTGAATGCGCCCTTTTTCCCATTGTGACTCTGGGTGTAAAGAAACTTAGAAAATGACTAAACATGCACTCTTAATTATTCTTTTGTGATATGGTATACTTAGCCTGAAACAGCTCTAGTCTAAGCGTCTACACAAACCCCACACTTTAATGTTGTGATGAGTTGTTGACAAAAAGAACATAATCATTTAATATAAACGGGTTTAGAATTTTTTTAATAACGCTCGAACTTATACGTCAACCTCTAACAAAACCAATTGATTATAATTTCATTGAATTTAAAAGGGAGTTTCTAGAAACTCTTTGTATAACACATTAACTCCTACCAAAGTCGGAGTTCCGTATTCAGAAATGTTAAGTAAGAACTCACATTTTTGATAACATAGACATGTCTCGTAATCAGAAAACTAAACAGAATGAAAGTTAAGAATGCACTTATATATACAATACTATTATACCAATACTTGATATAACTATTTAAAATTATCCATAAACGTACCACTTTTTATGACCGGTTTTTCTTACCTGCCGATCTTAAACTATAAGGACTTTGCCTTGTACAACACTTCTATATATGCAGCATAGAAAACGTGAGAGTTATTCTCGGAGCTTTTACGCATCGGCTCTTGACCTTGATCAACAGGTGATTAATGGAAAAAGCTTATCATCTTTTAACAATATAATTGTTTATCTCAATTTGAATACATCTTATAGAAAATTAGAAGAATTTTTGATAAGTAGTGGGACGCTGGCATCAGCCCTTCAAAGCTAGTGGTAACATCCTATGATAAGAAAACCTAATAATCCTGTTCTTATAATGCTACCAGTTAGGTAAAGCAGGAATATATATAAAACATTAATTGGAATAACTTTGTTTATTCATGAAACCTAAACAAGAAATGTAGAGATGTACTGTACAAGTTACTGAACTTACCAAAATTTACCAAAATTTGCATCCTTATGAGGATTCCATTATCTTTTAAGCAAACATCCTTGTCCACCACTAACTAACTCCCCCTAAATCCCGTGTGTTGTACTAATTAACCTACATTACCTTCCCTGCCTACATATATGAGCTCTATCCTAACGATAGAACAACACAAACCCAAAACAAGCCATTAATTTTATTACATCCACATACCAAGATGAAAAGCTTGGAAATTCCTAGGCAAGAAGTTCACATCAAAATTGTTGATTCACTATCGACCACCAAAGAGAGAAACACTGACCTCCCTCATGCCAAACCCATTGTTCTGATGTCTGTTCTGAGTAGTCTCCATGCAGGCTATTTCAGAATAAGCCTCTCTCTCTGCAGCCAGGCTCTGCTATGGAAGATAATGATCGCACCTCATTCACCAAGCATGCCTCATTTGCAAAGCAGTCTCCCATCTATGGCGTTCCATCTCCTTTGGTACCTAGCACTTACAACGCAATTGTCACTTTGTGTTTTGTACGCGTTGAAGTGTTTCTTCTTCTTTGACTTGGTGAAAGAAGAGTTCTCACATTATATTGGAGTAAACTATCTTTACGCTCCATCCATCTCATGGCTTATCTTGCTTCAATCAGCTCCAATGATGAAACCACAAAGCGTTCTGTATCAGACATTATTCTCGGTGTTTGCGCTTCCAGTCTTGGCCCTCGACACAAAGCTTTATGGCCAGTGGTTCACAACAGAGAAAAGGTTCCTGTCGATGATGGCAAACCCGGCAAGCCAAGTATCAGTAGTCGCAAACCTAGTGGCCGCACGGGGAGCAGCAGAGATAGGTTGGATGGAGTGTGCTCTATGCTTGTTCTCGCTCGGGATGGTTCACTATTTGGTTATCTTTGTTACACTATATCAACGCCTACCGGGAGGTAAGAACTTCCCAACCAAGCTGAGGCCAGTTTTCTTCTTGTTCTTTGCTGCACCAGCCATGGGAAGCCTAGCTTGGAACTCCATTTGTGGAAACTTTGATCATCTAGCAAAGATGTTGTTCTTTCTTTCGCTCTTCATCTTCATGTCCCTGGTACGTTTACAACACACCAAGAAAAATAAAATCAAAACATGATATCGTACGGTTTGACGAGACATTTAATTTTTATCTTTTTATTTATTTACATTATCAGGTCTGTAGGCCAAATCTTTTCAAGAAGGCAATGAAAAGATTCAATGTTGCATGGTGGGCTTACTCGTTCCCCATCACTTTTCTTGCATTAGACTCAGTTCAGTATGCGCAAGATGTGAAAGATCAGGTCGCTTCTGGAATGATGCTTATCTTCTCATCTATCTCCGTTTTGATCTTCCTTGGTGTGATGGTACTGACAGCAGCAAACAGCAATAGACTACTCAGACGAGATCCTGTCCTCGGTTCTGCAGCTAGTCCAAAAGACAAGCAAAGTCATCGCGGCTCGGCGCGGCTACATGTTAACCAAAGGCAAATCTAGTCTGCTCCAGCTTTTCCACTTAGAAAACCAAGTTCTTGCTTTTCCTTATTATGCGTAACTCTCTATTATGCGTAATTCTCTTAATGCAATGATGCAACCACTATGGATTTAACACAGCAAAAGACTAAGTTTCATATTTGAAACCCAAACCCCAATTTTCAGTTGATAAAACCTTAATAACCACTTTGATTGTATTTTAGTTCAATAAAAAGTCAGATATATAAAATATATCTATACCAAACTCAATTGCGACAGAAAAAATTATAATCATTCTAGAAATTGAAATATCGTATCCTAGTTTTGTAAACAACTGAAAACTGCAATCAAAGTCACAAACTACCACTACAAGAAAACAGCGGCATACTGAGGGAAAAAATCGTCGCTATGTCGTCGGAATAAGGCTATTCCGACGACATACCGAGGAAAAAATTTGTCGGAAATAACTCCTCGTAAATTCATTTTTCCTCGGAAATCCCTCGGAAATTTCCGACGGAATTTCGAGGAACTGAATTTCCGAGGAAACTCCGAGGACCACTAGATCGTCGGAAAATTCCTCGGAATATACCGAGGGAGGACTTCCTCGGTATATTCTGAGGAAATTTCTGATGGTCCAATCCTCGGAAGTTCCGACGAAATCTTCCTCGGAATTTGCATCGGGAATTTCCGAGGAACGTGGCCCTCGGAAATTTCCGAGGAACGTAGTCTCTCGGAAAATTCCGAGGAACATTCCCTCGGATTTTTTTTTAAAATTTCGACGACTTATTCCGAGGAAAAGGTCGTCGGAAATTTCCGAGGGTGCTTTTCCTCGGAATTTCGAAAAAATTAATTTTTAATTTTTTTTTTTTTTTAAGTTAAAATTTGTAAAATTTAAATTCGAAAATATAAAATTAAAATTAAAACTGAAAACATATTAGATAATTCAAAGTTCTACAAATAAAAATAAAACATTCCGAGTTTTTGGTAAAAAAAAAAACTACGGGTTTTGAATGTTCGGGTACATCCTCTTCATCATCTCCATCATCTGCTCGTTCAGCCTCTTCTGTGTCTCATAGCCCGCCTGTTGAGCTGCCATCTGGGTCTCCAACGCAGATATCCGATCATCCTTGTCCTTCAGCTGAGCCGTAAGAACTTCTGGATCAACATATGGAGGTGGTGCAGAAGAAGGAGCAGCCGACCAGGAGCGACGACCCAAACCGACCAAACGTCCATTCTTCTTTGGAACCGACTGAAATATAAATAGCCAAATTTAAATAATATAAATAGATGATAAAATAAAAATCAAGAAATAAATAAATTGAACTT
>NC_027756.1:13324997-13325204 GCF_000695525.1 Brassica oleracea var. oleracea | reverse complement strand
GCGTCATCCTCGGTTTGAAGCTGAGACACTTCGTCTAACACCTGAGTTTGGACCAGGTCGACCACGTCCCTTACAAGACCGTCATCAATCTGGCCGGTCTTCTTGTTGGTATACGCCCTCCTCATTAGGGCGAGATCATCAACCGGCTCGCCATCATTTTCTTCCGCCTTGAAAAAAAAACATAAATTAAAGAAACATTAGAAATTA
>NC_027756.1:13318507-13322215 GCF_000695525.1 Brassica oleracea var. oleracea | reverse complement strand
GGCTAGTTCGTCGGAATTTCCTCGGAATTTTTAAAATCCCCCAACGGCTCTCTAACAGCTATAATATATCCTCGGGATTCATCGGTTTTTTCCGAGGAATACGTTTTTCCTCGGTATTCCATAAGAATATTCCGACGGATTTGTATTTCCTCAGAATTCCGTCGGTATATTCCGAGGAAACACAAATTTTGTGTTTCCTTGGAATTTCCTCGGAAATTCCTCGGGATATTCCGAGGATTTCATTTTCCGTCGGAATGTCCGTCAGAATACCGCTGTTTTCTTGTAGTGTACATAAACATACAAAATGCGATTTTCTATTTTTTCTTACCCATGCGTGAACAAATTCTACGAAAACTCACACAAAATATTAATACTCGGACTAAAATGTTACTACTATTAAAATTTTGTGAAGTTTTTTTTTTTTTTTGAAAAGTAGAGTTCATCTCTAGCTGTCCAAATATTCTTAGGAATCTCCAGGGTCCGAGTGGTTTTGAAGCTCGGAAGTTTATTGCTTTCCAAAAAAACTATGATTTCACTTTTCATTGGCCTCGCTTTGGGAGTAGATAAGTACATCGAGAATTGGAGCACGTTCCTAAACACTACTAGCAAGAGGGAAAAAACGGAGGATGTAAGGGATGCTTTTGGAGGCACCACATCTTTTAAAATTTTTGAAAGAAGCAATTCATCTGCAATTCTGCATGACAATTGTTCTCTCACAAGTAATGCTCCATTGGATGCTCTCCATATGAGGTGCTTTAGCTTTAATGAAGTGTGAAGTTTCCAATTGTTGCTAAACCAATTGAAGGGCATGCCTGCTCGCTTTGCCGAGTTGAAACCAATATTTATAGATCGAGTAATATCCCTGATTTATCAAGTAATCAGACAAAAAGTTCCTTGTTTTTGGAGCTTTGGTAGAGTTGACGAATAAGTACCTCATATTGGGTTACGTGTTATTGGATCACTGGTATGTCCACTTGTTCAAGGTCCAAAATGTGACTAACTCTGAGTGAGATATTTTTAATTGGGGAAAATTCTCATTTTTAATTTTAAAGTTTGCAATTTAGACCTTAGAATTGAGCAATTGACATTTTAGTCAATGAAATTAGTTTTAATAACATATTAAACACTGTAACTAACTTACTTATTTGTCACGTCAAAATTATGATCGGTTATTATCTGGACAAAATAATGACGTGGACGGACAGTTAACACTTTACTCTTTAAAATATACTCCCTCTGTTCCTTAAAGTTACATATTCTAGAGAAAAATTTTGTTTCAAAAAGATTCATTTTTTACATTTTCAATGTATGTTTTATTAACAAATTGCAAACTTCAAAAAACTTAATTGCACTAATTAAATTTTTATTGGCTTAAAATTATAGAAAAAAAGATAAATACAAAAATATATGTAAATTTAATGTGTTTTACTAAAACGTGTGAAAAAATCTAGAATATGTAATTTTAAGGAACGGAGAGAGTATATTTTACTATTTTAATCCACATAAATAATTAAAATAAATAAAAATAATTTAAAAACCAAAAAATTCAGATTATAATTTTATTAAAAGATCAAAAAAAATTAATTTAATTTTATTTATAAAATAGGAAAACAAAAAATATTATAAAATTTTTTAAATAGTTTTTTTTTATGATTTTTCATATGTTAATTTTTTTAAAGTTTTTTTTAAATTTCTTAAAATTTATATATGCTAAGTTTTTTAAAAATGTAATAAAAATTCAGACAACGTGGGTGAACCAACTCATTAAGATTGTTTCTGACATATCATCATTCACCAAAAAAAATTGTATTGTCACTGATATGTTACAAGTGATGGTACATGTTTCTGACATATGGCTATTTGAAGTATAACAAAAGAGAAAAAGACAAAAATAGCACTAAATCAAGTTTATGTTCCCAAACTAGCACTCAAGGTCAAAAGTCACAAAAATAACACTTAATGTTTTATCAAAAGTCACAAACTTAGGGTTTAGAGTTAAAGGGTGGGGTTTAGGATTTAAGGTTTAGGGTTTAGGGTTTAGAGTTTAGGGTTTAGGGTTTAGAGTTGAGAAATGAGGTTTAGGGGATAAGATTTCAAATTTTGAAAAATAAAAAAATTAAAATTTTCAAAGGATAAACTTAGAAATGTGCTATTTTGGTCATTTTAGTTTTTGAGTGCTATTTTTGTGATATAAACTTAGAAAGGTGCTATTTTGAAGATTTGCCCATAATAAAAACTTATAAATTTTATATTTTTTGAATTTTTGATTTTTGATTTTAATTTTTTAAATAGTAATTTTATCTTTTTAAGAACTTTTTTTTGTATTTCTAAATTTTTTTTATATATTTTATATTTTATTCATTTTAATTTTTTTGTTTATTAAAATAATATTTTTTTAAAAAATAAAGGTAACCGTCATGTCATTTTTTACCAGATAATGAATAACACCAGTAAAAAACTTTAAATTGGCAAACAAATTAGTTAATTTCACTTTTTGATATGTTACTATAATCACTTTTATTGTTTAAATTGTTAGCTTGTGAACTCCAAAGTTTAAAATGTAAACTTTTGCTAATTTGAAGAATTAAAATGTGATTTTCCCCGTACAAATATAATATCATTAACAAGGTCCTACACTATTAGATACACTTTATTTAGGAATATATATGTTTCACATAAAGAGTAGCATTTCATAATAATTAAAGTTGACAATCTCTCTAGTTTATTTATGAAGACAAACGAGATTGTGAATTTATGGAGTATTCATAGGTATGAAAATGAGTATGATCACATCTCACGCTCAAGGGACGGTGTCTCCACCTGCATAGCTTCGGGCGCCTCCCGAAGCAGATCCATAGGCGGTGGCACCACCAGGTCCGTGAATAATAGTTCCGATGTAAACAGAAAGGGCAGCCCCAATGCCGTTTGTAGTTTCATGAATAGAGATGACGGATTTGGTTTCTTGGGACACTGCTTCGAACTGCCTGGCGCAAACATTGGCACACACAACTCCAATGAAGAGAAGCACAACAAACTTTGTGGCATTCATCTTTTCAATTTTTTTTTTTATTAAATTATGTTCTATTTAAGATGTTTTGTTTTTGTGGTAAGCTGTGGTGTGTTCTATTGCCTCAATACACACCCTATACATGTATTTATTGGGATACGTGCGCATTTCTTACAAGAAACATGCATACTTAGAGCATCATTATCCCTCAAACCTCAACTGGGATTTTTTAATTTTTTTTTTTTTTTTTTACTTTTTTGAATTTAGAAAAAAAAAACGAACCAATCGTGAGCCGCCACATGTTAGTGGGGTCCGCGAACAGTGTAAAAAACCTTTAAGAACCGACTACTATTTAGTAGTTTTTGTAACCGGTTTCTTAAAAAAAAGTGGATCCTACGCGAGATCCACACGCTAAGAAACCCTTTAGTATCCCCGCTCAAAGATGCTGTTAAATGCGTTAGTTAATTACAAGTTTACAAAATAATCTTACCAAGATGCCAAATTACCCGAAGTCAACCTCGTGACTTATAAACTTTTAGCATTATCATATTTTGAGCATAATCTTCTAATATATTTTATCTTCCTTATGCATCACTTATATTTTATCTTCTATTTATTTTATCTATAATATAAATTAATTGGCCATATTATATAGGGCTTTTTGCAGAATTAACCTATAACTTAAAGTCAAACACAAAACT
>NC_027756.1:13317420-13318407 GCF_000695525.1 Brassica oleracea var. oleracea | reverse complement strand
ACCTCACTGCTGCATTGGCACTCATTCAACAACAAATGCAGACTCAGTGTAGATGTAGCAGACCATCCAAAATCAGTAACAAGCTGCTCAGGAACAAGCAGCCGTGAACGCCGCGCGAGAAGAGCGTGGTGCTCTTATTGGGGAGCGAAACCTTCTGCGGAACTTCGCTACTAACCGCTCCCCCATCAATCCTCCACCCTGTACTCGACAAGATTATGAGATCAAACCTGCACTGATAGGTCTGGTACAGAAGAGCACGTTCAGCGGCCTCACTTCAGACATTCCAATGGACCACATAGAGGCCTTTAAGAGGATCTGCAATTTATCTCGCTCTAATGGAGTGCCACCAGATTATGTCAAATGCACGTTGTTCCCATTCTCTCTTGAAGGGAAAGCTTCTCGCTGGTTGCAATTTCTCTCACCTCATAGGACCAGGTTCGATCAGCATTCCTGAGCCACTTCTACACAAAGTCCAAAACCGCGGCTCTACGGAACAAAATCTCCAACTTCAAGCAGAAGTCTGATGAACCTTTACATGAAGCTTGGGAAAGGTATAAGGAATACCAGAGAGAGTGCCCACACCATGGGTTTGATGATGATTACATATTGGAGGTGTTCTACGATGGAGTGAGTTATGAGTTCCGAAACACCCTTGACTCTTCTAGTGCTCAGAACCAGGTTACTACCAAGATCAATACCAGAAGGAACCATATGTTCGGAGATTTAAGCACCAAGTACGATAATGTCGCAAGCCATATGAGACAGATGGACATTCAGACAGCTCAGACTGCTGAGAGTGTCAAGAGGCAGCAAGGTACTCTACCTGGTAAAACAGACAAAAATCCTAAGGAGTGCAATGCAGTTCAACTGAGGAGCGGAAAGCAACTTTCCGAGCCGGAGAAGAGGAGGTTCACCATGGCTGAGAAAGGGAAGCAGAAAGAGTCGGAACAACTACCAGCCGAAACCACGACAGTTGAGAGGAATACG
>NC_027756.1:13314943-13315539 GCF_000695525.1 Brassica oleracea var. oleracea | reverse complement strand
ACAAGATCTCCGAGAAAGGCATTGAGGTGGATAAGGCAAAGATCGAGGTGATGATGAGCTTGCAACCAACAACAACTGTGAAAACTATCAGGAGTTTCTTGGGTCACGCGGGGTTTTACAGAAGGTTCATCCAGGACTTCTCAAGGATAGCGAGACCACTCAGCAGACTGCTCTGCAAGGAGATCAAGTTTAATTTCGACAGTGAGTGCTTAGCTGTGTTCCATACCATCAAAGGAGCTCTAGTCAGCACGCCTGTAGTACAACCGCCAGACTGGGATCTCCCTTTTGAAATCATGACTGATGCCAGCGATTTTACTGTTGGAGCAGTCCTTGGGCAGCGCAAAGATAAGAAACTTCATGTAATCTATTACGCAAGCAAAACCATGGATGAAGCTCAATGCAGATACGCTACGACTAAGAAGGAACTTCTGGCTATTGTTTTTGCATTCGAGAAGTTCAGATCCTACCTGGTGGGATCTAAGGTGATTGTGCACACCGGCCATGCTGCTCTAAAGTACCCGCTCACAAAGAAAGATGCAAAACCGAAAATTGTTGAGGTGGATTCTTCTTCTCCAAGAATTCGATCTTGAGATAAA
>NC_027756.1:13312280-13314906 GCF_000695525.1 Brassica oleracea var. oleracea | reverse complement strand
GACGACACAACTCTTGATGAAGAACACCCAGTGGAACACGTCAACGCGATTGGTCTGCGTTTCGCGGAACAACCTCTGGGAATGATACCCGACTGTTCTCGCATCGCGGAACAGCCAGTCGCCGCGATCCAAAAGCAGTACTCTCACCTCCCGTGGTTTGCTGAGATTGCGAATTTTCTTGCTGCTGAAAAGCAACCTCTTAAGTTCACTGGAAACGACAAGAGGAAATTTTTAAGGGACGCGAGGCGTTATGTTTGGGATGAACTGTACTTGTACAGACATTGCAAGGATGGCTTGTTCAGAAGGTGTGTTCCAGAGGCAGACATCCCAGGAATACTACATCATTGCAATGGTTCTTCTTACGCATGCCACTTCGCTACATTCAAAACGGTTTCCAAAATCCTTCAAGCGGGTTTCTGGTGGCCAACTATGTTCAGGGATGCTCACGCCTACATAGCCAGATGCGATGCATGCCAGCGACTTGGGAACATCAGCAAGAGGAATGAGATGCCTCAGAATTACATTCTTGAGGTTGAGGTGTTCGACTGTTGGGGAGACGATTTCATGGGCCCATTCCCTCCATCCTTCAAGAACGAGTACATCCTCGTTGCCGTTGACTATGTATCTAAGTGGGTAGAAGCGATGGCGAGTCCCACTAATGATGCAAAAGTGGCGACTAAGATGTTCAGCTCCATCATCTTTCCGAGATTTGGAGTGCCTCGAGTGGTCATTAGCGATGGTGGAACATACTTCATCAACAAGGCATTTCAGGGCCTCTTAAAGAAGAATGGAGTAAGGCACAAGGTGGCGACTGCTTATCATCCACAAACGAGTGGACAGGTTGAGGTTTCCAACAGAGAGATCAAGAGCATTCTCCAGAAAACTGTCAACACCTCATGAAAGGACTGGTCACTTAAGCTGGACGATGCCCTATGGGCCTACAGAACGGCCTACAAAACGCCGCTAGGGACCACCCCCTATCACCTGGTCTATGGTAAGGCGTGTCACCTTCCTGTCGAACTCAAATACAAGGCTGCATGGGAAGTCAAGTTACTGAATTTCGACATCAAGCCAGCAACTGAGAGGCGCATGATCCAAATCCATGAGCTGGAAGAGATAAGGCACCTCGTCTATGAAAGCTCCAAAATTTATAAGGAAAAGACCAAGGCCTACCATGACAAGCGAATCATTGCCAGACGTTTCAAACCCAACGATAAGGTCTTGCTTTTCAATTCAAGGCTGAGGTTGTTCCCAGGCAAGCTGAAGTCTAGATGGTCCGGACCCTTCACTGTTAAGGAAGTTCGACCCTACGGAGTTGTTGTGTTACTGGACAGAAAAGGAGACGAGTTCGTAGTGAACGGGCAGCGCTTAAAGCATTACCTTGCTGACTCCACTATCGCAGAGGGCGAAGAAATTCCCCTAAGCGATCCCCCATCAGCCTGATCGGCTGATCCAAGTCAAGCTAATGACTTTAACCAAGTGCTTGGTGGGAGGCAACCTACTGATTAGTGTGTATATTGTTTTCTATAGTCTATTTTATTTCTTTTCAGATTTATTTTGTATGTCGAAAACAAGAAAAATCAGACACTTCAGTCAGAACTACTAAAGGACTGTTCTTCTGGTAGAACATTCCATTGCCTGTTCCAGGTAAGTGTTCTGAACGAAAAAAAAGGGCAGTTAGGGCTTTGCCTATTTAAGGCCCCACCCTTCCACTTTCCCCTTTCACTCTGCCGTACACTGTTCCCCAACCCTTGCGATTTTTAAGCAACCACCAAAGCTCAGATCTTCATCCATTTTAAGTGGTTTTTGCTTCTCACTCATTTGGAATTTCGAGTTCTTTCTGTTTTTGCAGTCCATTTCACCATTTTCAACAGGTAAAAGGCTCGACAATCCCCATCCAAATCGCAAAACTCGGTTTGCAAAGTTCATCATTCTAACCGTTTCATAGATCGATTCTTTTTTAACTACTTGATTTCGATTTTCCCTTTTGCTGTTAGGGTTGATTTAGAAGATGAACTCATAATTCATTTCATATTTGCGATTTGCGATTGATAGGACTGTTTGGATTCGGTTTGTGGATAGTTGAATGGAGTTATTGGGTTGAGTTTCGATTTGTTGGTTGTCGTGTCAAGGCAATTTGCGGTTTGCATAAGGAGAGATTGAAATTGTTCTATTCCATTTCTTCTGTGCGACATACCAGAACTAAAGCTTTATTTTGTTTGCTTTGCAGATGGCACGCAATAAGCGATCAGCCAAGAGAACGCGAGCGACCTGCCGAGCAGTACGCCACCCCCGCAAGCACAACAACAAACCTCCGCGACCTACCCATGGCCCCGTGAACAAGAGGGAGAACCGATTGATCTCGACAGCCCATTGCTCTTGGACTTCAACTGCGAGGGATGGGATAAGGGAACAGCAGCGCGTTACAACGCCCTCCTCCGGGTTGACATGATACCCACTCGTTTCTGCCACGCGGAGACTCTGGCTGATCTTGGGATCGACGAGGACGTGTTTGAGACGCTACACACCATAGGGATAGCTCCTCTGTGCCATACAACACATGAGCTCTACCCAGACCTTGCTCGCCACCGCCACGATCACGTACGAGGATTCCAATGCACCCTCC
>NC_027756.1:13310053-13312106 GCF_000695525.1 Brassica oleracea var. oleracea | reverse complement strand
CAATGGGAACTTCACACCAGGAAAGGCTTACCAGTCGCAGATCAGGAACCCGGCGCTTCGGGTCATTGCAAAGATCATCTCAAACCTCCTCTTCGCTAAAGATCTGACCTCGAAGGTCACCAACGGGGAGCTGCAAACCCTGTACGCTGGTGTTGAGGATGAAATCCGAGCTTCTGGGTCCGGCATTCCAATTCAAATGGTCAAGACGAACCCCGGTTTCAACTTCATGACCATGATCTGTGAGAGGCGGCAGTATCTTATGCACGGTTCGAACAAGAAGGACAGAAGCGGTAGCTTGCTCACACCGCTCTTCAAGCATTTCGGCATTGATCTCAGCAAGTACAGCGTCAACAAAGAGGTTCAATACCTTGACATCAAGTACCTTATGGCATGCCACATCATGCGTGATGAAGAGCCCTACAACTTCTTTGATAAGGCCGGTACCCAGCTGTTCACCAAACTGCCTCACCCCGAGATCACCAGGTTTAGCGTGTTCGACAACATACGCTTCCTCCCTCCACCTGAGCTCCTTTGCACTGATCCACGTGCTTCAGCACCTGATGCGGACATGGAAGATGTTGAGGACATCACCCCAGAAGCTGAACCGTCATACGACCTCGGAGAGCTGGCTGATGTGACCGATGATCAGGCTTACCGACGCTGGATGGTTGACTCGCAGCAGAAGAACAACAGCCTCATGCGGAGAATCCTCAGTCTCGTCACTGGGGGCTGCATTGGCGGAAGTAACCAGCGACAGCCTCCAGCAGAGCAGACTCCACGATCGCCCCGACCAGGAAAGGCGCCTATTAGAACAGGCACTTCAACCGAGGAGGTTCATCGCTCGCGCAACAGACGTTCGTTTGATCCAGCCGAGAGCGGCGAGTCAGACTGAGTCCGCGAGGACTATTCTCTATCCATCTGAACTCTTTATTTTTATGTTTTATTTTTATGCCTTGCTGACCTCAGATTCATTTCACACCAGGGATGGTGTAAATTAAGTCTGGGGGAAGCACTGTGTGCTGAAACTTTATTTCTTTGTTTTTGAGTCAGTCCTTATGTCATTTGGATGTTTTATTGAGTCAGTTTAGAATCGAGTCAGCTAAAAATCTTGTGGGAATTAGGACCTTGTGATATATTCTCTTAACCACCTCGTGCTCTAACATTCTTATCCAGTGACCTTAGCAGTGATGAAAGACCCACACTTGGACCTGGAACACCCTCTGACTTATCTAATTTGATTCTCCAGAAGCTCTCGTCCGATCAGGTTACACTGGGTAGACTCAACTCCACCTAACTTGAACCTAATCCTGATTGAAATTCTTCTTGTTATGGGCACAAGATCAGGGAAACGAGACCCACGCTCAGGGCTTCTTATTCTTTGTACCAATCTTGCTGATCCTGAGTGGCTAGCTCATCTTTAGCTAGTTCCAACCTTGTACCTAAGCCTTTATTTTCACCCTCATGCACTCTGTTTTTCAATGTCATATGTGCAGATATGGGCAAAAAGGTCGGAGAGGACATGATTGACGCAGCCCCTTACTCGTTAATGCCTTACATTCAGAGAAGAGAGAGCGAGCATAATGATAACAGTTGACAAGATCAAGCCCTAATAAGAAGAACATACAAGGGTGCATGATCTGACCAGAGGAACAATGGCGACCCGTGAGAAACAAAAGGATAGACCCCCAGTGGCTGCAAAACATTCACCCCGATACCTTTCCCTCGAAACCCCATCAATCGTTCGATGCACATCCAGTGCCGTCGATCGATACAGAAGAGAAGCCTCGACGATTGAAGATTTTAATCGATCGATGTACTTCCTGTACCATCGATCGATGTCAAGACGCGAGATGCGCGACTTGGTTCCAGCCGACTTTAAACCCAAGGCTTCACCAAATTACAAGATTACCCCTGACGAGTTTTTAACCTAATAGTTATATACTTGCTTAAGTGTTAGGAGGCAAGAGATCTTTTAGCCACCATTGTATTTTTATTTTCAGCAGAGAGTTTTAGGAGAGAAAATCATAGAGAGATTTGTGATTGGAACTCCATT
>NC_027756.1:13303128-13309470 GCF_000695525.1 Brassica oleracea var. oleracea | reverse complement strand
TGCGATTGTTATTCTCAGACAGGACGAGAATGGAAACATGTATGACCAGGATGGTCATCTGCGTAATGCAACAGGTCAGAAACTAGATGCTCAGGGGAATGTAATCCTTGATACTGATGCTACAGGAGCTGCTCAACCTGTAGAAGAGGCTGCTCGACGAAGGGCACTGGCTGACTACAATCGTCCAGATGAGTACTACCCCAACATATCAGCTATTCGACTTCCAGAGATTCAAAACCAGAATTTCGAGCTGAATCCTCAGTACTACACACTCGTGTCACAGATACCCTACTCTAGGATCTTATGGACCATCTAGAGAGGTTCGAGGATCTTATCGCTGCTATTCATTTGGATGGAGTCCCTGAGGACTACCTATTGTGCTAGCTCTTCAAGTATTCTCTTACTGGAGAAGCGATGGACTGGCTTAAGCAGCTACCCACAAGATCTCTAACATCATGGGCCGAAATCAAGAATGCTTTCTTGCGAAACTTCTTAGATGAGGCACGTGCTGAAGACTTGAGGAGAAAAATCGCTACATTCGTGCAGGAGACTGGAGAGTCTTTCAAAGATGCGTGGATCAGATTCAAGTTCTTCCAGCGAGACTGTCCACACAACGGATTCAACGAAGTGCAACTGCTGAGCACTTTCTTCAGAGTTATCGCCTTGAGGTATCAGATGGCTCTTGATACAGCTAGCGAGGGAAACTTTAACACCAGGAATTCGGTGGAAGCTGTGACACTGATAGAAAATCTAGCAAACAACAGCAGCACCAAGAACACTGACTTTGAGAGGAAGAAGTATGTTGCATCCCTAGGGAAGGAGCAGATGGACGAAGTTAGAGCAATGTTAGATGTGGTTCATGAGATTCTTAGGAAGCAGGTCTCCTGAGCTGAAGGAGAAGAAGCTGTAGACATGGAAGGAGAAGAAGATGTGAACTACATTGGAGGTACTGGATTTCAGAGGTCTGGAAACTAGGGTGGAAACAGAAACTTCTATGGCAATGGTCAGAGGAGTAACCAGAGTTCAGAGTTCCAGAAACCTTTCAGCAACAACAGCAGAGGCTATGGAAACTCATTCTACCAGAATCCACCACCACAGACTAATGTTGTATTAAGTTTGTTGTGTTTTTCGTAACTTTGTATTAGTTATGTATCTTAATGGAACTGTTTTCTATTTTATTTTCTTTTAATTATATAGTATAATTTATAAAATTATAAATTATATTTTAATAACTAATTATTGGTAATTATATTTGAAGAAGTTTAATTAGTATATACATATTGGATATAAAGTTATAAAAGTTATGTTTAGTGTTAATGTTTTGTTTATGCATAAAATAAAGATTGTCAAAAAATAAAGGACCATTATGTAAATTAAAAAAGCTTGGCATCAAAATGATGTTGTGAATAGTGTTCCCTCAAATTTGAGGGAATACTGTTCATATACTCATTTCTTCCTCAAAATGATGTATCATTCGAGATGTATTTTTCTCATTTTTTGATGTTCTCCCTCATTTTGATGCACCATTGGAGATGCTCTTAGAAATCCCAAGTATAAGTGATCATTGGGATAAAACTAACCTTACATGTTGCGATCAACGTGGAACAATGGCTCCCATGCCCCCGCATCTCATGGAGCAATCGTATATGCCTTCATGAAGTCTCCTATACCCCCAATTCATTAATGAAATGCAAAATTGATGAAAATGCCCTCATATTTTAAGAAAACAAATTGAAAAAACAAAAATTGAGGTTTGGTTTGGTTGGTTTGGGGATTGGGTATTTGGGTTTGATTAAAAATCGGTTTGGATTTTATCAATTAAAAAAAATCGATAAAAACCTGGAAAAAGAAACCCGCAGCTCCTCGGCCACTCTTCTCTCCCGCAGCTCAGCTCCTCCTCCGGAACCCCAGCTCCTCTCTCCCTTAGCTTCTCCATCGCCACCGTCTGTCGGCGTAGATCTATCGTAACCCGATGTTGGGGTCAAAATCGGTCACGACGGAATCAATGTCTGAAAGTCCCCATAAAAATCAGCATGAACGTTTTTACGAAAAGAAATCTTCGTAAAGAGATCTTTACGAAGAACTTTGCGGTAAAATCTTGCACTAATCTCGGTTGATTCATCGAAACTAAACACCCATAGTCCAAGATCATGTTCATAAAACGTTAGAAAAGGATCCAAACAAGGTCGCCACGTAGCGACCGGTCCGCGAAGAGCCGGTCGATACGTAGCGACCAACCAAGCCACTCGGTCGGTCACTACGTAGTGAACGACCCGCGACCGACCAGCGAACGAGTCGGTCGCTACGTAGCGACCGACCCACGAGCGAGTCGGTCGCTACATAGCGACCGACCAAGCCTTTTGTTTGGTGACCGATCCGCGAAGGAGTCGGTCACTAAGTAGGGACCGACCAAGCCACTCGGTAGGTTGATACGTAGTGACCGACCCGCGAACGAGTCGGTCGCTACGTAGTGACCGACCAAGCCACTCGGTCGGTCGCTCGGTCGCTACGTAGTGACCGACCAAGCCATTCTGGCGGTCCCTACGGAACGACCGACCCGCGAACGAGTTGGTCACTACGTAGTGACCGACCAAGCCACTCGGTCGGTCGCTACGTAGCAACCGACACGCGAATGAGTCGGTCGCTACGTAGCGACCGACCCGCGAACGAGTAGGTCGCTACGTAGCGACCGACCAAACCTTTCTTTCGGTCTCTATGTAGCGACCGAACCAGCGCGGACCAGGTCGCTACATAGCGACTGAACTATCTCGGACATCGATCAACGGGTACGACCCAAATTCATGCATTCTCATCTGTTCCTCAATGTTAGCTCCCATGTACCGCAGCCATATCATCCCTCACATCATTCCGATCAAAGTTACTGTTGAAACTTTACGATAAAAACCGCGAGAACTTGTTTTTGTCGAAAAGAAAATCGTAACATACGTTTCATGTCGAAAGACGGCCCAACGAGGTCTAAAACGTGACTACAAGCCCACTTACGATTTTTTAAGAATGAGCTCGTAGATACTGTGGCGGTTTATGTTTTTATTATAAAAAAAATAAAAATGTTAAGTTTCCGCAGATAAACATGAAGATCGGAAAAAATGGAATATCTCCATTTTTCAATTAAGACGGCTTAACGGCAGGAAGGGAAAAGCTAAAACCGACCTTGGAGGAGTATATAAGGAGTCCTAGGCGAGAGGCACAAAAAGATAACTCTCGGCACTTAGAAACTCTGAGGCATTATTCTCGACATGATCTGTTTCCATGACTGGCACCCGATTACCAGACGAACGCGCACAAGCAGTTCGATCTCTTGGTTCACTCTTGAACTACGTTCGGCTTGATCCTCGAAAGGGGTACGTAGGAAGCCTTTCATAAGGTTTAGTCTGAAATCAATCAAAATCATTTTCATATCTTTTCCGTCTTCTGTTATCGAGCTGCGACTCAACTAGGTTTTAAGTTTTAGGTTGCTAGAGCTAGGTAATTCGCTGACAGCTATTGCGGCCGAAGCTTTTATAATCTCTTGTAATGATCGCAACGCTCTTACGCGGATTTGAAATAAGATCTACATTTTCTTTAAATTTGTTTTGTTATCATTTTATATTTTCCGCATTTATTTGGTCACTTGTCGTTGGCTCTCGTAGAGAATTCGGGACCTCAGGGAAAGTTAGGGTTTCTTGACTTTCCTCCGATTACGGAAATAGACGGTGTGAATTTCGGTTCCCACAGTTTGGCGTTAGAAGGAGGGGGGGGGGTGAAATTCTCTGGATTAATCTTGATCGAAACAATGTCTGGAAATACGAAAGACAAAATCGCAGTTCACAACAATGCTGGTAAAACAACTCCAGCCGCCACTGCGCCTATGGCCAACGCTTACGCAAACGCCACAGTTCTTGAGAAAATCGAAAACCTTGCCGCGCCCTTTCGCCACAGGAAGTGCAATGAAACGAGCTCGCGATTTCTCTTTCTAAACATAAAGGGAAACGATAAATCTTATCAACCCCCGTAAGTTTGGCTCATTACCGAACTAAAGAAATCTCAACGTGTAAGGGTTTTACCAAAACACGTTTTCCGAAAACTTTTCGGAAAAGTAAAACTTCCTCTCCCCAAAACTGCAGAAAAACCTAGGTTAATCGCGAAAAAAGAAAGCACAGCAAATTGGGTACATAACTCGCCGTTGTACTTCTTTCGACTATCTTGCGGAAAAACCCTAGGTTAGTCGCGAAAAAAAGGAAGCACAGCAAATCAGGTACATAACTCGCCGCTGTACTTCTTCCGAATATCTTTCGGAAAAACCCTAGATTTATCGTGGAAAAATGAAGCGCAGCAAATCGGTTATGAAACCCCCACGGTTGTACTTCTACCAAATAACTTTTAGAGAAACGAAGTTAATTTCTATAGAACCACTTGAAACTTAAAACGGCTGACGAAGACTAAATAAAGCAAAACGAGAGATCGTATCCCCACCGCTAATACGTTTTCTGAAGCCTAAGGTTTCGTAAGAATTCAAGTATCACTTCCATAGTAACAAATTCCGCGAGTTGTCGATGTTTGTCACGTAATTCGGAAAAAACTATTCGAAACTTCCACGGATCAATCCCACGGATATGAGAAAAACTTCTGATTAAGTTTGGTTGCAATAATTAACCTCGTCACGGCTCTCGTACAACCAAAACTTGAAAACTTTTTACGAAACAACTTTCGTAAAATTAAAATCGATATTTTGCGGAATAACTTTCTCAAAATTAAATTCGATATTATTTTTCGAAAAAACTTTCGTAAAACTAAAGTTGGTAACATTTGACAACCTTCGAAAAATCTAACAACAATCGTAGAAAAAGAATCTCGGATAAGGAAAGAGATGGAGCGAAATCCGAGAATCAAAATTCGCCCATCCGCCTCTCTCCACGGTCTCACTATCCTTCCTGTCGCGCCTTGATCTGTCGCCAAAATCTCATCACCTGGCAAGTCTTCCTGATCATCCTTGGCACCTCTTGATCATCCCTGGCTATTCCTAAACGCTAAAAAAAAGGTTTTCGACGAGATGCTCATTTATTTTTCATAAATCCAATCTAAGATTGAAACATGGATCACGAAAACCGAAAATATTGGCAGCAGCCTAAACACGGCCAGGAATGCAGAGAAGTCCAGGAAGAATCAATATTCTTGAAATGGGCAGACAGACACGAAAAGAGTAAGGGCAAATGAGCAAGCAAAACGGAGAAGAGGCTAACCCGAATCTTCGAGAGAACTAAGGTATTTCCTACTTGAAATCATTCTTGGAATTTTGTAGGAGATTACTAAGAAATAGAAACGCCTTTGAGACTGCTGTAGAACTTTAGGGAACTTAAAACCTAGGTGGATAGTCTAACGATCTAAGTCTTAGGCGATTTTTCCTGTCCCGGTATATTTTTCCATGACTGTTCAGGCAGATCTTGCAAAACGATCTAAACTCTCTGAAAATTGAGAAACGATCGCCATGCATATTCAGATCACTTCCTAAAGAGAGAAAGAACTAGAGACACGAACTTCGTCTTAAAACCGATTCGTTTCTAGCGATTTTCTTAAAGCTGACATATCCCAAGTCGTCAACATCCAATTCACAGTCCCAACGTCGTCTTTAAATCGACCAAGACTGTCGATCATTCCATTCCTCGGAAGAAGAAACGTACACAACCCTTGAAAGTATCGGTTCAACCTTTTTCTTTCGTAAAAAAAAGGGGGAGGGAGTAGGTACATATACTATACTCGTATACTCCCAAACTTCAAAAACTTTTGCCTTGTTAAAGCAAACTCTCGCAACAATAGGCAGAAAATCATTTAGGCAATACGATGCCTCCATAAATCATCCCAGAAAAGCAAATGACAATATAAAATTCGTCTAAACGCTAGCAACATATCCAGACGTTCATGAACATATCTCAAAAGACTATATAACATTTCTTGTCGCAATCATGCGTACAGAAAACCTGCACCAATATCAAACTGAAACTCGACGATTCGCCAAAGTCTTGAAGCCCTTTCCGGCTTTATAAAGCCATTTTCGTATAAAAATTTCTACGAGAAATCTTCAAGCATCAAAGCACTTCTTTCAGTTTCCGTTGAACCAAGTGAGTCACGGAAAAGAATCGAGAACATTTGTGACGAAGAAAACTCGAAAATAAATGTAGCATCGAGCACATTAAAGGGAACATTTTCTTCTCAATCGTTCCATAAACGAATGTGTCATGAGAATCCTCTCAAAAACCCAATGAAAAACGTTCTGCGACTAGATCGTACTGAAATAAACTTCGGTAACACTCCATGAGTAACTCCAAGCAACTTTCACCTAAGATC
>NC_027756.1:13302699-13302915 GCF_000695525.1 Brassica oleracea var. oleracea | reverse complement strand
TCTTCGCATTACGATTTAATAGATCTCGTATTTTAGCCATGCGGCTCACTGGCTTCTGCGTTTCGTATCTAAAGAGAGATCTCTTCGCATTACGATTTAATAGATCTCATCATCCCGCAACTGACTCCGCACTGGTTCTGTATCAAACCTCTTAGGCTACGTCTTCCTCAGACAAAAACAAATCAATTTTCATAAGACTATAGGTAACATTATACG
>NC_027756.1:13295455-13302680 GCF_000695525.1 Brassica oleracea var. oleracea | reverse complement strand
GAGCGGAGAATCGTTTTCTACGACTATCGGCCATATTAGCATGGATAACCCCGGCAAACTTGGCCTATCAATCTCGACAGGCGCTCTTTGGCCCTCGGTCAATTATGCTGTCCACTGAAGGTCCAAACCAGAATTTGCCATCCCCTTTAAGGACGATCGTAAAATAACATGACCTTAAATGTTAAAAGTACCATGGTCTAATCCTTGACCTACAACATCCTTGGCTATCTGAGTGAACACATCCTTCACGCCAAGCCAAACTATTTGAGAAACCATCGCTCCATCACTTAACGGCTAAACGACTATCTACGATTCGCCTGAAAATGTCGTGTGACTATTAAGAGAATAATTATCGTATAGCTCACAGTCGGACATCATATGATAAATTCTTCGTACCGAAACTCAGTCCTAACAATCAAACGGTTAACGGAAAACCAAAACTTGTCGACAATCGACCAAGTTCAATACATTCCACAATTCACTTTAAACCCGCTATGTTTTACCTATATTACGCGGCATGTAAGGAAAAATTCGTAACAAAGCTTCTAGAGCTGTACGAAACATCCTCAAAATTGCACGAAATAGATCTCGGAAGACCAACACTTCACAAAGCACAATGAATGAAAACACTTCTTCCCATAGACAAATTTACGCGACCCCTCAGTGCTAATTCCTCGATCGCAAATCAAATTATTAGCATCTAAACAGGAACAACAATTTTGGTTGCGAACAACCGTAGACAAACCAGAATATTTCTCAAACGCAGGGCTAAGACTAAACCCTTGCAATATCGCGAAACATCTTCAAGCCCGCGAACATTTCAAGCATGAAACACGGCATACGAAAGAAAAATAAATCTATAGCATTGCAAGACGTCGCAGACGCCTGAAGAACCATTTTTCGACAAAATTACCTTCCTCGATAGAGGCACCATCTTGGAAGACCAAACAGTCATACATACTAACATCTTCTCAAATACGTATTCTTCGCGAAGACTCGAAAACGGTAACGGCATACGAAAGAAGAAATCAATCTTCGGCATTGCGAGACGTCGCAGACGCCTGAAGAACCATTTTTCGACAAAATTACCTTCCTCGATAGAGGCACCATCTTGGAAGACCAAACAGTCATACATACTAACATCTTCTCAAATACGTATCCTTCGCGAAGAGTCAAAAATGGTAATATCTACCGATAAGTTTGCTGCTGATCATAAGAAACTCTCAACATCCTAAACAGACTAAACCATCTCGTAGAAGGCAAAAACATGCCAGATAACCTCTACATATAAACTAGACCGTAAAGGTCTCGCTGGAAAACAGGTCATAAGAACCTTAACTCCAAGACAAACTATGCAAGGCTTGATCCCTTCAACAAGGATACGTAGGCAGCTATCATAAGGTGCAGCCCCAATCTTATCGCGTTCCACTCTTAGAAGAGCGAGATGAGCCCTTACCACAGACCTTTTCAAACATTAATTCCGCCTAACCTACCTAACTTGCTTAACTTGCCAAGCCACTCGCTAGAACCTCACGTTAGAAGCTCACGGTTCTAACGAGCTGGGGGGCTAACTGTTGGGGTCAAAATCGGTCACGACGGAATCAATGTCTGAAAGTCCCCGTAAAAATCAGCATGAACGTTTTTACGAAAAGAAAGCTTCGTAAATAGATTTTTACGAAGAACTTTGCGGTAAAATCATGCCTAATCTCGGTTGATTCATCGAAACTAAACACCCATAGTCCAAGAACATGTTCATGAAACGTCGGAAAATAATCCAAAAAAGGTCACCAAATAGCGACCGGTCCGTGAACGAGCCGGTCGCTACGTAGCGACCGACCAAGCCATTATGTCGGTCGCTACATAGTGACCGACCCGCGAATGAGTCGGTCGCTACGTAGTGACCGACCAAGCCACTCGGTCGGTTGCTACGTAGTGACCGACCAGCGAACGAGTCGGTCGCTACGTAGTGACCGACCCGCGAATGAGTCTGTCGCTACGTAGTGACCGACCCGCGAACGAGTCAGTCGCTATGTTGGTCGGTCGCTACGTAGCGACCGGTCCGCGAACGCGCCGATCGCTACGTAGCGACAAACCAAGCCACCCGGTCGGTCGCTACGTAGCGACTGACAAAACCACTCGGTTGGTCGCTACGTAGCGACCGACCAAGCCACTCGGTCGGTCATTACGTAGCGACCGACCTGCAAACGAGTTGGTCGCTACGAAGCGACCAACCCGCGAGCTAGTCGGTCGCTACGTAGCGACCGACCCTCAAACGAGTCGGTCGCTGCGTAGCGACTGACCAAACCTTTCATTCGGTCGCTATGTAGCGACCGAACCAGCACGGACCAGGTCGCTACATAGCGACCGAACTGTCTCGGACATCGATCAACGGGTACGACCCAAATCCGTGCATTCTCGTCTGTTCCTCAATGCTAGCTCCTATGTACCGCAGCCATATCATCTCTCACATCATTCCGATCAAAGTTACCGTTGAAACTTTATGATAAAAACCGCAAGAGCTTGTTTTTGTCGAAAAGAAAATCGTAACAAACATTTCATGTCGAAAGACGGCCCAACGAGGTGTAAAATGCGACTACAAGCCCACTTATGATTCTTTAAGAATGAGCTCGTAGATACTATGGCGGTTTATGTTTTTATTATAAAAACAAATAAAAATGTTAAGTTTCCGCGGATAAACATGAAGATCGGAAAAAATGGAATACTGTGGGAACCAAAATTCGCACTGTTGGTTTCTGTTTAAATAAGGAAAGTTAGGAAAATACTAATTTCCCAGAGGTTCCGGATATCTGCTAAACCACACGCCAAGCAATCAAAACACGAAATAAAGACGAGAAAAATAAGAAATCGAAAAGAGAGTAAAATAGATCTTATTCTGAATCCGCGTATGAGCGTTACAAGAAGGTATGAGCCTGGGCTACGAGGGCTGTCGGTAAGATTCCTGGTTCTAAAACCCTAAGACTGCAAGACCTAGTTGAGTCGCAGCTCGAATAACAAAAACGGAAAGTTGCCTAAAATTGCTCTAAGTGCTAAGTTTGCTCTGAAAAAATTCTCCTTTTGTGCCTCTCGCCTAGGACTCGTTATATACTCCCTCCAAGGTCGGTTTGAGCTTTCCTCTTCTACCCTTAAGCCGTCATAACTCGAAAATGGAGATATTCCATTTTCTCGATCTTTATGATTATTTGCGGAAACTTAACATTTATCTGCGGAAATTTGACATTTATCTTTTCTTGCGGACTAAATATAAACTGCACTAGTATCTATGGGCTTTTCCCTAAAAAATCGTAAGTGGGTTCCTAATCACGTTTTAGACCTATTAGGCCGTCTTTCAATTCGAAACGTTTATTACGATTTTTATCGATAAAAATAAACTTTCCGCGATTTTTATCGTAAAGTTTAAGTGATAACTCCAATCGATGGGAGTGAGAAATAATATGGATGTGGTACATGGGAGCTGGCATTGAGGAACAGACGAGAATGCACAGATTTGGGTCGTACCCGTTGATCGATGTCCGTGACAATGCGGTCGCTACGTAGCGACCAGGTCCGCGATGGATCAGTTGCTACGTAGCGACCGACCGAGTGGCTTGGTCGGTCGCTACGTAGCGACCGACTCGTTCGCGGGTCGATCGCTACGTAGCGACCGACCATGTGGCTTGGTCGGTCGCTACGTAGCGACCGACTCGTTTGCGGGTTGGTCGCTATGTAGCGACCGACTCGTTTGCGGGTAGGTCGGTACGTAGCGACCGACCGAGTGGCTTGGTTGGTCGCTATGTAGCGACCGGCTCGCTCGCGGACCGGTCGCTACGTGGCGACCTTGTCTGGATCTTTATCTGACGTTTCATGAACGTGTTCTCGGACTATTGGTGTTTAGTTTTGACGAATAAACCGAGATTAGTGCAAGATTTTACCGCAAAGTTTTTCGTAAAGATATCTTTACGAAGATTACTTTTCGTAAAAACATTCATGCTGATTTTTACGGATATTCGGATGTTAACTTCGTCGTGTCCGTTTTTGACCCCAACAGTGTTTCGGATAAGTCTTTCCAATAAATTTTATCGTAAACATTCTTTTAAGTAATTTTTCGACGACATTCAAGCGTTAATTCCGTCGTGACCGTTTGACCCCAACAAATATCTCCATTTTTCACTTAAGACGGCTTAAGGGTAGGAATGGAAAAGCTAAAACCGACCTTGGAGGAGTTTATAAGGAGTCCTAGGCGAGAGGAACAAAACGAGAACTCTCGGCACTTAGAAACTTTGAGGCATTATTCTCGACATGCTCTGTTTCTATGACTGGCGTCCGATTACCAGACGAACGCGCACAAGCAGTTCGATCTCTTGGTTCACTCTTGAACTATGTTCGGCTTGATCCTCGAAAGGGGTACGTAGGCAGCCTTTCATAAAGTTTAGTCCGAAATTAATCAAAACCATTTTCATATCTTTTCCGTCTTCTGTTATCGAGTTACGACTCAACTAGGTTTAAGGTTTTAGGTTGCTAGAGCTAGGTAATTCGCTGACAGCTCTTGCGGCCGAAGCTTTTATAATCTCCTGTAATGATCGCAACGCTCTTTCGCGGATTCGAAATAAGATCTACCTTTTCTATAAATTTGTTTTGTTATCATTTCATATTTTCCGCATTTATTTGGTCATTTGTCGTTGGCTCTCGCAGAGAATCCGAGACCTCAGGGAAAGTTAGGGTTTCTTGACTTTCCTCCGATTACGGAAATCGACGGTGTGAATTTTGGTTCCCACACCCGATGTCTAGCATTCCGTAAGTTGTGGTCTCCGTCTTGAGCTTTCTTTCAGAAGTAGGTTTTAATGGGTTTGCAATTTAATCTAATTAGGAGTATGCACAACGGCATTGTCTTGTTTTGGGGGTTGATTTGTAAATGAAATTGATATATAATGCATTTCGGTGGTGGAATGAGAGTGTATAGGCAGTAGATTGGACCTAGATCGATCTGGGGCAACTGAAACCTAATTCAATTTGTTCTTGATAATTGTAATATAATTGTATAACTCAGAACAACGGGTAGAACTGTAGATAATTGGAAAACTAGGAACAACTAGTAGAACTGTGGATAACTGGAAAAACTAGGAAAAACTAGGAACAACTGGTATAACTTTGGATAACGGTAGTCAGTTTCTTATGTTTGTTCCTTTTTTGGCAGGGTACAATGAGAAATCACGTCAGATAGTTGTCCGGAAATAATCTAGCGGTTTGTGATATACGTGGTAGTCCGGAAGAGAGCCACAAGATGATATATAGCTATTTGTTCATGTTAGAGAAAGTGAATCCAGGAACAAAAACCTGTGTAGAATTGGTTGAGGGATGTAAATTCAAGTACCTCTTCGTAGCCTTGGGAGCTTGCATTGAAAGGTTTGCAGTTATGAGGAAAGTGATTGTTGTGGATGCGACATGGCTGAAGAATGGATATGGTGGTGTTCTAGTTTTCGCGAAAGCTTAGGATCCTAATGGTCACAGTTATCCACTTGTGTTTGCAGTACTAGATGGTGAGAGTCATGCTAGTTGGACTTGGTTTTCCGAGATGCTTAAAAGTGTTATACCAGACTCTTCTGAACTTGTTTTCATGAGTGACAGAAACCAGAGCCTGATCTTCGCTATAGGAAACGTGTTTCCACAGGCTAACCATGGTCATTGTTTATGGAATTTGAAGGAAAATGTGAAATGGCATATGCTTGTAACGTCAACAAGAATATAGCGGAAGGATGCTGTTTCTGGATTAATCGATACGAAACTGGTGCCTCGGGCTGAAAACTACTTGCACGATCTGTGGGCTGTTGCACAGAAGCTATCTGTTGGGGAGCTTGATAGTTATGAGTACGAGGTCACCGACACTGAAGGAAAGATGTTTTTGGCGAGCTTGATTGAGAAAAATTGTACTTGCAAGGTGTGGGATTATGAAAATTTCATTGTCTGCACGGACTGGCTGCTTACATATATTTCACTACAAACGTTGGCATGCACATCGATATCCATGAGCTGTGCTCAAAATACTACTGGACGGAACTGTTGGCATTGGCGTATTCCAGGACACTCTACGTTGTGCCCGACAGGTCTTCGTGGAATGAACCGGATAACATCAAGGAGGTGAAGATCATGCCTCCGGATCGCATCACACGAAAGTGAAGGAAAAGACTTAAAAGTTAGTTATTTGGATGAATTAGGAGTAATGCATTTAGCTCTATTATTTGTTTATTTTGTGTTGTATGCTTCAGAAAAACTGTGTAAAACTTGGTTATCTGCTTTGTTTTTTTCCTTTGTTTTGTAATGACATTAGTATTATCAAAACTCGGTTATCATAGTTTTACATTTGATTTCTATACTCTAACTTATAATTCTTACAAACATGACAAATGTTTTTGCAAAATTTTGAAAACTTGTAATGTATGCATTATAAAACCTTGTAATTTCAATCACACTTTCTCAATGAAGAACTTCTTACAAATGAATTTTTCGAGTTATATCTATTAAACCTACATTATTGTACAGAACAATATAAATTACAATTTAAAGTACTAAAATTGAAAGCAAAACTAAAAAAAATAAATTAAAAAAATTAGTAAAACTAAATAAATTAGAAACCACCAAAAGTAGAACTATGACCAAATTTTGTAACACTAGTATTTTCTGTATAACTAAGAACAAATCTTAGGAGGGAAATGATATTTTTTCCGCCTAAACAATAAAAAAGAACGAAAGAAATTTCTCATCTCAGTTAGTGTGGGAACCGAAATTCGCACTGTCGATTTCCGTTTAAATAAGGAAACTAGGAAAAACCTAGTTTCCCAGAGGTCCCGAATATCTGCTAATACCACACGCCAAGCAATCAGAATACAATAATGACAACGATAAAGTATAAGAAATCGAAAAGAGAGCAAAGTAGATCTTATTCCAAATTCGCGTTTGGGCATTACAACAAGGTAAGAGCCTGGGCTACGAGAGCTGTCGGCGAGATTCCTAGTTCTAAAACCCTAAGACGGCAATAACCTAGTTGAGTCGCAGCTCGAATAACAAAAACGGAAATATGCCTAATTGCTCTAAGTGCTAAGTTTGCTCTGAAAATGTTCTTTTTTATGTCTCTCGCCTAGGACCCCTTATATACTGATTCCAAGGTCGGTTTACGCCTTTCCTCTTCTGCCCTTAAGCCGCCATAGCATAAAAATGGAGATATTCCATTTTT
>NC_027756.1:13285298-13295200 GCF_000695525.1 Brassica oleracea var. oleracea | reverse complement strand
ACGTAGCGACCGAACTTTGGTTCGAGCTCGGTCGCTACGTAGCGACCGAGCGGAATGGACGTTTGGTCGCTATGTAGCGACTGAGCTTTGGCTCGAACTCGGTCGCTACGTAGCGACCGAGAGGAGCACGCGTTCGGTCGCTGCATAACGATCCTTCTTGAGCTCTTGTCCGATGATTCACGTTTCTTCCGCAAAGGTTTTTCATAAAGAAGAATCTATTTCGAAAATATATTTGTCGAAGAATTTTTCTACGTTTTTCGGGGATTTGGACGTTAACTTCTTCGTAACCGTTTTTGACCCCAACAACGGCCATTAACCTTCACTTTTTCTTATCCATCTCAATCTCCTCCTAATCTCCCTCTCTCTCTCTCTCTCTCTCTCTCTCTCTCGGAATTCTCATCTCAACCACACAAGATCCTCTCACTTTTTCTTATCCATCTCTCTCTTCCTTCCTTTCGAGAGTCAAACCGGTCCATTTCCCGAATCTTCCATTTACCGACACCAATTCTCTCTCTCTCTCTTACTCTCTCTCTCTCTCTCTCTCTCTCTCTCTCTCTCTCTCTCTTCTCAGATGGAAAAAGTGAAGATGGAAAAAGCGAAGGTGGAAAAAGCGAAGATGGACATGGGTTTGGGATCGTCGACGAGGAGCCGGAATTCTTGTAGGAGATTGTGTTTTGTGGCTTACCGACGAATATAACGCAAGCTTGGACTGACAAAAACTCAGGTCAACGATTTTATAGCTGTCAGCGTTTTAAGGTATGAGATATGATATGATAATTGAACTTTAGATGTGAAAGATATATTTAAAAAGAAATTGGACCTTGTGGCAACTTGGAGATGAATGCAATTACTTCTCTTTGTTTGATGAAGAGGAAGGTACAAAATGGCAAAGAAGAGCTTTGATGATTGAAGCCCGTGATGAGATCAAGCAGAAGACAAGAGTTATTGAGCAATTAATTAAAACCATCTCAGAAAAGAAAATCAATTTGGAGACCAAAGAGACAGTGAATGACGAAAATGAAGATGAGATTGTTAGAAAGTTTGAAGAATTTTATGTTTAAGTGTTTTGGATTGTCGATCTTTCCTCATTTCAGGTCGGTATTTTCCTGTTTATTTTCCATTTCTTTGCTTCGGCGGATAGGCTTACAAGTCTTTATTTTTTTGTTTGTCTAAGACTTGTAAAACTCCAAACTTTCTATAATTTATTTTGTGGTTAACGATAGCATGAAATTGAAATTGCAACATGATCTCATGAAATTGCAACATCCCGAAAATTAAATTGAAATTGAAATTGAAATCGTAACATCAAGAAAATGCCAGAAAATGATAGTTTCAAACTTCTACATACCGAAAAGCATAGAGTTTTGAAAAATAATCCGACTTGAAACAGTTCCCAT
The DNA here is from genome assembly GCF_000695525.1 of Brassica oleracea var. oleracea. NCBI lineage: Eukaryota > Viridiplantae > Streptophyta > Magnoliopsida > Brassicales > Brassicaceae > Brassica > Brassica oleracea. Next base: position 13,293,803 of record NC_027756.1, on the reverse strand, counting down.
GAAACATCAACAAAACAACTTCGGGTTCCTTTCTTCTCTTTCTCTTTGATTCCTTCTGCCCTTCCTTCACAAACAGATGGGAACACTATCGAAAATGAACCACACTTCTTTGATTGCTTCGATGAGCTCAAATTCCTGAAAGTTACATTTACTTCTACGTCAGTTATATTAGTAATACCAAATAGTTTCCCAAAGTTATTGTAGTATTTCCTAGTATACCTACCTATTACTAATTTTACCAATTTCTCAATTTTTCACCTAGTGGTACTAGTATTACGCCATGTTCGTAAACTCGCTAGGCGTGAGTCGAGCGGTCGGTCTGGGCCTAGCGAGTTGAAAAAAATCAGAGATTAATCGCTGATTAATCAAGGATTAATTCTAAACACGGTTTTTCAATTTTCTGAAAATTGTATATATTAATTAACGATTTGCATAGAGGACATCATTTATTGAAGCGGCCCAGTGGGAATTGGGTAGGTTTATGTTGCCCGGTTGTCAGGTTCAAGCCCCAATTAGCGCATTTTTCTCTTTTTAGTGTTTATTTTCTTTAATGGCATAACCATAAATAAGTCATCATTTTCCTCAAACAGGTTTTAGGGTTACGGATACATTTTTACAGAGCCGCCATGCTTTTTTTGCTTGATTTCGTCCATTATTTTTGCGTTTTTCTTGCTGGGTATGGTTTAAATTTGTAGATTTAGCATGTATCTTCCAATTTCAAGCTTTCAAAACTTAAAAACATGAATAATTTTGTTGAGTCCGATTTAATGGCCGCCTACGTTGAAATCGCCGCGCTTCACCACCGCGTAGCGCTTCTCCGGCCGAGTACTCGGCGGTGCGGCTGCGTTTTAGAACCTGGGTATTACGTATAGTTATACCGTAATTCCTAGTTCTACACATCATTACCATAATTCATTCTTCCTTTCTTTCCTTCCTTCCTTCCTTCCCTTCCTTCCTTCACCAACATTACCAATTCAAAAAAAACCTACGAATCAAAATCAAATCCTAAATTAGGAATTCTCCTAAATTGTTACCTCGTCGTCGTCCTCCTCCTTGTCCCCATTCTTATCTCTTTCCACTACACTTTCCGAACCCTTATCCTCACCGTTATTCTCCTCTCCAGATGTAACTGCCACTGCAGCTTCGACGAGGACACTTATCGGCTCCGAGAGGACCCCATCTGTCTCTGTCGTCGTTGCTGGTCCCCCTTGCGGCCCCTCCTCCGGCGTCTCCGTCATCTCTTTTCACTCTATCGATTCACACACACAAATAGGGAAGAGAGGGGATTCGAGGACCGGATTTCAAAAGGGGAAGAACAAGAGAATTTTTTCTTCAACGGTTTGATTTTGTTACATCCGAAATTAAGGTTTCATTAATTAGGTCTGGGTGGAATCGGACTGGGTGGAATCGGTTTAAGAATGATTTACGGTTTAGGTTTAGTTTGGGTCGCGGTTTCAATTAGGTTGGATTGAATTTCGGTACAACTAGGCATAACTCAACTTTCCTATGGTTTTATGGTCTCTTACATACTATCTCAATTAAATAAAGCTAGAAATGTCCATGTTTTATAACGGGTCTATACTGGATTGCTCCATGAGACGTGGGGACAGGCAAGCTCTTGTTTCGATCAACGTCTTGAGGATATTGGTGCGACGATGGAATTTGCATGATGGCTTGTTGACGCGCCGGTGTTGGTGCCGTACAACGAACCCGAAAGAATTTGAATAAGAAGCTGGTTCTGTATTGGGTTTGTATGTTTTGCGATATACTTGTGAGCTGTTGATCAGATCAAATCCAAGTCTGAGAGCCTGCCGCGATGAAACTGAGTAAGCATTCGAAGAAATGTGGAGCTGATTGCGACAAACTCGTCACTAAGATATTGCTTGAGGCAGCAAACTTGTCACGTAGATATGTGATCATATCATTATTCTCATGAATTGTACACGACCCCATATTGTTGACTTATTGAGTATGTTGTGTGTTTTGACTTGATTCTCCTATCTACAAGCTCCTTTCTCTATGTCGGGATCAAGCCATTACTGTTGTAAGCTTGAAGGAAGCTTGAGTGTGAAGCAATCCTAGTCCTAATGAGTTTATGATCTTTAGAGATAAGGATCAAAGTTATATTTAGGAGTTAATAAATATATGTGTTTACAATTAGGATTAAGATAAGTGTGGTCTTATAAATAGCAATGTCGAGTTGTGGCATTGTTAGTTCATCTCGGGACAGAGCCCGGATCAAAGGCATATCGAATGCTCGATCCTCAGACTCAAAAGGTAGTTGACAGTCGTGATGTGGTATTTGATGAGACGAAGGGATGGAACTAGAAGCAAGATGTCTCAGAGAAAAATCAAGTTGGGATTTTAAGGTGACATTGGGAACTTTCGATAATCATGGTATACAAGATGAAGAGAAACCTGAAAAAAAGTAGGAAGAGGTTAATAGAGAAGAGAACGAAGAAGATGGAGACATGACCAGCGAGAATGAACAAGAGTCGACAGAGAGTCATCAACCAATACTAAGGAGATCGGACAGACAGACTTATAAACCAAAGTACTTGGATGATTATGTTTTGATCATCCACGTACACAGCAACAACTAGAAGATCTCCATTCTAGGACTTTTGATAGACATATGGTTCTTTCAAACATCTCTCGAACTTCAGCTCTAATAAGCACTTGTTCCACTTGTGATTCCATGCTCTAGGTGCATGTTTAAGACCATACAGCACCTTTTTCAACTTATAAACTTTGTTCTCACTACCTTTCATCGCTTAATACGAAGGAGAGCAGTTGCTATTGACCTTAAACGATGAGCCACGTTGCTTTGAAGAAGCGAAGGAACTAAGGTAATGGATTCTTGCGTATGAATATGAAATACGATATATCACCAACCTCGACGGCTGGAGTCTTGTCGTTCCACCACAAGGAATTAAACCTATCGGTCTTAAGTAAATATTCAATATCAAACATAACGCAGATGGAAGCATAGTCAAATACAAAGGTCGACTAGATTCCAAAGGATACATACAACAGTATGGTATAGATTTTGAAGAAGTGTTTGCACCAGTGGCGCGAATCGAGACCATGCGCCTACTAATTAATCTTTCTGCCGCAAACGGATGGGATATTCACCATCTTGATGTCAAAACCGCGTTTCTACATGGAGAACTAAAAGAGACAGTGTATGTTTCTCAAGGTTTCGTGGTGAAAGGTAGTGAGAACAAAGTTTATAAGTTGAAAAAGGCGTTGTATGGTCATAAAAAGGCACCTAGAGCATGAAATCACAAGTTGAACAAGTGGTTATTAGAGCTGAAGTTCGAGAGATGTTTGAAAGAACCATATGTCTATCGAAAGTCCAAGAATGGAGATCTTCTAGTTGTTGATGTGTACGTGGATGATCTGTTTGTTACTGGAACGAGTATGAGGATGATTGAAGAGTTTAAAGGAGAGATGGCCAAGAGATTTGAGATGAGTGATTTAGGAAATCTTACATACTATCTTGGTATTGAGGTAAAGCAACATGAAGAGGGTATAACCTTGAGTCAAATTCGTTATGCTCTAAATATACTTGAGGAATATGGAATGAGAGATTGCAACTCTGTTCACATACTTATGGAACCAGGGCTCAAGTTAGCCAAGTCTGAGACAAAGAGAGACATTGATGCGACTAACTACAAGAAGGTTATATGGTGCTTTCTATATATATTGCACACTAGACCAGACTTGTCTTATTGTATTGGAGTGCTGAGCACAGAATCAGATGGAGTAGCAATAAAACAATGCTTACACTATCTACGAGGTACTACTACGTTCGGTTTGACTTTTGGCCAACAAAGGATACAACGAAGCTGGTTGTTTATAGTGATAGTAGCTATAATACGGATCCAGATTGAAGTACTACTAGTCACATCTTCTACCTCGGAAGGAGCCTAATAAGCTGGTGCAGTCAAAAACAGGATACGGTGGCACTGTCGTCGTGTGAGGCTGAATTCATGGCTGGGACTGAAGCGGCCAGACAAGCGATTTGGTTGAAAGATCTTCTTGGTGAGATCATTGGAGTCTCATACGAAGTGTGGGAACCGAAATTCGCACTGTTGATTTCCATTTAAATTAAGAAAGTTATGAAAACCCTAATTTCCAAGAGGTCCCGGATATCTGCTAAACCACGAGCCAAGTAATCAGAACACGAAATAAAGACGAGAAAAATAAGAAATCGTAAAAAGAGAGCAAAAAGAAGTCTTATTCAGAATTTGCGTATGAGCGTTACAACAAGGTAGAAGCCTTGGCTATGAGAGCTGTCGGCGAGATTCCTAGTTCTAACAACCTAAGACTGGAAAACCTAGTTGAGTCGCAGCTCGAAATAACAAAAACGGAAAGTTGCCTAATTGCTCTAAGTGCTAAGTTTGCTCTCCGGCCTAAATGCTCTAAGTGCCTAGGACTCCTTATATACTCCCTCCAAGGTCGGTTTGAGCTTTCCTCTTCTACCCTTAAGCCGTCATAACTCGAAAATGGAAATATTTCATTTTTCTTGATCTTCATGATTATCTGCGGAAACTTAACATTTATCTGCGGAAATTTGACATTTTAACTTTTCTTACGGACTGAGTATAAACCGCCATAGTATCTATGGGTTTTTCCTTAAAAATCGTAAGTGGGCTTCTAATTACGTTTTAGACCAATTTGGGCCGTCTTTCGACTTGAAACGTTTATTACGACTTTTATCGATAAAACTAAACTTTCCGCGATCTTTATCGTAAAGCTTAAGTGATAACTCCAATCGATGGGAGTGAGAAATGATATGGCTGCGGTACAAAGGAGCTAGCATTAAGGAACAGACGAGAATGCACAGATTTGGGTCGTACCCGTTGATCGACGTTCGAGACAGTTTCGTTGCTACGTAGAGACCTGATCCGCGCTAGATCGGTCGCTACGTAGCGACCGAACGAATGGCTTGGTCGGTCGCTACATAGCGACCGACTCGTTCGCGGGTCGGTTGCTACATAGCGACCGACTCGTTCGCGGGTCGGTCGCTACATAGAGTCGGTCGCTACGTAGCGACTGACTCGTTCGCGGGTCGGTCTCTACGTAGCGACCGACCGAGTGGCTTGGTCGGTCGCTATCGGTTGCTATGTAGCGACCGGCTCGTTCCTGACCGGTCGCTACGAGGCGACCTTGTTTGAATCCTTTTCTGATGTTTTATGAACGTGTTCTTGGACTATGGGTGTTTAGTTTCGATGGATCAACCGAGATTAGTGCAAGATTTCACCGCAAGGGTCTTCGTAAAGATTTCTCTACGAAGATTTCTTTTTCGTAAAAGCGTTCATGCCAATTTTTACGGATATTTGGATGATAATTTCACCGTGTCCGTTTTTTACCCCCAACAGTTAGCCCCCCCACCCCGTTAGAATCGTGGATTGCGATGAGATTCTAGCGTGCGGTTTTGGCGATTTGGTCAAGATAGGCGTATTTGGACGAAGTTTATATCCAAGAATCCGTGGACAAATAGTAACTTTTAATGCCTATAAGAAAGGAGGTAACTTTCCTCATAATTTTCACTCACTTATTTTCATAAGAAGTTTCTTGAGAAAAAATTTCCTTTTCCCTCTCCTTCTCTTTTTTTTTTATTTTTTTTTAAGTTTAAAAGATGTCTAGCAGAAAAAAAACTTTGAAAAGAGGTACCTCCCACGGTTCTTCGTCCGAGGGTGTTCAAGATGACGATATTCTTGTCCCGAAGGCTGAGTCCTTGCCTCACTCGATCAATCCTGCCGATGGGGAGGCGTACTGGATTGTGAGATATGGTTTGAATACTCCCCCTATTGACAAGTCAATTCCTGTCATGAACCAGCGTTCGGTCGAAAAAGGCGCGCCGAGCAGAAGAACCGTTCAATTTCTTAAGGCCGTGCGGGTGTTCTACTGAATTTTAGATGCGGTAGAGTTTCGAATTCCTTGTCGAGGGGAAAGTTCTGATAATCCCCCGGAGGGTTACTTTACTTGCTACGAGTCATTCTTAGTGCGCTGTCGTTTGTGCTTTCCGATCCCTGAAATCATAGTCCGTGTGTTGGACCGCTTCGAGGTATCGATAAGCCAGCTGAGTCCCAACAGTTTTCAGCATCTCATTGGCGTCGTAATCTTGAGCTATGAGCATGGCCTCTCCCTTACCACTGACCACTTTGAAGCGATCTTCAGGATGCAACTTGTCTCGAAACTGCACCTCAACCGGTTGGTTCCTCGGAAATACATGACGGTGATTAAGGGGCTGATTTCCAACTCTAACTCGTGGACGGAGTTCTTCTTATTTGTTCGTGTAAATGCTGCGTCCGTCGAAGAGAATTGCATTCCACTGTTCCGGAGCAAGCCGAATGACAGTCCCTTCATCAACCCGAAGACGTAATCGAAATGAGGGATCTCCTCAGGAATGGTCCATTTTTCTGGATCTTCTTTACACCGAGGAGGGTTCGCAAGGCGTTGAGACTCGTGCATCTCAATCTTGGAGTGGCCGTAGAAGCGGATAATGATTCCGAGTCCGATGATCCTGCTCCTTGTGACGTTCCGCGGAGGAGACGAACGTGAGGTCCTCTAAGGGTAAAGGCATTGATCTTGGTGATATAGAGTTTTCCGTAGATGAATCTATTCTTCCAGGATGGGATCCGGACCTTTCTTATGGTGACGGTAGCGGTTCGAGCGAGGTACCTATTCTGGATTTTTGACGAGTTCTTTGCCAGCTTACCCTCGAGTTTTGATACTCCTTCGTCCAAGGATGAATTGGGAAGGTCCAAGGTAGTCGCGGAAGGATCACGCATAATCAACGGGGTTAGTCTCTTTCTTCTTTAGGAACTTTGCGGATAGAAACATGCGCTTCTCTTTTTCTTTACGTTTAGTCATTTTTGCAGGGCTTGAACATACTTGGCTCAGCTCATGAAACGAGCCACAGCGAGGCCATGGTGGTTTACCGCTTCAAGGCAGAGAAAGCGGAAAAGGACCTTGCGCGTATGCAAAACGAATTTTTAGAGCGAGATTCGAAGCTTGCCAAGGATCATGACAAGGCCATCCGTCGAGCGGAAAGGAGAGGTAGGAGAGAGGTTGTCGAGGTGATGAGAAACTATTCCTCTCAGTTCAAGACCGAGTATAGAAACCTTAAGGAGGCTTATTCCCTGGTAGGCGATTTTCGCGAGTGTCGTGGTTCGGTTGGTGCCCTCTGGAAGACGCAGGTGGACGACTTCGTTTTCAAGGATGAGATGAAAATCATGAAAGGTAGCATGACTGATCATACCCACACTGAGGCACTTATTTCCCCGATTGATGGGAGGATTCAGGGATTCTGGGATCCTATTCCGGTTTCTCCCGATACGGAGGAGGTCGCGACCGAGGCTGCTGGTTATGATGAGGAAGTGGATTGTCCCGCGGATGCATTCGGAGCTTCCATGTCCGGGGGTTTTAACTTTGATCTGTGAGAATCAAAGTTAGCATTTGACGGGAAGAGGTTTCCCCCTATCTTGTGTTTATGGCCGAGTGTGGCCTTTATTATCTGTATCTGGCCGAGTGTGGCCTTTATGTTTAGACTTTGTGTGGGCCTGTTTGGCTGCTTCGATTTTATCGAGACTGGCCGGTGGTGGCTTCGAATCTCTACCGTTTTGCGGTTTTATATATGATGAATATTTATCGAACTATTTTGTTCTGAATATGTCTGAAATAAATATAAGTTGTCGTCTCATATTTAGTTCTAGCGAGACGTTCAATCTGTTGGTTTGCTCGAGATGTGAATTTTCGTAAAAGTTAATTATTTATTTTTACGAAGTTTCATGAATGTTCAGATATGGACGGAGAGACATGTTTTAAGATCTCGTATCATTTTTTAGATATCATGTCTTGAGATGTTAGAGACCAGTGCGATGGGTTTAAGGCAAGACCTAGGTTTACTTTCGGTTTTAAGGTTTATGCGGTGACTAGCTGGCTATCGATTTTCCTGTTGCGATTTCAACCTGATTCATACCGATTTAAAGTCCGCGATAGGTTCTCGGCTTATACAACTTGTATGGTGTGAATCGAGCATCTCTCCAGAGACAATTTTTAAGCCAACTAGAAGTGCTTGACCAAAATTTTTGATTTTTTATATAGCGCGCTTTTATCCTGGTGTCGGATGTTTGAGGATCAGAATGATCAGGGTGCGTTTGTTTAAGACGGCTGATGTGCTCGTCGGGTAGGATGTAAATATTTGTTGAAATTTTATTGTCGCGTTTGGACCGTTGTTCGTATAATTTCGATTCTAACTTTGACGACGTCTCGCTGTTACTTCGAAGGTTATAAATTCGCTTTAAGTTCTGAAAGGTTTGCGAATGTTTTGCAACTTGGACCAGATACGGCCGTTGACAAGAATTTAATGTTTGTAGAGATTTTTGTGTAGCTAAAGCTTAAGAGTTCATAAAATGTGTATTTGTAGTAAAAGTTTTAAAAAGCCCGAGTACAATAATGCATGTTTTAAAACGTGGGAGTATACGAGTATAC
>NC_027756.1:13264924-13285244 GCF_000695525.1 Brassica oleracea var. oleracea | reverse complement strand
ATTTTAGAGAGGGGGATAGCTGAACTCATCTTTCGACGAGCTGCCTACGTACTTCTTTCGAGGATCAAGCCATCTCGTAGTTCTATTTTATGCCGAGAGTGTTTCTACTCGGCGGTTGGTGCTGTGTTGATCGCCTTAATCGTGGTGACTGTGGCAGGATCAATGTCTTTGTCCGGGTTTTTCTTTTCCGGTTGAGTGACAGGGTTGACTTTGGAATCAGGCTGAATTTCGATATCCGAGGCATTTTCTCCAGCAGACGATGTCTGGTCGTCTTTCTTTGAAGTGTTTTCGGCCGAAGGCTGAGTTAACTTCATGCGTTTGCGAGTTATCATCGCAGTGGTTGTGATTTGTCTTAGCTTATGCTCTGCAAGAAAGCAAAGTCACGACTGTTTCTGACAACCCCAGATGACAGCAACCCCGCTCTGGGTCGGGAATTTGATGCCCAGGTGATATGTAGACGGAACGGCTTTCATGGGGTTCAGCCATGGGGTTCCCATGATCAAATTAAAGATAGCAGGGTGATCGACTACCGCGAAGTCGACGATCTTGGTGACTTCCTTGGCCATGACTGGTAGTCGGATTGATCTGAGAGTCATTGACGTTTCGCCTGAAAAACCCGTCAATGGTTTTGGTATCGGGGTAATTTCCTCAAGTTCGATGTTCATCCTCTTGAGAGTGTCATGGAAGACAACATTAACTGTGCTCCCTGTGTCAATGAGGACCCTTGCGACTTCCAGAATCTCGTATGACAAGGTCTATGACGAGTGGATCGCAGTGAGGCTGATCGATTCCGCCGGCTTCCTCTTCCGTGAAAGTTATGAGTTGCTTTGACCATCTCGGGGAGGAGACCACGAGATCATGTTCACTCTGCCTTTGACTCGGCCTTTCGCTGGTAGGCCTTGATGGCCGAGACCATGTCGTTGCAGTACTGTGATCCTTTGATGATCATGTTCACTCTGCGACGATTTTTATCGTTTCCTTTGTGGTCTGATCTCCATCCGCGTTTATCCCCTACTTGATTTCTTCGAGGAGAATTTTCTGCGGGTGGACTTTTGTCAGTTTTTGGAGGGCGATCGGTCTCAAGGACGAGATCTTTAACGCTGGTTACTTCGGAGATCTCTCCAGCTAGTAGCTTTGAGGCCAGTCTCGCTCCCAAGACTTTCCAGTTAGTCATCGAGTGTCCTCGGGTCTGGAGGAACTCGCAGAAGATGTTTTCGTCGTATCCTGGATTACGAGTCCATGTATTGCCTGAGGTTCTGCCTTGTTCCGAACTGACTGCGTAGTTATGCGCCCCTTGGAGTTCTTCCCCCTCGTGATGGACGTACTTGTGGTTACAAGAGTTTTTCTTTTTAGTCTTTTGGTCTGCATCTTTTGAGGACGTCTTTGTCGGCTTATGTTTTTTCCACAAAACTTTGGTTTCTTCCTCGATTATGATGTAGTCCATTGCCTTGTGAAGGGCGTCTTGGATCGTTCGTGGTTTGTCGAGGGTTATCCATTTTCTGAATTTTGACTTGTACCAGGGCATTTTTCTGAGTGCGTCCATGTCCACCTTGTCGCTTATTCTGCAAACCCTTGACATAACCAGCTTGAATTGGCTTATGAACTCGCGGAGAGGTTCGTCCTCTCTCTGAGATAGACTCCAGAGATCGACATCAGATGTTTCTCTATCTATGAACATCGAGTACTGTTTGAGAAATTCAGATGCCAGCTGGCGAAAACTTCTGATGGAGTTGCGTTTAAGGCGTGCAAACCATTCGAGCGCTGCTCCTTCCAGATTTTCGACGAACACCCGGCGTCTTTTTCGCTCTCCTTCATTCTGGCCCTTCCCATCGTGATGTGGAAGGCTTGAAGATGTGCTTTAGGATCAGTCGTCCCATTGTATATTGGTACTTTGATTTTTCCCGGGTCAGATACCTTGGTATCAGAGATGTGTGCAGTGAAAGGGGTTTTCCGAGCTCCCTCAAGTAATCTGTCGATCTCTGGGGCAACCCTGGTAGCATGATGAATCTGGGACTTCACGGCCTTTACTTCTGCTGCAGTTTTAGTTATGTAATCACGAAGGTCACGTATGTCCGATTTTTCGCCAGCAGCTTTCCGAGCCTGTCGGCGTTTGCTGCGAGTAATCGCGGTCTGTTTTTCGGCTAACTCCTTCTGTTTGACCCAGTAGAGGTTTTCCTCTTCTTCCGTCATAGGTTTATCGAACAGAGAGTCTTCCCGAGCCGAACGGCTTCTGGTTCTTCTTGGATGTACGTCAGCGTCCTCTTTTGTATCGTCGGAAACGTCGCTGGGATCCAAGTTGACAGGCTCGATTTCATCGACCTATGTGTCCCTTGCGGGAGTGATATCACTCAAATTACCCTAAAAAGTGATTTATACTCTCTCAAATAAGAAGTCGAGTTGTAGTACTTAGGGATCAAATTCACAAGGAGCTAGGGAACCAAATAAATCTAATTCGTTTGATTAAGCTAGGCTAATAAGTTTAAAGCAGTAAATAAATATATGCAAAGCAGTAAATAGTAAACAAGTTGAACAAAACAATTGTTCAGCTTGGCAAAGAGTTGTTTGATCGAAGGATGGTTACTAGACTTAGGGTTTCATTCAGGTTATTAGAACTCTAAACTATAGATGCTAAGGATTGATTCTAGAACTCGATATCTAATGCAAAAGACAACCAGCTCTCACTATGAGTCTAATCTATTGACCAAGTTCAGTGCTTCAGCTCTCGCATGTTAACACAGATCGAGCATCGATCGATGCTATGGTATGAGCGTCGATCGATGCTACGGATTGAGTGTCGATCGATGCTATGGTATAAGCGTCGATCGACACTGCCTTAGTCAAGCATTATCGATCTGATCGATTATGTTCAACTAGATTCCTAGACCAACTCTCGTATGCGCCTAGGTATCTAATCCAGCAGGATTCGGGTTCCGTTAATTGATTGCACTCTCGTGCCTCTCAATTATCCTATGATTCTAGGTTCAAGCAATTAGTCACACTCTCGTGGTTTTCCAACTACTCTAGATCCTAGTATTACAAGCTATCCTGATGTAGAGATCTTTAGATATCCTAAGAGTCATATAATTCAGAAATTCATTCAAAACCCTAGAAATTCCTAAACCTAGCAGGTGGATCTACTCATGCATGATGTTTGTCACAGAAATCATAGATGAATAGATGAATAACATAAAATACAAATAAAACCAAAACAATGGAGTTCCAAGAGGACTCTGAAGGAGTTCCTCTCTTCTCTCCTAACCTAGAAATATGAATAAAATAAAGCTTAGCCGTCAACAATGGCTTAGAAAACACATAAATAGGGTTTTAGGTCGTCCAAGGGTATTCTGATCATTTGTGGTTGCTTCTGCGCTTCAGTCGGTCATAAAATATGCTCAGCCCATATTCTGTCATCACTGTAGACCAATACCAATGCTACAACGTCGATCGACAGTCCTTCATCTCCTCGACAGCTTCCCCTTGCGAGGCAGACTGACCACTTTTCAGTAAAATGGACATAACCTCTGCTACAGAATGCTGATTGACCTCAAACTGGTGGCATTTGAAATCTAACCCAACGCTCTATCTTGTGTCAAACGATGGGTTCAATCTAACGGTGGAAAGGTCTCCATCCGTAGCTAGACATCTGACACGCCTGTGCAGTTATGCACCTCAAAAGGCTCCAAAATCACCATATTTATACAGAATGTACCTGAACCTGTAAATACTCTAAATATACTCTATATAATAGTAATTAGTTATTAAAACACCTATATACCATGGCTAATAATGTGTAAAATTCATGGTATATCAGGGAGGTAGAGGGTTTTCAGAGTTTCGTTTCTCAACAGGGGATGTTTCGCTGGGGTTTTGACCCGAAGGACGTTCCTGCGACGTTCCCGGACACTCGAGTGGAGTTTTGAAGTCGAGTCTTTTCCCGCAAATCTTTGTGGTTCCGTGGGGACGGATTGATCGAGTCCCTGCTGTTAAGGTTTCGACCTGTTTAGTCAAGGTGTTCGCGAGTTTATCATGTTCTTCCGACTTTTTTTCATAGGTGGCAAACATCTTTTTAAACTCCTCGAGCGTTTCGGCGTTGGCTGGTGCGTTGGCCGCGGAGACATCCGCCGCTGGAGTGTTTAGATTGGTGTTGCTTCCTCCGTTGAGAGGAGTCTGCAGGTTATTCATGTCGTCAGTTGTCATGTCTGGTGGAGCGTCTTGCGGCTGAGAGTTAGATTGATCTGTACCCCTCCCCCTCCTTCTAGCGCCAAACTGTGGGAACCGAAATTCGCACTGTCGATTTCCGTTTAAATTAGGAAAGTTAGGAAAACCCTAATTTCCCAGAGGTCCCGGATATCTGCTAAACCACGCGCCAAGCAATCAGAAGACGAAATAAAGACGAGAAAAATAAGAAAATCGTAAAAAGAGAGCAAAAAGAAGTCTTATTCCTAATTTGCGTATGAGCGTTACAACAAGGTAGAAGCCTCGGCTACGAGAGCTGTCGGCGAGGTTCCTAGTTCTAACAACCTAAGACTGCAAAACCTAGTTGAGTTGCAGCTCGAGATAACAAAAAACAGAAAGTTGCCTAAATGCTTTAAGTGCTAAGTTTGCTCTGAAAAAAGTTCTCCCTTGTGCCTCTCGCCTAGGACTCCTTATATACTCCCTCCAAGGTCGGTTTGAGCTTTCCTCTTCTACCCTTAAGCCGTCATAACTCGAAAATGGAAATATTCCATTTTTTTTATCTTCGTGATTATCCGCGGAAACTTAACATTTATCTGCGGAAATTTTACGTTTTAACTTTTCTTACGGACTGAGTATAAACCGTCATAGTATCTATGGCTTTTTCCTTAAAAAATCGTAAGTGGGTTTCAAATCATGTTTTAGACCAATTTGGACCGTCTTTCGACTCGAAACGTTTATTACGATTTTTATCGATAAAACTAAACTTTCCGTGATCTTTATCGTAAAGCTTAAGTGATAACTCCAATCGATGGGAGTGAGAAATGATATGGCTGTGGTACATAGGAGCTAGCATTAAGGAACAGACGAGAATGCACGGATTTGGGTCGTACCCGTTGATCGACGTTCGAGACAGTTTGGTTGCTACGAAGTGACCTGATCCGCGCTGGATCGGTCGCTACGTAGCGACCAATCGAATGGCTTGGTCGGTCGCTACGTAGCGACCGACTCGTTCAAGGTATCATTTTATAAGAGAATGTGTTGAATAGAAACTACTTGAAGTTGAGCATGTACCTGGAAGTGAACAAAAGGCAGATATCTTAACAAAGGCATTGGGGAGAATCAAGTATAAAGAGATGAGAGAGTTGATTGGAGTTCAAGATTTGAAAGACATGAAATTCAAGCTTAAGGGGAAAAATGTTGTAAGTTTGAAGGAAGCTTGAGTGTCAAGCTACCCTAGTCCTAATAAGTTTATGATCAAAGTTATATTTAGGAGTTATCTAAATATATGTGTTTACAGTTAGGATTAGGATAAGTGTGGTCTTATAAATAGCAATGTCGAGTTGTGGCATTGTCTAAGTGTGTGAGTTTAGAGAGCTTAAGTTTTGTGTGAATTTCTTAAGCACTAACTAGAGTGAGTTCTTATTATCTTTGAGTTCATGCATTCGAGTTTGATAGACAATAAGTACTGCCGAGACCGGTGAGTTTGAACTGTTACTGCATAGATCACGACATGTGTTAATACGACGAACTCAACATCAAATTGGTTTGAAGTTTCGAGGATAATTCAGAGATGTTGATCAAGTTCGAGAATGCCGAGATGTAATCGTGTGATAACACGATGAACTCCATATTCATGGCAAGCTCAATCAAGACGATGGTCTTGATTGGGCTTTTGGCTTCTGATAATATAATTAGGCTTTGGGCCCAAATTGATTTCTCTGAAGCAAACTTGGAGACGTTCGGAGAGTTTGATCTCGTATGGCAAACCCGATGCAATTGATATCACTCAAATTACCCTAAGGAGTGAATTACTCTCTCAAATAAGAGGTTCAGATATAGTACTTATGGATCGAATCCACGGAGACTCTAGGATTACACAATAGATTATGGTCTTTGAAATATGCTAGATTAATTGGTTTATAGGTTTTAAAGCACTAAATGAATTGGTGAGCAAGGTTATTGCTCGATTGGTTTGTTTTGAGGATGTTAACAGTTGGGAGAATAGCTAGATTTAGGTATATTCTCAGGTATGATAAGTAAATAACTTAATTCGGGTCTTTAGGGGTTTATTGATATTAATTGTTCTTGAATTCAAACTCAGATATAAACAATTAGATTATCTAATCTGGATCTCGGAAAGCTAACAATACATATATCAACCTTATGAGAATCCTAAATCTAACAGTGAGATTACTCAGACATATTCATAAAAGACATGGTTATGATGGTCTGAATAATATTGCAATAGATAAATAAACAGAACAGAGTAAAGAAACAAAGGGAGTTCAAGATCTTCCCTCTCTCAAGGTGTACAGATCTCTCTTTCCAATCCTAAGCTCTCTCTATCTAGAATAGAATGAAGCTTAACCATCAACAATAGCTTAGAAACAGTAAAATAGGGTTTCAGGTCGTCCAGGGATATATTGGTAATATGTGGTGACTTTTGGGCCTAAATTGGTCACGAAACAGCCTTGGCCTGTTTTCTTGGATCACTGTCGACCGAGACCAATGATGTTTCATCGATCGACAGTCTTTCATCTTCTCGACAGCTTCCTCTCGAGAGGCAGACAGACCACTCTTCAGTAAAACGGGCATAACTTCTGCTACAGGATGCTGATTGACCTCAAACCGGTGGCATTGAAAAGCTAACTCAAAGATATATCTTATGTCAAACTATAGGCTCAATCTAACGATGAGAAGGTCTCCATCCATAGCTAAACATCTGATGCGTCTGTCTAGATCTGCACTCAAAAGGCTCCAAAATCACCATATTTCTCCAGAACGTACTTGAACCTGTAAAAACTCTAAATAGACTCTATATAGTAGTAAATATATATTAAAACACTTATATACCATGGTTAAAAGTGGGTAAAATTCATGGTCTATCAACTCCCCCAGACTTACTCTTTTGTTTGTCCTCAAGCAAAACATACTAGAGTAGTCTCTCTGAGAGAGGTTTGAAAACAGCAGGGATTCTCATGATTTAAAACTTAGAATCATCACATCTGCAATATTGCAATCCACATCTAAAAAGTCCTAATCACAAAAGCACATTATACCATATCCTAGCTTAGCAACCAAATTCACCTAGCCAAAAACTTACCCAAACCATGTCTGACATTCCCCTCTACCAACCTCATTTCTTAGCATAAATAAAAGTGCAGGCTTTACCTCGGGAGTATCGATCACAACATGCAAGGATTATCAAATAAGTATCTGGATCTGCAGGTAAAAGTTAGTTCATATCTTTTCTCTCTATTAATTTCTCTCTTTAGTCAAAGTCTGCTTCTATTGCAGGATCATTGACCAAAATTGGACATGCTTCCATGAATCAAGCCTTAATGGTGGTTGCCACCAAGTTTTGTTCACTTCTTTTTGACCTATATCCAAGAATTCATGTGAATCGAACCTTGATGATTGCCACCACCAAGTCCCATTCGAATTCTTTATGTTGGAATCCTTATGAAGTAAGCCTTAATGGTTGTAGCCACCAAGTCATGTTCGGATTCCACCTAACTAACACCTATTATATATATATAATTTTTTATATATATATATCTTTTTCTTTTTTTTTCTTTTCATTTCGTTTTTTTTTTTTTTAGGGGGGGGCCAAAAATTTCATAACTTGGGCTAGAGGTTTATCTACTTATCCCAATAAAACAATATGTACTGTCGATCGATATCGACATGCTCTTATCGCTCGATTTTATAATCTTCAACTCGGATTTTTTTTTCTTTTTTTTTTAATTAACTTAAACTAAATCCTAAATATTCTAAAACTAGAAATGGGTTGCCTCCCATTCAGCGCTTATTTTAAGTCTTGAGCTCAACTCGAGGTCCGATCTGTCTAATTATTAGGAAGAAGGCCTAAGTTTAAAGGCCTGCTAATTGGCGGTTTAGCCCAATAGTGTTTCACTCGTTAACCATTCACTGTAAATTCTTCTCCTTTATCGTTTATAAGTGTGATGGCTCCATAATGTTTGACATCCACAACAGTGAAAGGACCTGACCAACGAGATCAGAGTTTTTCGGGAAACAGCGTAAGCCGAGAGTAATATAACAACACTTGATCATTTGGTTCGAAGTGCCTGGAGATGATCTTTTTATCATGCTATGCTTTCGTTTTCTCTTTATAGATCTTTGAACTCTCATAGGCTAAGTGACTTATTTCATCCAGCTCGTTAAGCTGCATTAGTCTCCTTTCGGCAGCTGGTTTGATGTCGAAATTTAGTAATTGTATAGCCCATGTTGTCTTATGTTCTAGCTCAACTGGTAAGTGACAGGATTTTCCATAGAGTAGGTGAAATGGGGTTGTTCCTAATGGGGTTTTGTATGCAGTTCGGTAGGCCCAAAATGCATTGTACAGTTTTCAAGACCAATCTTTCCTAGAAGTTCCTTCGGTCTTTTCTAAGATTTCTTTGATCTGTCGATTTGAAACTTCTACTTGTCCACTTGTTTGCGGATGGTAGGGTGTAGAAACTCTGTGGTGAACTCCGTTCTTCCGGAGTAATCCGTCAAAAACTTTGTTAATAAAATGGGAGCCACCGTCGCTTATGACTATTCTAGGAACTCCAAATCTTGGAAAAATTATGCTATTGAAAAGCTTGATAACTACAGATGCGTCATTTGTTGGGGAAGCTACTGCTTTGACCCATTTTGATACATAATCAACAGCGACTAGTATGTATTTGTTCCTGTACGAAGAAGGGAAAGGACCCATGAAATCTATTCCCCAACAATCAAAGACTTCTACCTCTAGAATAGACTTCTGTTCCATTTCATGTCTTTTACTGATTTTCCCCCTTCGTTGGCATCTGTCGCATTGTGCTATGAATGCATGAGCATCGTGAAACATGGTCGGCCACCAGAATCCAGCCTGAAGGATTTTTGATGCTGTTTTAAAGGTTGCACAATGTCCAGCGTAGTCGGATCCATGGCATTGGAATAAAGTATCATGGATTTCATTTTCGGCGACGCAACGTCTATATATCCCGTCAGAGCAATGTTTATAGAGATGTGGCTCGTCCCGGTTATGTCTCCTCACTTCTCTTAAAAACTTCTTTCTTGTATACACTCTCAACTCTTCGGGTTCTATGTCAGCAGCTAAATAGTTCGCTATATCAGCGTACCAAAGTATGCTCTTTGAACCTTGTCCGACTGCGTGCACTTCCCGATGCAGACTTTCATCTACGGGGGAATCATGGTCAGGGTACAGCTCGTTGTATGCGACGTTTACTTTTATATCGAAGGTGAGGGTTATGGGATTTTTTTATTTATTTAGATCATCTGGAGTGTCAGTCGACATAGCATTGTCGTCGTCGATCGACATAGCATCGTCGTCGTCGATCGACATAGCATCGTCGTCGTCGATCGACAGTTCCTCAGAAGTGAGACAAATATTTCCGACGAATAAACCCGTTTGGTAAACGTTTTCTGTTGGTAAGAAGTCATCGATAGGAACGTCATCTTCTATTCGTATCCGATAAAGATGATCTGCAACTCCGTTTTCTACTCCTCTTTTATCTTTAATCTCGATATCGAATTCTTGAAGTATAAGGATCCATCGCAGGAGTCGTGGTTTCGCATCTTTCTTTTTCATTAAATATTTAATTGCAGCGTGGTCAGTATGAACGATGACTCGCGAACCAACCAGGTATTGGCGGAACTTTTCAAATGCATAAATTACAGCAAGCAGTTCTTTTTATGTTGTTGTGTAATTCCTTTGTGCCTCGTCGAGTGTTCGACTGGCATAGTAAACTGCATGTAGCTTTTTTTCTTTTCTTTGGCCTAGAACTGCTCCTACAGTGAAATCGCTCGCATCGCACATGATTTCGAAAGGAAGATTCCAGTCAGGTGCTTGTACGATGGGGGCAGTTATCAAGGCTTTCTTTATTTCCTCAAAAGACTTTACGCATTCTGGTGAGAAGTCGAATTTAACTTCTTTATAGAGGAGGGAGGTGAGAGGTCTAGCGATTTTGCTAAAATCATGTATGAACCTCCTGTAAAATCCGGCATGCCCGAGAAAACTTCTCACGTCTTTTACGTTTGCGGGTGCAGACAGGCCGGTCGTTACCTCAATCTTCTCCCGATCTACTTCTATGCCAGCAGCGGACACTTTATGTCCTATGACGATTCCATCATTAACCATAAATTGATATTTTTCCCAATTCAGAACAAGGTTCTTTTCTTCACATCTTGCCAAGACTTTACATAGGTTATCGAGACAGTTTTTGAAATTGGATCCATATACGGAAAAATCGTCCATAAAGACTTCCATGAAATCTTCTATCATATCTGTAAAGATTGACATCATGCATCGTTGGAAAGTGGCAGGGGCATTACAAAGACCGAATGGCATTCTAC
This sequence comes from Brassica oleracea var. oleracea, assembly GCF_000695525.1. Taxonomy (NCBI): domain Eukaryota; kingdom Viridiplantae; phylum Streptophyta; class Magnoliopsida; order Brassicales; family Brassicaceae; genus Brassica; species Brassica oleracea. The sequence continues at coordinate 13,274,705 of NC_027756.1, read as the reverse complement.
GGTATACAAATGTTCCGTAAGGGCATGTAAAGGTGGTCTTTTCTTGATCGTCAGGATGTATAGGGATTTGGAAAAATCCAGAGTATCCGTCAAGAAAACAGTAGTATTGGTGATTTGCCAATCTTTTCAACATTTGATCAATGAAGGGTAAGGGAAAGTGATCTTTTCTGGTGGCAGCGTTTAGCTTCCTATAATCGATACACATTCGATGTCCAGTGACAGTTCGCGTGGGAATGAGTTTGTTTTTATCATTCTTAACCACTATAATTCTGCCTTTCTTAGGTACAACATGCACGGGGCTCACCCAGTTACTATCCGAAATTGGGTGGATGATTCCAGCATCTAGAAGTTTGATAATTTCCTTCGTAACAACTTCTTACAAGTTCGGGTTTAGCCTTCTTTGATGTTCCACTGACGATTTGGAATCGTCTTCTAAGTGAATCCGGTGCAAGCACAGATCTGGAGAGATACCAAGAATATCCTCGAGAGAGTATCCGAGGGCTTTCCTATACTTGCGCAGTTTATTTAATAACAACGTAAGTTCTCCGTCGGTTAGGTTGGCATTTACGATTACGGGATAAGAATTATTGTAGAGAAAAGCATACTTTAGTCCGGCAGGCAATTGCTTTAACTCAATATTTGGTGCTTTTTCGGGATTCCAATTCTCTAGAGGGGATGGTTGTCGATCGACAGTGGCCCTTAAATTTCGATCGATTTTCATTTCCGAATCGTCATCCTCCACATCATCGACATGCTATTCCTACACTTGTGTCCATTAATCTTGCGTATTCATCAGCTCTGATGTCAATGCTAAATGTTTCCTCTTCGGTAGATGTGAGCACTTTTTTCACGGGATCATCTGAGAATTGGTCTATGAAGGATTCTTCAGCCAACTCAGAGATATCGTCCACGTAAGAGGCTTGTTTATCGATTAAGGGTCGTTTTATCAGTTTTTCAATATCGAAGGTCATTGGAATGTTTCCAATGTTTAAACATATTCGACCTTCCTTGACGTTGATGATTGCACCAGCGGTAGCTAGAAATGGTCTACCTAAGATGAGGGGATCTTTTGGTTCATTCTGGTATTTCAACACAACGAAATCCATTGGTACGTGGCAGTTTTTAATTCTTACCGGCACGTCATCTAGCACTCCCTCAGGTATTCTAATGGATCTATCAGGAAGAACCAAAGTTAGTTTGGTGGGTTTGAACTCGTCGTATTACAGGGATATCGCGATAGAGTGTGGCATGAGATTCACGCTGGATCCTAGGTTTCAAAATATCGATCGACAGGGCTGTCGCTGCGTCGTTCGATACTTCTTCCAGAAAGCTTTACGGAAAGGTTTGATTTATATTCTATAACTCACTAGATTAACGCTCGTCTGTATCTAGTCAGTTAAATCGTACTAGTTTATTTTCAGGTATTGAGTCAAGCAATGGCTTGATCTCAATTAATCATAAGATCTAAGATTCAGGGTTTATCAACCCTAAGCTTAGTAGTAAGAACAACTAGATGAAGAACTAATTAAATCATCCTAACAACAATTTAAGCTAGCAATACATATATCAACCTTATGAGAATCCTAAATCTAATAGTGAGATTACTCAGACATATTCATAAAAGACATGGTCATGATGGTCTGGATAATATTGCAATAGATAAATAAACAGAACAGAGTAAAGAAACAAAGGGAGTTCAAGATCTTCCCTCTCTCAAGGTGTACAGATCTCTCTCTCCAATCCTAAGCTCTCTCTCTCTAGAATAGTATGAAGCATAGCCGTCAACAATGGCTTAGAAACAGTAAAATAGGGTTTCAGGCCGTCCAAGGGTATATTGGTAATATGTGGTGACTTCTGGGCCTAAATTGGTCACGAAACAGCCTTGGCCTGTTTTCTTGGATCACTGTCGACCGACACCAATGATGTTTCATCGATCGACAGTCCTTCATTTTCTCGACAGCTTCTTCTCGCGAGGCAGACTAACCATTCTTCAGTAAAACGGGCATAACTTCTGCTACAGAATGTTGATTGACCTCAAACCGGTGGCATTGGAAATATAACTCAAATATCTATCTTTTGTCAAAAGATGGGCTCAATCTAACGGTGGGAATGTCTCCATCCATAGCTAAACATATGTGCAAATCTGCACTCAAAAAGCTCCAAAATCACCATATTTCTCCAGAATGTACCTGAACCTGTAAACACTCTAAATAGACTCTATATAGCAGTAAATATATACCAAAACACTTATAAACCATGGCTGAAAGTGGGTAAAATCCATGGTCTATTAGCAATACTCTCCCTTTTTTACCTTTTCTTTTGCACACATTTTTAAAAAGAAACCAATAGCATGGCACTTGTAGAAAGTTTAAACAATTATGATGGCCAAGGTAAAGTCAAACCTAATTAACAATTGCTAAGCAATATATATTCTAACTAAGTGTCTTTCTGCGCCATGTGCAGTAAAAAAATTGAAAATATTTTTAACAGATAAATATAAATTATATTTTAAAATAAAATTTCATTAATATTGTAAATTTTCTTTTTCGTATCAATATTTTAATATAAATTTGATTTAATTAAACATAAAAATATATTTAAGAATATGCATGTATATATTTGAAATTATAATCTTAGATAGATTTTTCTATCTATTTATTTTAATTAAATATATTAAATAAATTTGTAAAAGTTGCATAATTACGAAAAATTAAAATTAAATAATATTTATAAAATTTGTAGATATATAAGAAAATAATAATTTTACGATTAAATTTTTATAATTTTCTAAAAAAAATGTATACATTTTTGAAAAATTTATTAATAAAATTGTATAATTTAAAAATATATAATTAAATTATATTTCGAAATTTATAATTTCATATTTGAATATATTATTTTAATGATGATTTATGAGTTATTCCCATATTCTAAAAAAATTCCAAAAATATAAATTGACATTAAATGTAATATATGAGTTATTACCATATTTTAAAAAGTTTACTAAAAATATAAATTAACATTAAATGCAATTGTCCATGTCATATTAAGCTATAAGACATGTCATTAATTTCAGTAGCCGTGTCATATTTGTTTTGTGAAATCCCCTAGACTATATTTGCGAAGTGATTTTACCACTTGTCATTTCTACAATCAATTTCACAAAACAAATATGACATGTCTACTGAAATTGATGACATGTCTTATAACTTAATATTACAAGGACAATTGCATTTAATGTTAATTTATATTTTTAGTAAACTTTTTAAAATATGGTAATAACTCATATATTACATTTAATGTCAATTTATATTTTTGGAATTTTTTTAGAATATGGGAATAACTCATAAAGTAAATATATTCAAATATAGCATTATAAATTTCGAAATATAATTTTATTATATATTTTTAAATTATACAAATTTATTACTAAAATTTTCAAAAATGTATACAATTTTTTTAGAAAATTATAAAAATTTAATCGTAAAATCATTATTTTCCTATATATCTACAATTTTATAAATATTGTTTAATTTAAATTTTTGGTAATCATGCAACTTTTACAAATTTATTTAATATATTTAATTAAAATAAATAGATAGGAAAATCTATCTAAGATTATAATTTTAAATATATACATGCATATTCTTAAATATAATTTTTAAGTTTAATTAAATCAAATTTATATTAAAATATTGATATGAAAAAGAAAATTTACAATATTAATAAAATTTTATTTTAAAATATAATTTATATTTATCTGTTAAAAATATTTTAAATTTTTTACTGCACAAATATAGTCTAGGGAATTTACAGCAGTTCACATGTATAGTCGGATGATTTTTTTTGTTGGAAACCACTTCAACATGATGAGCAACGTGACAATCCCATGATCTCCGACCTATTGATATTTTTGACTTTATATACTATAATATAGTAAAATCTACTCTAATCCACCCTATGTCTTCTTATTAAATAAAGATTACTATTTTTGTGCTTTATATATAGGGGAAATATAGACTTCCTCTATAACAGAAACATAATTTTTGTTTATAAAATAGTTTTTTAAGTTTTTGTGATTATAACTAAAATACATATTTATAGAAAACTGTATTTTTTTTAAAATATAAAAACCAAGATTGGCTCAATAGTGTCATCAGCCCTAGGGCAAAAAATAAATTTAAATCTCCAAATTAATTTTCTTTAAAACAAAATAACAGACTTATTAAAAAAAATAAACTGTTATTAAAAAATAAAAACGTTCATATAAAAAAATTTGGACCCCTTTTCTTATTTTCATATAAAAAATTTGGACCCCTTTTTTATTTTCATATAAGAAACTATTTTCATATAAAAAATTGTACTCTCATCTATTAAGAAATAGAGGGACAAATGATTGGACTAAGGGCGGTCGCACTGCTTGTCCCCCTATCTAAGCCAACACTGTATAAGACACACAACTTTTTGTTTACATAATAATTCTTAATTTTTATAATTGTAAATAAAATATTACTTTATTTAAAAGTCAAACTTTTTATTTAATAAATATTATTTAAAATTTATATTTAAATTTTAAAATTATTAGTTATCATGTAATTATTAAAAAATTTACATAGATTTTATATATTGATACTAGATTGAACTTAAATATTAATTAATATAACATATTATAATCAGCTTGATTATAATAGCTTAATATTCTGATAAACTATTTTTTGGATCTATTCTGATAAACTATTTTTTGGATCTGTAAAAATCGTTAAAATATTATCCAAATGAGGTGGATGGAAGAGGAGCTTGTTGATATTATTGTTGGTGCACGGAGTATTCACGAACATTTGAATCTTCTATGAAATTTGTCATAAAATAAAATTTTGTTTTCTTCTTTCATCTATTTCAAAGCATAGTGTTACCTTTGAATCTCCAACTTATCTTGTCTTTATTAACTTGACTTTTTTATTCACTTGACTTCTTTAGTTGCTCCAAAAAGTGTTTATTTTCTTTTTCTAACGTATTGATAACCGAAATGCTTTGATCAACAATATTTCGCTTCATTTTGGATTTCTTAACTCCAAGTAGTTGTGAACTGGGAGCTCCACTAATATTCTCACTATCAATTTATCATCATTTAAGTTTATTGAAGAAGAAGATAAATTTGGTGATGCTTGAGTTGAAGAATCAAGATTAAGATTATCTGATTCTAAAGATGGTTACTCAACACCACATGGGTTAGAGAAACGTTTGGCATGAGCAACACTGTCTTGAAATTTTTCAAAATTTTTAATAATCCCTCAAACATGCTCAAATTTCTAAGCTCCTCTAAACATTGGATCTTCTCTTAACATTACTATGGCTTGGTTAATCTGCATAAATTTATTACAAAAATTATTCAGATATACATGGCAAAATATAACTATGTCTATGATGATATGGCTTGGTTACTATGGCTTGATCATATTAATACTGTGATACGAATATTAATACTGTGTCTATGATGATATTTATAGAACAACGGAACAAATTTTATGGGTTTACACAAAATATTTTACACCAATGCATGTTTGTTTTAGTTTTATCTAGTCATACTTCTTTGATTGCACCAATGCATGTTTGAGCTCGTGTTAGGGCAATAAACCTATCTAAAATCTATATAACCAACGTTTATTTTTGTGCATTGTTTGACCAAAAACTCTAGATTCTTTTAAGCAGTTCCACTCATAATTTTTAAACGTTGTAGTTGGCAAGTTGTGTGCATTGTTTGACTTAACCGTGTCAGTGCTTTATTTAACTTAACTATGCTAGCTAGTACTTTAAATAATGTAGCAATAAAAGCTAGTGCCATAGATTAACCAAATGTGTTTGCTAATCGTGTGAATCAATATATATATATATATATATAATATCTTGCTAATGTTTGTTTTTTTGCTTAAATATCTTGCTAATGTTTGTTTTTTTGCTTAAATATCTTGCTAATGTTTGTTTTTTTGCTTAAATATCTTGCTAATGTTTGTTTTTTTGCTTAAATATCTTGCTAATGTTTGTTTTTTTGCTTAAATATCTTGCTAATGTTTGTTTTTTTGCTTAAATATCTTGCTAATGTTTGTTTTTTTGCTTAAATATCTTGCTAATGTTTGTTTTTTTGCTTAAATATCTTGCTAATGTTTGTTTTTTTGCTTAAATATCTTGCTAATGTTTGTTTTTTTGCTTAAATATCTTGCTAATGTTTGTTTTTTTGCTTAAATATCTTGCTAATGTTTGTTTTTTTGCTTAAATATCTTGCTAATGTTTGTTTTTTTGCTTAAATATCTTGCTAATGTTTGTTTTTTTGCTTAAATATCTTGCTAATGTTTGTTTTTTTGCTTAAATATCTTGCTAATGTTTGTTTTTTTGCTTAAATATCTTGCTAATGTTTGTTTTTTTGCTTAAATATCTTGCTAATGTTAATACTTAATTCTATGGCTCATCCATTTTCTCTACCAAAATGGTAAAGTTAAATAAATATTATTCCTTTAAGTTTTGTTTGTATGATAAATTCAATGTCTTTTGATAAAGAAAGTTGATAATGAAAGAAAAAAAGCTAGGAAAGTACACTTTGGTTTTTTCAAAAAGAAAAAAAAAAGAGAGTTAGGAAAGCGAAAGTGAAAGTGAAGAGCATGATTACCGGAGGTTCTTAAAATGGGGTTCTTAGCGGAATATAAGAATCCGTCTCTTAACTTTTAACTAAAAAAGCTAAGAACCGGTTCTTAAATAAGAGTTTTAAGAGCCGGTTCTTAACATTTTTATTTAAAAGCTAAAAAACATGTTCTTATATTCCGTTAAGAACCCCACTATGAGAAGTAGGACGTGAGACAGCTACCGGTAAATAGCTTATTAATTACAAAAATAGAAATAATTTTAATAACAATTATGTCACTATATTTCTATAAATAGATTCCATTATTTTGTTTTAGTCAACATACTTGAATTGCACATCCATCGATATTATCAAAATTGAAATACATTTTAGTCTGTTTAGAAACATAGATAATAGTATAAATGAAAATTATTTGAAAATATAGATATAAATGTAAAAGATGTCAAAAAGATAGAAATGTAAAAAAAGAAACATAGTGCCATTTTAGTAATTTTATTAATATAATTACATTAATTGTCTTTTCATATTTTATTCAGTTTAATAATTTTATTAATTATATTACCTTAACAATACATCACATCATTAATTATATTATCATAGTAATAATAATGCATATTTTAATTTATTAGTTAATCAACATTAACTTTGTGCCAATTATAAAATCAAAATGTAAAATAACTAGATTTTGCATATGGTAAACGTTCGGTTTAGTTTGTTTTACTAAAACTTTTTTTAATTTTAGTTTCAAACGGTAGAAAATTACGTAGTCAAAAACATAATTCAAAGACATGTTTTGTGAATAAAATAATAACTTAAATTAAAATAATAAAAATATATTACATTTATTGTCACTTAATTTTTTACTGAATATAATTATTTTACTAAATAAAAAACTCTTTCTATTTCACTTAATTTAGCCAAACACATAAAAATTGTCTTTTTTATTAGTTTATAAAATCAGTTATGCATGAACATTAGCTTTAGGTACGGGTTATTCTTTCCGGGTATCGTTTTTTTTTGTTTTGAAATTAGGCTCCGCTTGAATATTATAAATTTATATGTGAGTTTTGAGTTGGATCATTTTGTGTCTGGATGAGTTCGGTTTTGATGTATAAAAACCTAAAAGTATCTAAATAACAAATGTATCTGAAATGGGTTCGCATATTTGTACCAAAAAATAACCATATCACCTGATTCGGTCCAGGTATTTTGAATACAATTAGTTATATTATGACTCATCTAAAATATATAACACTAATTATGAAAAACAAATATTAATGTATAAAAATATAAGAACTCGCGGTTACGCGGATCAATCTCTAGTATCTTTTACTTTACAAAATCTCTACCAAAAGTGAATTTCAATTTTATTTTGCCAAATTTTCATCATGATGAAAATATGGAAAGCTTCACTAATCTTGACCATGAAAAGAAAAGATTTTTTAAAAAAATATTCTCTTTAGAAAATAAAATAGAAGAATACATCGAAGAAAAACTTATCTCTATTATAGGGTTCATATATTACAGAAGAAATAAAAGAATACATTAGAAATAGTCTAAAATGATAAGTATGATAATATAATCAAACCGAATCATAAATGAATACTTATCTTTATTTTTTGTAGATGCCCGTAAATTCATGATCAATGTTAAAATGTATGTTAATAGGCAAATAATTAGTTAGCTGTTGCAATAATTTGTATTGATGCTTTATTGAAATATAACAATTCATTTGGTACCCTTAAACATTTATGTTAGGCGAGATTGTTTTAATTATCTACGAGGTTTTGTATATTGTAAAGAATTACACTAACTTCACTTCTGGCTTCAGGTATGTTGGGGTAAATCAAATATTTAGTTAGGACTAAATATGGTTATCCACGCTATCACGATTTTCTATATGCTACATTTTCATAAACTAGTATGTTACTTAAGAAATTGTATTAAACAGTAATATCCGACGATTTATTTGTTAGCGATATCATATATGTTACATGACACTGAATTGGTTAACATTTAAATTTTAATCAGTTCAACATTTATTGTAGTCCGCAATGTTTTGGTTATCCACATTTTGAATCTTTACGTTTTCCATTGTGGATATTTATATTGCACTATTTCTGTTGAAAATATGACAACACCATTACTAACGAGCTGTCACATATGGAGTTATCGCCGGTGGAGCCATTTCTTGGGTGAACCGGTTTAAGATCGAAGTACTGGTGGCAGCAAGCAAATGCGAGATGGAGCAGAGATTGAAACTTCGTTTCTTGTTGGAGGAGCAAAGGAGACTCCGAGTAGATGAAATCTGTCTACAAGAAAAACAAAAAATGTAAATCCACAACAACAAAAATTGAGTGTTTACGGATATTGAAAGTGCATTACGGGTTGAGGCACAACTTAACGATTTATACACTCCATAGAAAAACTCCCCTGTCCATTCGAGCCAACAACTGGAAGATATCAGATGGTGCTATATTGATGAATTTGGAGAGAACAAGATCTTTTTATAGGTCAAGGATGGTGTAGGAACTTTATTTTACTACCATAGGACAACTGATATTTGTAAAGAATAATAAGAACATAAATTAAAATTTCAATATTAAAATATAAAAGTAAAGAAGAATTGCAGAGTCGAGATAGTTAGTCTCTTTCCTTAAATTTTTAAACGTCCCGTAGTGTGACAGTTTCATGGCTCTCAGATTTCCAGGATACAACTGCAGCATTGTTTCTGTTTACCATCACCGAAAAACAGAATCTATCGACCATATTTCTGTGATGTACTCTCGGACTCAAAAAACTAAAAACTAAATTATTCAAGTGGAATGATCTTCTTTGTTGTTGTTGATCGTATATGAAATGAGATGATTATGTCTTTCTTATATAGCCCATAATCCATACGTTTTCTAACGTACAACCATAAACATGGAGACTGAATTATTATCACAATAATTCTTTTAATTGTGCATAAATGTTTTAGGTTACAAAATCAAATTGACTTTGCACTAAATACCATTAAATCACATCACCATCATAATTATAGGAGATATTTTTATATTCTTATTTTGACTTTGTCAACAATAAAAAAAAATAACTTATATCAAAAGATTAACCATTTGATCAATTGGTCAATTTACCAAATCCGAA
>NC_027756.1:13243994-13262417 GCF_000695525.1 Brassica oleracea var. oleracea | reverse complement strand
TTCACAGTTTTCATATTTGGTTTACTAGAATTTGGATAAAAATATTAAAGCAATTTGTAATTATTAAGAACGGCTCTATCCGAATGCTACTATCTAAACTTAAATATAGTTTTGGATTTCCGGACCGACCCTAACTCAAGCTGACTGAAACCCAAAATATCTCATCCACGATGTACCCGTCCAAGATGAACAATCCATGGCTCCATGCCGAGCTCATATGTAAGGATCGGATTGCGTCCAAATCGGCTCTGCTCACTTAGAACCAGCCCTTCAAGACATCTTACGTGCCGATTTAGTCCATGATCCGGTGATGCCCTCCAGCCTAATTCCGCCTTATGGGCCAATGTGTAGATTGTTGATGTAATCTACGCTACATCATCCCAAGTGCCTTATGTTCTCATAGATAAGAAAGTTACACTGTTGACGTATTATTTCTATAATTAATTCCTATTTTTGATTAGTTCCTTCTCCACCGAATGCCTGGTCATTGCTAGTGTGTTCTTAAATGTAGTGTGCATAGTTTATTCCTTTCCAATTACCCTGTTGACGTATTAATCTAAGAACTTAAGAAACATTCCATCAATCTCATAACTAGCTGTTTCAAGTAGAACAAGTTTTTATATTGTCCACTGTCTCTTATTATTTTCACATATTTTTCATTTAAATTCTGCAAAGTCTTGTTCTCCTTTCCGATAACATTATTGAGTACATGTTTTCTTAGCAACGAGACTTCTTCTCGAAGTATGTTTTGATACAATGGTTCTGAAGATGAGTTCAAGAATTCAAGTCTGCATGCTCCTGATTTTGACTTTTTGCCAAATTTGTTCTGTTTCAGCGCTAACAAATGGTTTAGACGGTAAGTATATTAAGATTATGATCCGACTTATTCGGATATAGGAATATTTATTTCCTTTAAAAATTGGCGCAGCTTCTGCTTTACAAGCCTTGAAGAGTGAATGGACCAGGTTTCCTGAGAATTGGAAAGGCTCTGATCCTTGTGGAACCAATTGGGTTGGAATTACATGTAACAATAACAACCACGTTATTTCAATGTAACAGTTATGCCTTTTCTTTTTGCTGTTTGTTTCTAATAATTCTACGCAGATGCTAACGTTGCGTTGTTGCTTGTTGAAGATCATTAGGCAACCTTAACTTGGAAGGAAAGCTTTCTGCCGATATTTCTTCGTTGGCTGAACTGCAGATCTTGTAAGTCTTCCTTCTTTATTTTGGTGCATAAAATGGATTTTTTTCTCAACTTATAATCCAATACTTTTTCTCAAAAAGAAAAAAACTTGTAATCCAATATTTTTACAGGGATTTGACATCTAATTCTAAATTGTCTGGATCGCTTCCATCAAATATTGGTAACCTCAGGAAGTTGACTACCTTGTAAGAAATGAAGATGACCGTACTTATTTGTCTTATAATTTTTTTTATCTGGTCTTACTATTTATTTTGACTATTTCTTTCTTTTTCTTCTGTCTCCAGGAACCTTATGGAATGCGGTTTCAGTGGTGAAATCCCTGAGTCCATAGGATCTCTAGAACAACTTATAACTCTGTAAGATTCTGATTGAAGCAAGTCTCTCTTTTTTTTATTCCACTATATAAATCCATTAGTATTAATGTTTGTGTTTTCTCCGTACAGATCCCTTAACTCAAATAAATTTAGTGGAACAATTCCAGCTTCCATTGGACGATTATCTAAACTAAATTGGTTTGATATAGCTGACAATCAGATCGAAGGAACCATTCCAGTTTCTAATGGGACTTCTTCACCAGGACTGGACATGCTTCTTGAAACTAAGCATTTGTATGTATATAATACCAAATTTTCGCATTTCTCTTTGTATTTATAATCACTCCTCTTTAGTTTACTTTACTCTTTTTTACCTCCTCTTGCAGTCACTTTGGGAATAACACGCTTTCTGGGGATATCCCAGAAAAGCTCTTCTCCTCAAACATGACTTTAATACATGTGTAAGTTTCATATTACACGTCGAATAAAAAGGTTACGAGAAACAAAAAAGAGAGAGAGAGAGTAGTAACTAAATAAGGGGGTAAATATTATTTGTTATTTTATCGTTAGGCTATTCGATGGAAACCAGTTCACAGGCAAAATCCCGAACAGCCTCGGCCTCGTTAAAACGTTGACAGTGTTGTAAGTAGTAAAAAAAGATTTTTATTTTATAAAATTTCAAGTTTCCATTTATTTAATTATGCTACTTCTTTAATCTCACATGCTCTTATATTTGTTACAGACGCCTTGATAGGAATAAACTAACAGGAGATATTCCTTCAAGTCTAAATAATCTCACAGATCTGAATGAACTGTAAGTGAGCAACTAAAGTCTTGCTTTGCGTTTGTTGATGTAAATGAAAAGATGTGAAAGAGTTTGTAGTTGATTTCATATCAGGTACTTGGCTGACAACAGACTTACAGGTAGCCTTCCAAATTTAACAAGCTTGGCCAATCTCTACACATTGTAAGTTTCTATATTTGTCTTCCTCTATTGCTGCTGCTTAATTAACCCTTCTCTAACTTCTTTATCAATCTACTTACATGGTGTAATGTGTTTATAACAGAGATGTGAGCAATAACCAATTGACATTCTCACTGATTCCATCATGGATCTCTACATTAAGGTCCCTGTCAACATTGTATGTATCTAACTCTCTTTTCCCTTCAGTATATATATATATATATATATATTCTGGTGTATGCTTACAAAGAAAAAAATGGTCTTCTACTTGGTAGAAGGATGGAAGGGATCCAACTCGAAGGTCCAATACCAATCTTGCTCTTTGCCCCTACTCTATTGCAGACTGTGTGAGTAAAGCTAAACATGAAACTTTCATTTGAGAAGCCAACTCACACTTGTATTAACTGGGTTGTTTTTTTAAATTGACTTTGCAGTGTATTAAAGCGCAATCAGTTAAATGCAACATTGGATTTTGGTACCAACTATAGCAAACAATTAGAGCTTGTGGATTTACAAAACAATGAAATAACTAATTATAAACCAGAAGCTAATAAAGGCATCCAAGTAATGTATGTATCACTTCACAAATATTTTTATTTTTTTCCAGTCAACTACTTATGATGTGTGTAGTATTTTTACAGATTGGCAGATAATCCAGTGTGCCGAGAAGCAGGGAATCAACAGAGTGACTTCTGCAAAGAAATCCAACCTAGTACTGATTTTTCTGTTCCACAAATAAACTGTTCACCATGTGGTCAAGGCAGGGAACCGAGTCCAGCGTGCCGCTGTGTGTATCCAATTACAGGAAAACTCATCTTCAGGTCTCCTTCCTTCTCAGGTTTTTCCAATAACACCAACTTCATAATGCTCCATCAGGGGATAGCAGATTTCTTTAGGGACCCCAGTTATCAAGTGGACTCCGTGGCCATCAGAAACTTTAGAGAGACTGCAACTGGTCATCAGCTTCTAGTAGACCTCTTGTTATTTCCATTGGACAAGGAGAGCTTTAATCAGACAGAAATGAATAGTGCTATTTCTGCGTTTAGCACTCATACATATGACCCTCCTGAAATATTTGGGCCTTACATTTTCAGAGCTGATCAGTACCGTCCGTTTTCTGGTATTATTGAAAAAGACAACACCACACAATCTAACCGGATATAAATCTGGTTTACTCATCTACTCTGATTTTTGACCCACATGTAGGAGGTTCCATTTCAACAAACACGGGCATTGTCATCGGAGCAGTAGTTGGTGCCGTGGTTCTTGTAATGTTGTTAACCATAGCTGGGATTTACGGTCTTAGGCAGAAGAAGAGAGCAGAGAAAGCCACTGGTCAAAATAATCCTTTTGGTAAGAATAAATGGTTTTACTTTTACAAAACACTTTTCTACGATTGTTGAAAATAATGACAATGTTTCTTGCAGCCAAATGGAATCAGAGTACAAGCAGTGTCGATGCTCCGCAGCTAACGGGAGCAAAAGCATTTACTTTTGAAGAGTTGAGGAAATGCACGGACAACTTCTCAGAGGCAAATGATGTTGGAGGTGGAGGTTATGGCAAGGTTTGTGTCTTTACAATGGCCTCAGTTGAAACAAGAAATGGTATTAGTTTAATTCAAATTAATCCCAATATGATGGTGAAATAGGTGTACAAAGGGATTCTTCCCTCTGGGAAACTCCTAGCCATCAAAAGAGCGCAACAAGGATCTTCTCAAGGGGAGTTGGAGTTTAAAACTGAGATTGAGCTTCTTTCAAGGGTCCATCATAAGAATGTCGTCAAACTCTTAGGCTTTTGTTTTGATCGAAGTGAACAAATGCTTGTATACGAGTACATTCCAAATGGCTCTCTTACCGACGGTCTATCAGGTATCTATTTATTTCAATTCATTTTAATCTCATTAGCTCTTATTATTTTTTATTATTATTATTTTTTTGATCAAAGCTCTTATTAGTTTTGATGATAATGCAGGTAAGAATGGTATTAGACTTGATTGGACTAGAAGGCTCAAAATAGCACTTGGGTCCAGCAAGGGTTTGGCTTATCTTCATGAGCTTGCTGATCCACCAATTATACACAGAGACATCAAATCAAATAATATACTACTTGATGAAAATTTAAACGCAAAGGTTGCCGACTTTGGCCTCTCAAAACTTGTGGGAGACCCTGAGAAAAATCATGTGACAACACAAGTGAAAGGAACTATGGTGAGTAGAGAATTAGTTATAACTCTTTCTCTCATTCTTATATATATTTTAAACTCAAGCAGGGACATACAACAATACGGGCTCACATGCCCCCTATTAATTTTTTATTTTTTGAAATAGCTTAAGTTAATTTGACCAAATGTCTTAAGTTTAATGAAGAAAAATGAAAAAGTGCTTCCATCAGAAATTTTTTTTGCTACTTTTAATATTGTTTCCCCAATTTTTTTTTGGACAACATATTGTTTCTCCAATAAAAAATGTTTCTAGATCTGCCCCTGAACTCACGTTATAACTTGTGTTAGGGCTATCTGGATCCTGAGTACTACATGACGAATCAATTGACTGAGAAGAGCGATGTGTATGGGTTTGGTGTGGTGATGCTTGAGCTATTAACTGGTAAAAGTCCGATCGTGGGCGGCAAATACGTGGTGAAAGAGGTGAAGGCAAAGATGGATAAATCAAGGAACTTGTATGACCTGCAAGAATTGGTGGCCACGACTATCATTGCAAACAGTGAAAATCTGAACGGGTTTGAGAAGTATGTGGATCTTGCTTTGAGATGTGTGGATGGGGAAGGAGTGAAGAGACCATCCATGGGTGAGGTTGTCAAAGAGATTGAGAACATTATGCAGCTTGCGGGATTAAACCCTTATATTGATTCAGCGACTAATTCGAGAACGTACCAGGAAGCAAGCAAAGGATCTGGTGATCCTTATGGCTAGGAAATCCAGTGATTGAATTTTTTTTTTGTTAAACTCATAAATGATTTCTTTCTTGATGCTTCGTGATTGTGGACTCGTAAATGAATTTGTTTTGGTTTATTATGTTTCTTCTGTTTTATCTTTTCTTCACCTTCTACAGTTTCATTTGACTCTCATGTGTTTAGGGAGTTGTCAAGTATTAAGGATGCTGTGGACCTATAATTTATATGTCTGCTTGATAATTTTTGTTGAAAATGGCTTTCGTCATGCCTATTAAACAATGAACTCGCCCCATTAACATAATGTAAAATCCTATGTTTCATCTTTGTATAAATATAAGGACACTTTGTCTAAGAGAGATATCCAAATAACACAGAGAACCATATACAAATAATCTATCTTAGGCATTGCTTCTCAAGGCATGATCACCTCTCAATTAACGCGCGCTCGCCTCCTTTTAAACACATGCCTTCATCTAGGCACATGTGCACCTTGGAATGAACTATGATTGACTTGAGTTCTATTCAAGAGTACGTATGCAGTCTTTTATCGAGTTTAGCTATAATCAACAAAACTTCTTTTATGTTCTTCGCTTAGCTCGATCTCGGTATGAAAACTTTTCCTAAGTCCACCATCGAAACTGTGTGTACTTCACTTCAACTACAACAACATTTTTGATTAAACAAGTGACGCCGTCTGTGGATAGTGAAGAAATATCTTCAAAGAAAATCAAATTCGATTCAATAGAGATAAGCAGTCACTTTAGCAACCCTAATTAAAAATAAATAAATTAAAAGGCTATCTGAACACAACCCGCAAAAATTCGAACTGCGATTCATAAATGCATGAATAAAACTGAAATCTTTAGTTTCAAAAATTAAAAACTCGAATAGATCCCAACCAAATTCTAATGGATATGAGAATACCCATCTTTAATTCTTCTCTTACCAATGTGGTGGAAACTGGAAACTAGTATAGACATAATCCACGCGTACAGCCCCTAGTATTATTAAGAGAAGAAGCGAACGAATCGGTGGGTTAATCACCTGCCACGCGTCCAATTAATAGCGTGCGCTTTAAAAGTGTGCTTTTAACTAGGTCTGAGAGTTCGGGTCTTCGGATCGAGTTCGGACCGGTTTTTTTCGGGTCCGAATCTTTTCGAATCCTAAATATTTAGACTCAATAGATACTTAGAAATTTTTGGTTCGGGTTCGGATCGGTTCTTCTCGGGTCTGGGTCGGTTCGGGTCTATAATTAAAATACCCATAAAATACCCGTAATTTTTCAGATCCATATCGGATCCGGGTCGGATTCAGGTATTTAGGATCTGAAAAGGATATGATATACCCAATTCCATCAACTTTAGTTGAATATTTGTCATATATATCTAAAATTTTACAAAACAACTTAAATGAAACTATTAATAATCATTTTAAAACGCTAAATTTTTCATTTTAAAGCTTTATATTACTTTAAAAATGTTAAAAAATAATAACAAATGTTGTTAACAAAAGATATTTCAACTAAATTATAAAATAATATATATAAAATAGAACACAAAAACATCGTAGTTTTAGATATACATGTTTTTAAGTCGGGTACAAATCGGTTCTTATCAGGTCGGGTCTATTCGGATCGGTTTTTTTCGGATCCGGGTCTATTCGGGTCGGTTTCTTTTCGGTTCCGGTTTTTTCGGGTAAAAAAAATTTTAGACCCAAAAGATACTTGTAAATTTTCGGTTCGGTTCTGAGTCGAGTATTTTTGGGTCGGTTCCGGTTCGGGTCTTCGGGTCTTGGTTAAAATGCGAGGCCTACTTTTAACGGTGAGATTACGAACGATGCTCTGTTGCTCTTCCCCTCTTCCTTTTTTCTTTTAGTCAGCTAAATAGCGAAATTGAGAATCGATAGCTGCGTGCGTCTAGGGTTTAGATTTATCAAGAGAATCATCGTCGCTTCGAATCCCCCCCGATTTCACTTTTCTTCGCAGATTTGAACAATCTCTTATGATTCGATAGATCTCTCTCTGTGTGCTATCGCGGAACTGATTCACTTGAGATTTGTTTGTTCTGAGCTCAAAATCAAACACGATTCGTAGCATCTCTGCCTCCGTTCTCGTTCACTGATCTGATTTTGCAGCTAAAATGGTGGAGTCCGATGATGGAGTTGATTTCAAGGCTTATAGTCCGATTGAGAGTTCTCTGTTTTCCTTTCAATGTATTTGGTCTACGAAGAAGAAGAGAAGTTTGAAATTAGTCAAGTCCAAAGAGTTTAGCAGGAAAGAGGAGAGAGAGGGAGGCATGAGGCCGCGTCCTGTGATATTCAGAGTCTATAGTAGGAAAAGGAAGCGGCTTTCGCGTGTGGGTAGTGTTGAAGGCAGTGACGGAGTTGAAGTTATTCTTAAAGAAGCACCATCTCATGAGAAACTGCAACACTCTGTAGATGATCATGATGGTGTTGTATTAGGTGATTGGATTAAACAAAAGAGGAGGTTCAGGGTGAAGAGTGGGGAAGATAAGCGCATAGACTCCGAGGTGAAGACTGTGTCTGTAACGAAAGTGGAACCTTTAGAAGATGATACAATATTGCCTAGTTGGAGTCCTGGAAGATTCACGGGTAAAAGGAAGAACAGACGCAGAGTAGGACTTGATGTTATGAAAGTGGAACCTTGTGAAGATCATGGAAGATCCACTGGTAGAAAGAGAGACAGACACCAAACAGAACTTGAAGAAGATGTGGCTTGGGAAGAAGAACTTCAAATGATTTCTAAGATCCAGGCAACAAAGCGAAGAAGAAGAGGTTCCCACACTCCAGAGCATGTCACACGTGCTAGTGGATCACGTTCACGTTCGCCAGATTCAGAGGTGTCAGATTCCCTTTTGAAAAATGGGTGTTCTGATGACCCTGAAAGCATGAAAAGTTCTTCAAAGGTAACGCGTCTTTGCATAAGCTATTTTTGTATGAATCAACGAAGAACTATAAACGTGTTCATGTACTGAACTTTTCCAAATAATCTTTTGCATTGGCAGGAATCTAAGGAACGCATTGCCATTTGCCATCAGTGTTTAAAAGGGGAAAGGATAACACTTCTCGTTTGCAGTGAATGTGAAGAGACTATGTATTGTCTTCAATGTATAAGGAAATGGTTAGTTTCTGTCTTGTCTTAACTTTAGTCTATTTCTCTGTCTATACGTTTTGATATCCTTACTTCATTCGTCGTTTCTTGCAGGTATCCACATCTATCTGAGGATGATATCGTTGATAAATGTCCTTTTTGCCACAAAAATTGTAATTGCAACAGATGCTTACATTTGAATGGTTTAATCGAGGTATAAGATTATTTCTAGCATCCATCCGCAGAAGAAGTCGTTTTAACACAAGATGTTTCTTTGTTAACTGGTATCTCTGCTCTTGAATTGACAGACAACGAAGAGGGACCTCGCGAATTCTGAAAGACGCCATCATCTCCAATACTTAATTGCTTTGATGCTTCCATTTTTGAATATGTTATCCGAGTCCCAGAATCAAGAGATTGAAACTGAGGCAAAGGCTCAAGGTATGAATCTTACGCTACTAATAAATGGCTTATGTTGCTATATGCGTTTTTCTGCTAACTTATGAATTGTTTCTGCAGGATTACAGCCTTTTGAAGTTGACGTAACTAGCGCAGTGAGCTACTGTGATGAACGTGTATACTGGTAAAGCACACTTATGTTATCTAACACAGAGTTGGGATCTTTTTTTTTTTAAGTTCAACTTAGTTCTAGAGGCTCTTGCTGAGTTCATTTGTGTTGCAGTGATCATTGTGCAACTTCAATTGTTGACTTGCACCGGAGCTGCCCAAAGTGCTCTTTCGAGCTTTGTTTGAACTGTTGTCAAGAGATTCGCGAAGGTTCTATGTCCCAACGCCCTGAAACGAAGCTGCAGTATGTTAATAAAGGATACAAGTACATGCATGGTTTAGAAATGGAACCGAGCTCCTCTTCTGTTTCCGAGGAGGATGTAGAAGCTAACACATTCGCAAAGTGGAATGCTAGTTCCGATGGAAGCATCCCTTGTGCACCAAAAGAGCTAGGTGGTTGTGGTGATTGTATGTTGGAGCTTAAGCGAATCCTACCACAGAACCGGATCTCAGACTTGGAACAAAAGGCAGAGGCTTTCTTGGCATCATACGATAACAGCCCTCGAGTGTCGAAATGTAAATGTTCTGCCTTGGAGACAGATATGACAAGGAAAACAGCTTCTAGGAATGGATCAAGCGACAACTACTTGTTCTGTCCACGATCTCTTGATGTTTTGAAGGAAGAAGGGCTTCTGCATTTTCAAGAGCATTGGAAAAAGGGTGAACCGGTAATCGTTGGGAACGCTCTTGATAACACACATGGTTTAAGCTGGGAGCCGATGGTTATGTGGAGGGCGTTATGCGAAAATTTGGATTCAACAGCAAGTTCTAAGATGTCTGAAGTGAAAGCTATTGATTGTTTAGCTAATTGTGAGGTATAATATTTCATTCCGTATTATAATACTTCACTTTCTGAAATGATTGATAGGTTCTAATCTCTTTCTTTTTTTTAATAATCAATAAAATATTCAGGTGGAGATCAATACTCGTCATTTCTTTGAAGGTTATAGCAAAGGAAGAACCTATGGAAACTTCTGGCCTGAGATGTTAAAGCTAAAGGACTGGCCTCCTTCTGATAAGTTTGAAGATCTTTTACCTCGTCACTGTGACGAGTTCATATCCGCATTGCCTTTTCAAGAATATAGCGATCCTAGAACCGGGATTCTGAACATTGCAGCAAAGCTTCCTGAAGGACTTATCAAACCAGATTTGGGTCCGAAAACGTACATTGCCTACGGGATTCCAGATGAGCTTGGTAGAGGTGACTCCGTGACTAAGCTTCACTGCGATATGTCAGACGCGGTAAAACTTTCATTAGTTTGTTTGTACACTTTTGGTCTTTTTTCAATGGCTAAACACTAACTACTTTTTTGTAGGTTAATATTCTGACGCATACAACTGAGGTAACATTAAGTCAAGAACAGATATCTGCAGTCAAAGACCTGAAGCAGAAACACAGAGAACAGAACAAGCTAGAGGAACAGGGCACCGAAGACGATGGCATTGCCTGCGGCCGTGAGGAAGAAGGAATGAACATGCCAGAGATTCTGAGCTATGAAAAACAGCAGAATCATGACGAAACAGGAAGTGCTCTTTGGGACATTTTTAGGAGAGAAGATGTTCCAAAGTTAGAAGAGTATCTAAGAAAGCATTGCAAAGAATTTAGACACACTTTTTGTTGTCCGGTTACAAAGGTAAACAACACCCACTGCATGACAACATGTTTACTTTTCAGATACACTGACAAATTTTTTGACATGTTCTTCATCCAGGTTTATCACCCGATACACGACCAGTCATGCTATCTAACCGTAGAGCATAAAAGAAAACTCAAGGCGGAGTTTGGTATGTAAATTGCTCTTTTTCTGGTCTCTGTATCGACAAACTAAATGGTTTATCTGAAATTGTAGGGATCGAACCATGGACATTTGTGCAAAAGCTAGGAGAAGCTGTGTTTATTCCTGCGGGTTGCCCTCATCAAGTCCGTAATCTAAAGGTAAAACACATGGTTTCTGATCTTCCTCCACTTTAATTTTGTTCCCTTACCCAATTTGCGATGTAATTGAAAATTTAATTGAGAGAATTTGTCTTTGTGATGTGTTTGTTGGGACAGTCGTGCACTAAAGTTGCAGTTGACTTTGTGTCACCAGAGAACATCCATGAGTGTCTACGTCTTACCGAAGAGTTTCGTCAACTTCCCAAGAACCACAAGGCCAGAGAGGACAAACTTGAGGTAAGTATTTTCTCTCTTTACCATTCTTTTTCTTGTTTACGTGTTTTTGTGAGCTTATTTATTGCACATTTTTAGTCTGATATCTGGATCAAGTTAGGAGGGATGGGCATTTGAACCAAACCAATTTACTTGAAACACAAAATTATTTTAGAATGGACCCCACATCAATTTGAACCGTAATCTAACAAAAATGACCAAATTTTTATTTTCAAAATAAATAAATTAATTTGTATTTGAAATATACTTTAATGATTCTTTTGGAACACCAATTAGACGGAGAGAATCTCGCCAAAGTGATAAACGAAGACAACTAAATCATAAAAAAAAATAGATGTGGTAAATCAGAGAAGAAATCCGTAGAGAAACTTCACTTTGTATATGAAGCCGACCTTCGAATTAACAGAATGAAGTAAAAAAAACTGATGTTGAAGTACCCATCTAATGGGGTTTGAGATCGGTGGTAGACGTCTCGAATGGTGCTAGGATCTCTGGAGAGAGAGAGGTGGTGGATGATTCTCCATAAATTTTCCTTGGTAAAAAAGATTGAGCACAAAACTCCAGTTCTAAAGAACTCAGCAGGAGAGTAGCAAATGTAGCGCAACGAAGGATAGGACGGACGTAAATCATGAACTTTGGCTCTAAAGAGCTCGTCGGGAAAGACATTGAACTTAACAAGGAGCCTCATCGTAACAGTTCTAGACTTGATATTGATGTGCGGCTGCGAAGAAGCCGGTGAAGCTGCAAGGTTTGGGGTTGATAGTGCAAATGCAAAGGAGAGGGTCGGAATAGTTTGTGTACAGATGTAGTTCTTGCAGTACAAGTATTCTTAATGGGCCTTGTTGTGTTAGTAGGCTTTGAAGATGGGCCTTGAGAGACCCAACCATGAGCCAAGCCCACGCACGTACGAAGGAGAGTGAATCTCGAGGAGTCAGGCTGAAGCACAATGGATGTGAGAAGGTAGGAGAAGAGCGGAGCAAATCCAAACCGTGATGAAAGCAGAGCCAGCACCACCAAGGACTGTCGCAGTCTGAGACGGTGTGAAATGCTGGAGGCGCAGCGAAGTATAGAAAATGAGATCTGGTGAGTGAGACCACGAGCTTAGTAGATCCAGCGTTTCCACTTGGACTGAGAGGAGCGGCGATGAGGAGTGGAGTAGGAGTGGCGGCAATGACAAGATGAGCCGGAGAGACAGTGATGACGAGGGAAGCAAGAAATGTAGCGATGAAGTGAGAAACAGGAAAGATGGAAGCAATGAGAGGAGCAGTGGCGGCGGCGGCGACTACGAGATGGACCTGGGAGACAATGACAATGAGGGGAGCGAGTTGGAGCGACAGAGAGAAATGACAACATGAAGTAAAGCGAGGCGGTGGTGGTGGACTGGATGGAGAATAGGAGAACATAGCAGACATCGATGCCAGCGAGCTTGATCAATGTCGAGTAAAAGCAGTTGATGGCGCCTCAGAGAACGTTGCCTAGAGAGAAGTTCTAGCTAGATACATGTCCTAGACCTTGAATTATTAATTCAAAAATTTGAATACATTGCAACGAGGGTGTTGAATTTTTGAAAGAAAAGAAATACATGATTCAACGGGTTGACACTTTTTGGGGCCCTTTTGCCATGTGTCAGCTTTTCATTGGCTGTCCACATATTTTGTTTTTTATCTACACCCAATAATTGAAACTTATTTTTTTTATAATAAAATATTTTTAATAATAAAAATTATAACAAACATATTTTCTTTTAATCTATAAATAGAAACTAGTCTCATTATATTTGGATACTAAAAACATCATTTTCAGTTTTTCGTAATTTTATTTGTTTTAGTAATAACTTTCTTTATTTCTCGCCTTTAATATTTGTTTTTATTAAAATTATAAAACAAAAAAGATAACAAAAATTATTTAAAACATTTGTTTAACTCTTAATTCTTGTAATTTAATTTTAATCAATAATTGTTAATATGTTTCACAAAAAAAATATAAGAAAACAAAATTGTAAAAGAAAAAAATTGTAAGGTAGGGGTGTTGAAATGTTTTCAACAAACTATTGTAGAATATAAAGCTATAAACAATGGTTTCAAAATTCTAACACCCTCCACATCAGCTATCTGATCTGATCGTTTAGCCGCTCTTTCTAAGAGACCAGTACAGGTGAGGTGTCGGTCGTCCTAGAAACAGCAGCAACGGTGTAAGGTGTTATCAACTTGAGGTGTGGCAACCTAGGGATCACCAAGTAGCTCTTGCGCATCACATGGCTGACCGACCAACTTGATCTTTGTGGGAACCATATGTCCAAACAGGAATAGAAAAGCAAGCAAAAGGGGCCTAATCAAAGATGGTATTGTTTCTCTACAAAGATGTAGACGCTCTCAATGGCTAGGCACCATTCTCTTCGACATTCTCTTTCTGAGTTAGTTGGAGATCATTTCACTAGTAGGCATTATCTTACATGCAATTAAATAAGGTTCACAATGCATCTTTTGAATTACTAACTCTTGGTTTACTACCAATACCTAAATCGCTGCATCCTTGAAATGGTATGATCTTTGATCATGTTTGAATCCGACCGATCAGGTTCTAAATAGCACAAGGCGTACAAAAACAAGATGCTCCGAACTAGCCTTGCCTTAGAGGACTAAGGCGTTTTCCTCTGCGCCATAGCGACAAAAATGATTGTCGTTTAGGCCAATGACTGGAGCATTATACTGAGTGGGTTGTCGGTACGTGCAAGCCAAGCGAATCTGATTTCTTCTCACGTTCTAAAGAAGTAATAAATCGACTACAATAATGTGTGATAATGGAAGAGCCTTCAAGTTCATTACTAGGGATCATCCTCCATGTGTGAAAAGAAAAGTTTGTTGATGTTTTCTATATGTTTGCCTGCTTTGCTTGCTGAACACGTCTTTATATGCACTAGTATTTTGAGTGGTTCACAAAGTACAGCTTTTGATTAACATAAAAAATATTGGGTCCAGTGATCTTTTAGATCTTTGATGATGCCAAATATTCAAATATCTAAATGATCTAATTACCTCATTATATTTGGGCAAGTGATCTTAGATCTTGAATGATGGTTGTTATCCTGAATTCAAGTATATGTTTTCACAACAATGTGGCTTCAATTGGTGGAGAATTGTCAGAAATACATTAGTATCTGCAAACGCATTTGTTTCTAACTGTTGTAGTAGTCATATGAATTGCTTAATAATGTTTGAAATTGTGACCATTTTTCGTTTAAACCAGACCTTGAAAACATATGTTCTTTGCCGCCAACCTCACATGATATGAGACCTAACTAACATATGCAATGGATTCACTAAAAATTCTCTATCAATCAATGAATCCTAAAGACAAATATATAAATCATTTCCTATATCCAAGAAATGCTCTCCTTTTGGATTCCACTTTGCTCAAAATTGAGTGACTGCTCTTCGGAACTGTTATAGTCAGAATATCGAGAATTCAAGTCTTTTTTGTATATGCCATTAGTTCGATCATATGTAGGAACTACCCATAAGAACAAACTTGCAAAATGGATTCGTTGTTGTTCATGATCCTACCCATAAGAACAAACTTGCAAAATGGATTTGTTGTTGTTCATGATCCTGCTTCACCTTAATTGTTATTTGAACAAGTCAAAGTTCTGACTTGGTCTGCGTGGAGATAACATTTCTCTTCTGCACGTCCTTGGAACGTCTTGGCTATGTTCGCCTGAAACGTGCTTCAAACATGTCACAGCCAAAAGTCACACAATCTAAATTCTAAAGCCTTAAGTTACAAGTGTTATTACTGATAAAAATAGTAACAATAACAATAAAAAAAACATATGCTCTTGTCAACTTTTCGTTATTGTAATACTGGCGAGTATTTAGATAGGATAATATTCTGCATATTTCTTAGTTAGTACATGTATTTGATGAAGGTGCTATATATTCATTCCATTCTTCTTTGATATATATTCACAGGGCATGCCATTTAATGTTTTTATTTGTATTATTTTTGTAACAGATAAAGAAGATGGTGATCTATGCGATCGAGCAAACTCTCAAAGAATTTGAAATGTTATCGGAAGAGGTCAAACCAATGCTCCAATAGTTGAAGACTGCTTTTTGGAAAGTGCGGTCTGGCCAAGAAGGCATAGCTATCTATATAAGCTACTTTATTGTGCCTTAGCTGTGTAGGGAGGGACTTGGATTCTGTATACATATTAAAAGAAAAAGATGTAAGCTCTATGATAAGATAAGCAAAACAACATTGTTAGTTTGTCATCTTATATATAATTAGAGTTTTTTGATCAAAAAAAAAAAATATATAATTAGAGTTTTTTTATCCCTTTTTAGTTTGTCCACCTAAACAAACTATAAACACTTCCACTTAAGTTTATTAAAAATAATCATGTAAATATGTAATACATAAATATGTATAATATATATGATTAGAATTAATAAAAATGAAATATATAGTGAATATAAAAATAAGAGAAACTAGTCAGTGATATCTGAAATCTCACATGATGATACCTTGATTGCTAGACACCAACGTTTACGGTTATAGGTAGATTATTAATTAATATCCATGTTTTTTTGTATTATGAGTTAATTGACTCTAAAAATAAAATCTTATTGATATCAAAAAATATAACAATAATAAATAAAATCCCATTAAAACAAATATTACAATTAAAAAAAAAATACAAAATTTTTATAGTTCACTAATAGTATTAAACACTAACAGGAAATGATTTATTTGTAATAATAGTATTTTAGTTTTCGACCATAATAATAGACAAAAATCACAGTATTTAAAATGTTAGATAATTTATGAATTTCAAATATAATATATAGTATATTTAAACAAAATAGAGCATGCTTTCACATTAAGTATTAACATATTAACTATTTTATAAAATTTGAGCGGTTGATTAATTCTAAACTACTACTATTATTAAATATAAGATAAAATATAATTTACAAAGCACATCAATTAATAAAATAATATTCATGAATAATGTGATAATAACTATGGATGACTATTTAAAATGTTATAATTTATTAATTTCAAATTTAGTATCTGTTAATTACTGTAAATGAAAATAATTACATAAATGTATTTATATATTTAAAGGAAATAAAGTTTGTTTTACATAAATATTAAAATACGCAATATCTAATAAAATTTAACTGATTATAATACTTATTCATAATTAAAGTTGATTTGATTAATTAGAACAAAATATCATGTAGGGGAATTCCAATAGATTTAACAAAGGTATAAATTACCTCTGTACTTCGTCCAAACCTTCGATATATCTTTTCAAACTTTTTTCGCACTTGCTTCCGCTTGATTCACTCTAACCAACTATATTCTGTAGGATAAGAAATTACCTCTATGATATTTCGTCCATACCCTCGATATGTCTCTTCTAGCTCTCTTAACACTCGCTTTCACTCAGTTCTTACTAATCAACTATGTGTACTATTATTTACGAAGTGATTTTTTTCATTTGAGACATCATGTTAAAAGTTAGAGTGGTTAATATCATTTATATCCTTAATGAATAAAATATATAAATTAGACACAAAATATAAACGAATTTAAACACTACAAGAAAACATATTTTTTACGAGAGCAGTATTCGAGATTAATTCGTCGTCAACGGGGTGTTACGACGAATTAACCTCGAAAGACGTTTCGTTATTAAATGTTCGTCGTAACGGAGGTTTCGTCGTAAAAGACTCGTTACGTTTACGACGAAATAAATTCCTCGTAAAGCGAAAGGAAAGGTTTCGTCGTAAAAGACACGTAACGCGTCGTGGTAAAGCCCACGTAATTCATTCGATGTAAAGCACACGTAAACGAATTCGTTGTCAAGTCCACGTAAACGTTTCGATGTAAAACCCTCGTAAAAGTTTCGATGTTAATCACTCGTAAACTTTCGATGTAAACTCCATGTAATGTTGACGAGGAATTTACATCGATTCTTATTATATTATATATAATAAATTTAAATTTATATTTAATATTCAAAATTTAGAATATTTTAAATTTTAAAACGAAATATGAAAATGAAAAACATATTTTAAAAAAGTATTTTTTTTACAGCATTTTTAAAAAGTATTTAAAAGTCATACAATAATATTTAAATTCATAATACAAACCGAAATATAAAAAAGCTAAATATTCTCGAAGTAATCGGTGGGGGTTGCTTGGCTGTTGACGATTTGAATCGGACTCTTCGGGATCCCGTACTGGCAACCCAAGAGCGGCTCGTCTCTCCCTCAACATTCTCTGCATAGTCGGGTTTCCCACCGCCATCACGTCTAGCAGATCCTCAAAATAGTCTAAACGAACCTGCTGGCAATCTATTCGAGCTTTCATCTGAGAATTCTCTTCATCCCGTCTCGAAGTGCATGACGAAGTTGCCCTTGCAACTTCGTTAACATAGCCAATGCCGAATGTCCGTCCCTTCTTTTTAGGAACCACCTATAAAATTAAAACATATATTAATATAGTTAATTATGTTCAAATATTAAAATTAATGTAAACAAAAATTTTAAGTTGTACCTCTTCGAAGATTCTGTCGACCTCTTCGGTGGTCAATGTGACGGGTAATCCATCGGGAGACTGATGGGTTAGTTGCGTCTCCCGTTCTTCAATCCGAGCAGCCACTGCATGGAAGTGTTTCTCAGATGCAGGATCCACAAAAACTCTGTCGGATGTGGCGTGAGTCATCTTGAATAGTTCAGACAGAGATGGTAAGACTCTCGTCTTCTCTAACTACACAAAAAAAATTAAAAATTAAAATCTAAATTAATTGAAAATTTTAAAATAAATATTAAAAACAAAACTTACAGCTTCTAGACGGATTCCTACATGAGGTTTTTGTCCGGTTCTGTAAACCATGGGTAAATGACCATCTTTATCATTCGTTCTTCGAGAAGCAGAGCACGAATTGGCCTTTTTGATCGAAGAGGGCAGCTTCCAATAGGCGATGAGGTCATCCCACACATCCGTTGTGAGCTCAGTGGGCTTTCCCTCATACCCGTAGATCTCCCACTTGTTCTTCCAATCGGAGACAGTGTTGCAAAGGCGGGTCTTTGCCTTTGCAACAAATTCCCTTTTCACCCTCTCGGTGATTCCCAAAGACCAATGCCACTTTTGCTGAAACACAAAAATTTTGAA
>NC_027756.1:13242680-13243808 GCF_000695525.1 Brassica oleracea var. oleracea | reverse complement strand
AGGAAAACAATATTTTGTCCATAATTTACTGCAAAATGGAGTGGGAAATTGAGTGATGAACAAACAAAAACACATTACTTTATTGAGTAATCACTTTTTTGTTTGTTCATCACTCCATTTCCCACTCCATTTTGCAGCAAATTATGGAGTGGGGTTGGAGATGCTCAAAGGGCATCTCCAACCCTACTCCAAAACCCACTCCAAACTCCATTTTGCAGTAAAATCATCTCCAACTCCACTCCAAAACCCACTCAAAAATGGAGTAATAGATGTGATTACTCCAAATATGGAGTAAACCAACTCATTACTCCAAAATGGAGTTGAAATTTTTTATTTATAAAATGGTCTTCCATATTTAAATATTTTCGTTCTAAATAAAATATTATTATAAATAAATATATAAATATTATTTTACTATATATATTATAAAAATTACTATTAATATTTCTTAATTATATAAATATCTATCTAATGAACTATTTTATGCAACAAAATATATATAATGTAGAACATAAAAGACTATACATATAAAAAATAAAAGATAAGCACCATACAAAAGATATATGATATAAAACATAAAAGANNNAAAATAGACTATTTTGCAAATAGTATAAATGAAAGATGATATTACTAATTTTTTATTAACATAAAACATAATATATTAAAAATATTTTATTTTGGAGTAGGAAATGAAGTAATACATTGGAGCAAAACTCAACTCTATTTTAGAGTTACTCTATTTTGGAGTAGAAAATGGAGTAATACATTGGAGATGTCTAATGCGTAACGGGTAGAAAACAATACACTGATATTACAAAACTAATCTATGCATCCCACATTTTCTCCATACGAATATATAAATATATAATTTTGTAAGTACAAATAGCACATATGTCTTTCAGTCACCTTTTTACATGGCGGTCTACCGAGGTCTAGAACTTCCAAACCCTCCCGTCCAGGCTGGACAAGCAAATCCTCCACCGTATATCTTGCGTATGGTGCATATGAAGGCACACACAAATCTGGAAGAACTGCACCTGCTGGGACAGGCTGAGGTGCAGCCGCTGGAGGAGGAGGTGGAGGCATCTGCGGTGGAGGAGGAGGACTCCAAGAAACTCTCTGAGAAGT
>NC_027756.1:13239704-13240099 GCF_000695525.1 Brassica oleracea var. oleracea | reverse complement strand
TGCGTGATCGGTGTACAGCCCGCCTGGTGCATGAATGTCTCTAGCCCGCTCAGAAATGCGTTCGTCACCCTCCCGTCGGAATCTTTGTGAAAATACATCCAACTCCGTAACTCGTAAATACTACCGCCACCGGCCATTTTTTTCTTAGATTTTGTTTTGAAAATTTTTTTTTTCTGATTTTTTTTTTGTTTTCGTTTGTGTGTTGTGAGGAAGAGAGTTGTGGGAAATGACATATATATAGAAATTTTCGATTTTGGTAGGTGAAATATAACAACGAATTTACAATGAATTTAGGTAAGTTAAAGCACATTGAATACACGTTTTCACCTAAATATAATGGTAACATGTTTCGTTGTAATGTCGATGTAACGGTTACGACGAATTTCTCTTTCCAC
>NC_027756.1:13193086-13239626 GCF_000695525.1 Brassica oleracea var. oleracea | reverse complement strand
CTCGTAAAGACGACGAATTTTGGACTCATCGTAATTTCGTTGTAAACGCCATGTAAATTTACGAGGAAATATTTTCCTCGTAAATCTTCGTTGTTATAGAAACGTTTTCTCGTAGTGAAATGATTAAAATTAACAATTATAAAAGAATTATCCAAAATCTAAAAATATATTTTCAAAAAAAAGATAATTTATATATATTGTGTTGTTATCTGAAATTAAAAAATTAAAAAAAAAGAAAATACATAACTAAATATTAATCAAGTAAAATTCTTACTTTTATAATTGAAAAGAAAATATTGAGTGATTTTAAGATTTATTTCTATATAATGGATATATTATACAAATAAATTAAAAATTTATAATACATAATTTTATTTTAATGAAAACATAAATAATAATTTATCATTATATTCTTTAAATTAGTAACGTATGTATTAATAAGTAATTATAAAATGTTTAAGCTCGTATATGCAGAGTAAACACTTAATTTTATGTAATTTTCGTTTAGAGAGAGAAAGACTCAGGGATTAAAATTTTGATTTTTCAAATTTAAAATGACGTCGTTTTGATTAAGGAATCAAACGACGTATTTTCATCCATCGATTGACACATATTATACTACATGGAAGTTGGTTCACCCTTATTTAATCTTTGATTTGCTAGGGTATTATCTTGCTCTTACCATTTGTTTGGATCCGAGAGGACGTGATCAAAATTATATGAATCAAAATAGGCCATTTTTCTCGACCCATATGGTCACATTATAAACCATTAAGCTATCTTTATATATAAAAGAAGGTTTGGATCCCTCCCAGGTATGCCACATGTGCATCCACGTCATAAATTGGGCTTTTCTGCGCGCGATACGTGTCCTTTGCGCTACGTTTCATTAAAGTGAAATTATAATGTTTCGGGCTTACGGTTGGGCTTGGCGTTGCGCTTCGTCTGCGAATAGATGAAATATTGTGTAACCCTAATTCTATGAAACGAAGAGATGGAGATCATCTCTCACCTTCGATCGACGCCGGTGACTCCTGAGTTTCTCCACGTTATCTGAAACGATACGACTTATTATCTTCAATGCGTTGTTTTGATCTGTGAGGCGATGTATTCGGTATAAATATGTGAGTATTTCTCACCTTGGACTCATCTGCTCTCAGTATCTCTTACAGTATATCCTCTCCGCTCTTTGCATTATTTTCTTTCTGAACGGATCGAGCCAAAACGGACTCCGGCGGCGGATTGCACTCCCCGCAAGAACTGCGGCGACTAGATGGCGGTATAACCGGAAAAAACCGACGGCGAAGAGGATTCGGCAGGAAGTTAAGGAGATGCAAGCAAACCCATCTGACGATTTTATGTCTCTTCCCCTTGAGGTATATCACCATACAGTACTCCCTTTGAGATTTTGGGAGAGATGTTTGATTGAATCTATATTCTAAATGATTGCATATTGGTTGGAAGTTAAAATCAATTCTCTGCTCTTATGGTTGAGATTTGTTTCTCTGCCCTTATAGGTTACAAGCCCTAATGGAGCATTGGGATCAGTAGACTATCCAAAAGACGAGTGACGTACACTAGCCACTAAATCACGAAAGGCACCACCCAAAGTTTGGCTCTCCTGAACATCAAAAACTTATTGATGAGGTATAAACTCTTCTAGACACCCTTCTATGCATAATATTTTGGTTGAGAGTAGATGTTTTATTGGTAATTTGAGCTATTGAGCCAGTCGAGTATAGGATCGCATTTTGTTACCTTAGGAATAGCTTCTGATAATAATGGCTTTTAACCTATACATAAGGTCAAAAATCTTCAGCGTGTAAATGCTTGCATAAACAGGAGTATCAACATTACTCACAGATATTTTTAACTTAAATCACAGCTTTTATTGTTGTGTGTTTCAAAATATATACTGGTACATGTTTCAGTTATTCTCAAACAAATACTGTCTATTATTTTATGTTTTCTTTTAGTGATACGACCTATCTATTATCCATCTTCAATTTTGGAAACAATTTCAGTAATCATGTCTTCTTAATAAGTGCAGATTCATCACTACATCCTTAGCAAAGCAACCGTGGTTTGAAAACATATTCCTCTGGAATAACGGTAGTGGAAGAGCAGCCGCTGCCACTGCCACAGCAGATACCATAGCTTGATGATCAAATAATCGAAGAAGCAGCTGAAGCAGTCAATGTGAGTCCCAGTGCAGGATTGTTAGCAACAGCTGAGGTTGCGGCGAAGGCTTCTGGAAGTGGTATGCAAAGGATGGTCAGAAGAGCAGCTCAGAAACCAGTCGATGACAGACTGTTCACGTGGGCGGCGGTTGGGATCACAATCACAATCTTAATTCTTCTCCTAAAGAAGTTCATAAGATCAAGTGGGTTCGTGGACGAGTCTTGAAGCATGAGGAACCAAACCAGATGTTAAAAAAAGTAATAGCATATCGATGAATGAATATGTGAAATGTCGATAATGCTAAATGGGCTTTGGTGGTTTGATACATGATTTATTAAGTAAATAAAATAGGGTAAATAATTTATGTGTGACATTGTCTTGCTTGCTTATTATTGCGTGTAACCAAGCTAACGACGATATTGTATTTTGTATTTGAATATTATAGATTTTACAAGAATTTGAAATGTGATTATACGTACCGTATGTTCATAACTATTTCTCATCAACACTATGAAGTCGGTGCACTATCTCTAAACTGTTTACTTTATTTATTTATTTTTTTGATAAACCCTATCGGCTGATCCGGTCGGTCCCGGGAGAAACGCACTTAGTGCTACAGAGTGGATTAGCCCGAAAGCGTACCACACTGCCTGACCCGAGTTTGGAATACCTTCCGACTAATGCCAGGGGGTGAACCAATCATCTGTTATGGTCCACCATGTAAACCACTTGGGCCGAAGCCCAAGCCCAGACTGGCCAAGTAGTGATAATTTAGTTTCCAGGGAGAATCGAACCCATGACTGATGTGGGTACACACCAAGCCCCAAAAGATTGCCACTAGGCTACCACCACTTGGTTCTGTTTACTTTATTTAGATTCCAAATTTCTATATATATATATATATATATCCAAGGTCAAACATTCACAAGAATAACATTATAAGAAGTGTTGAACATATATATAGAGATAAGCATAAGCATAAGCATAAGCATAAGCATAATGCATGTATGCGTAGTATGTTTATTTTCTTTGTGAAACAGATTACCTTGGTGTGATCCTCAGAAAGTGATATCATCCTTGTGGTACCTATATAGAAAAAAGAGTTAGACTTTTGACTGCCAAAGAATCATAAACGTTTTTTTATCAAAGAATTTAAATGTCATAAAATGTAAGCCTTAAATTTAGTACTATTTATGCCAAGAACACAGATCAGTGTTGGTTACAAATGTCAGTACTTATGTTCAGCGTACGTAAGGTAAACCCTCTGTTTTCTAGAAGGCGAGAAAACGTACAATATATTTGTTTTTTTCCTTTTTTTTGCAAAAAACAATATTATTCACTGTTGAGAAAAGAGACGTGTGATTCGATTTTAAAAACCTGGGTCTAAACCTAAACCCCTATGTGATTTGATAATAGAAAATAACAACATAAATAGAATTCAAA
Organism: Brassica oleracea var. oleracea; assembly: GCF_000695525.1. NCBI lineage: Eukaryota > Viridiplantae > Streptophyta > Magnoliopsida > Brassicales > Brassicaceae > Brassica > Brassica oleracea. The sequence goes on along the minus strand of NC_027756.1, from coordinate 13,236,002 downwards.
CTGTTAAGATTTCTTTATTTTAGCTAAAAAAATCATTTTTTGTTTTTTTTTTCAAAATCTCAAAAGTGTGTAATGTCTTGGTTAACCTGTAAACTATAAACACTTATTATATTATTTTATATTTTCAAAATATTGGTTAACCTGATTAAAACACGAAAATAAATCGTTAATTATTAGTTGTGTAGTTTAAAGATATAAAAATTCAACATATATAAAAAGTTTTAACTCAATCAAATTATAAAAAAGTCTTCGAACAAAAAAAATGACTTGCAAATTGTTGGTTCTATCATTAAACATTTGTTCAGTTTCATTTACAATACATAAATATTGAAGAAACAATTAATTATATTGCTCCTAACCTTTTTTGTTTTATAAGAGGATTTGAAAATATAAAAAAATGACATGAAAAACATAAAATTATACACAATCGTGAATAAAATATTTTTAATTTAATTTAAGATAACATATTATAAACTTAGAAATCTCTTGAACTATATGTTGCAAAAATTTAAGAGTAGTCTGATAAAAAAATTACTAGAGCTTTATTCTACCTTTAGGAACTTATTTCCATATATATAAACCGGCCTAGAGCATAATTATAATATTTTTCTTTTACCACGTTTATAGATTTTGTTAGTTCTTAAAGTGACGATTTGATCATGTCCCCTCTCAAATTCATTTTTCAGGATCAAATTAAATTATTCGTATTAAATGGATGAATATGTTCTTGAAATGAACATTCTTGCATTCGTGGTACTAATAATGTAACCCCAATAAATAAAAAAATAAAACATCATTTTTCTTGAGATCGTAAAATTGACAATCATTCATAACACAACACAACATCCTAACAAATAAATTTTTTCGAAAACATTCCCAAAAAAAAAAAAAATCCAGCCTGCTAATTAAAATATTCAAACACCACCTAACAAAATCACCTTCTAAACAATAGTGATGGGCTAATTACATGATGTGTCAAATATCCGGGAAAAGGATTCGCTGATGAGATAGATTTATTGTAACTCTCTCGACGATGAGAGAATAATCACCTTGGTTTGGTCTTGGTGAGACATCTGAACAAACGATGGACCCGCTCTCAGAAACAAGTCTCAAGAAAAAGTATTTATGAATAGAGAAATAGACAAGTTAAATAAATCTACCAGATATAATCTCTCATCCAATGAAACCATCCACCTTATTCATATCTTAAGTCATAAACATTATCACACGTATCAATTCCATTCGCAAGTTAACCACACATATAACAAAATATAACAAAAATAGTACAAACCATAATAGATGGAAATTCACATTCCGCGCGTAGCGCGGACCGATTCTAGTTCTGAAATAAAGTATTAAGACAAAACAAACGAATCAGATTCATAAATATGCATACATATATAGTATTGAACCAAACAAATAAAAGCATATATATATAGTATATGAACATGGTAAAATATGCATTGCCCCTCCTTTTAACAGCAGAATTTAGACCACAATAATCAAAAAGGTGTAGCTTAAAGTATTGTCTTTTATTGACTCTTATCATTAGACAAAAGAGTAGATTCCGATGGAGTTGTAATGGTTCATGCATACTTGGACTATTGTGAGAAATGTTTCTCTAAAAGCACATGCTAATTAATTACTTACTAAATTTATTTTCTGGTCTTGCAATGTTTGGTGAGATTTAGAATAAAGGTACAAGGAAAAGATAAATAGAAATAAGCGATGAGACTTATGTTTGAATAATAATAATTTACCTTTTTAACAGGAAAAAAAAGAAAGAAAATTGTATTATATTATTGAGGAAAATGAACTACGTAACATTTTTCTTATAAATTTCTCGATGAAGAGCAATCATGTACAATAATAATGAGTAGCATAATACGTAGGACTATTTTCTCAAATAACTATTTTTAAGTTTTTGTCACAAAAATAGTCTTCAATAAAGAAAATGATTAAAATAATCTTTTTTATTTTGAAAATTTTAATATTAATTTGTGGAGTTTTAATTCTAAACTCTAAGTTTAGATTGGTTAATCCAAAGATATAAATATATTTTTACCATTTACTAAATTTATTTTAATTATTTTCTTTATTAAAAACTACTTTTATACAAAAACTTAAAATGAGTTATCCTAGAAAATTTCTCAAAGTATTGGCATATTTTCTTTTAGCTAGCTTTCTCTAACTACGAATAAAGTCTACAAACTTGTCGTCTGTATGCGACCAAGTTGTTTTATTATTCTCGTTTACTTTTCTTAGTATGATGTATGAGAAGATATATCCATGAAAGAAGAGAGAGAGAGAGAAAGAAAACTTAAAAAAAAAGCTTCAAGACACGGATCTTTCGCCATTTTCGTAAATGGGAGTCACAAGAGAGTCGTAAATGGCAGAACAAATCCCTTACATTCACTTTTGTTGCTCTAAAAATTAATATTATTTCTTATCTCTTTCTTTTTATTTTTTTATATATTATGTTTATAGATGGCAGACATAATACGGAACCAATGATTCTTTTCGTCAAACCAACCAATACTTTTTCTATCCATTTTTTTTTCTTGAAAAAAGAGCATGCTTTTTCTATCCTTGGTGTTTTGAAGGCTATGAAATTGAATCAATTGGTTATGACTTTCGAGAAGGAAGTAAATAATTATAAATAATCTAGACTTCTTGTTTAAACAAAAATAAAATTAGAATAATATAAATTTTCATTATTATTTTTAAGCTTAGAACAGCACCACAGCAGACCGCAATTAATAATTACAAAAAAAATATTTACAAGTATCTATCCATATTTATTTTGTTATTATTAAGATTACACCGCAGTTATCTGGCATGTTTTCATTCGAACCCTAAATTCTCTTCCACGATTTCTTAAATGGAATATTGATAAAAGAGTGATGTGATAAAATTCGGGGTAAGTATTATTTACAGTACAGGTATAAAAATCAACAGGTAACTAACTGACTGCTGGTAATATTTATACTCGGTTGTATATTAATATAATTATGGGGTCACTGCAAGATTTTTATAGAAAATTTATGTATTGAAACGTAACTTGCAAGTGAATGTTAATAATAGAAGGTACTTTAAACTATCCACTTTGTAATTCAAAATAATTCAGAAGAGTTTTAGAACAACAAACTCATTTGTCACATTTATCTTCTTTATGGAATTCTACTCATATAAACTGATTCAGATTGAAATGAAAGTAAACAAATACTAAAGTACGAACTAATATATCCCGCTCATTTCATTTCACTCCGCTAAATTAAATATCCACCATTCCAATGTATAGTAACCGCATGGAAATAGTTGAAACTGAGGCAATCCTTCTTGAGTTTAATCCACTTTGTTCCCATCAAATTTGTAATAAAATAATTTAGAAGTTTTTTCGGAAATTAAATAATTTAGGCAAGATCGGACCATTAATCATATTTGTGGTGTCAAATTTATGCATAACGAATATTCTTGACCTAAACGAACACACATCTCATTCAGTTTCAATCACACGAGGTGTAAGTTAGCAAAATTTATATTGATGAGGTGTTATCACTCTGTAATCTTCTTCTTCCGTCGTTGATTTTTTGTCCTCATTGCCCCCTACAAGTCGTATATATAGTACCTGTATGACTTATCCACTCTTTAAATTTTCTGTTTAATCTTGTATAGCCGTTATATTCAATGACTTAATGTTCCCAAAAAAATAAGAAAGAGCGTAGTTGATTGGTCAGTTTGTTAAATCCTTATTGTCACCCAAAATAATAATACCTTCTGGGAAATTAAAATGATAGTATAAAGTATAAACCCACGTTAGACTAAATAACTAAGAAAACATCAATAAAACAAGAAAGTAGCATTTCGGATGTTTTCGCTTTTTATTAGTTTGAGTTTTGAAACTTTGAAAAGAAAACGTGACCCAAACCACAAGGTTTCTCATTTTCTTCTGCTCTTCTTCTTTTTGATAAAATTTATTGCTCGTGGTAAAAAAGCATTTACAAGGTTATGAAAACTTAAAAATTTACAAGACTAAAAGAGCTAAGCTTTATATTCTTCCTATGTATTTGATGTAGCCATGAACCATCTTTGCATCAGCCCAGCAAGCTCATGACAAGCTTTGTAGCGCAGCGAAGTGATTCTGTTGCGGATTGTCTTGTCGATAGTGCGGATCAGTTGATCTACCGAGCGAAACCCGTGCGATGTCTTTTTTGGTTTCTCTCCTGCCATATGTGGTATATGGAGGTTTGAAAAACCATTTTCAGCAAGATCTGATCAAGTATTTGCAGGTTGTTTGCGTTCACTAGTTGCAGAGAGCTCGTCCAGTCCGGGTCTGTTCTGTTCCCACTGAGTCTGCTTGCCAGCTTGTCCCAAGCTCTGTAGGAGTAGGGACATGCGAAGAAGACATGATCACGCGTTTCATCTCTCTCACCACACAGAACACAGCTCTGCTGTATGCCCCAAGCTCTCATTCTATCACCTGTAGATAATCTATTTCTGACTGCCAACCAGACAATAAATGTGTACCACGGTACTCCTTGAGTGAACCAGACAGCGCGACTCCAAGGTACCGTAGCCTTCTTTTCTCGAATCTGCTCCCAAGTTTTAAGAGAAGAGAACCAGGGCTTGAAGTCATCATCAGAATGCTTCCATAATACCACGTCACTGCCTTGCTGAGCATCTGGTATCGGTTCTCTCTGAATGCGTTCATGCAGTGCGTGATAGTGTCGCCTTCTATGACCTCTAACATTCCACTGCTCGTGAGAAACTGCCTCACAGACTCTAGCATTACGAGGTATGCCTAGATACTGAGTACTGACAGCGCCAGTGATGTCAATAAGTTTTCCAAGCTGCAACCAATTATCAAACCAAAAAAACGCTGACTTCACATCCTTAACCTCCATCCGAATGAATTGATACGCAAGAGGTCGAAGCTTCAGTAACTTTCTCCAAATCCACGATCCATTCCCCTCCTTCTTGACCTCCCAGAACGAGTTTTGCCTTAGAAGATACTTATGTATCCAAGAGACCCATAGTGATCCTGCATTTGATACGATCCTCCATATTAAGCTCAGAGCAAACACCTTAGATGAATATCGCAGCTTTCGAATGCCGAGACCTCCTTCCTCCTTAGGACAGCAGAGACCCTCCCAAGCCACTTTAGCTTTGTGCGTCTGGTTAGGAGAGCCGGACCATAGAAATGCACTGCATAAACTCTGAATCTCCTTCAAGCAAGCTTTAGGTAAGATGAAAGCTTGGCTCCAGAAATTGACAATTCCAGTGATTACTGATTTGATCAGTTGTAAGCGGCCCGCATAGGATAGACATATGTTCTTCCAAGATAACATTCGACCCCTTACCTTATCTATCAGCGGCTCACACTCCTGCTTCGTGAGCGCTTTAGTGGTAAGAGGCATTCCCAGGTACCTCACTGGCAACTTCCCATTCTTGATCCCAATGCGCTCAGCTTCAGCCAACATTGAAGCCATGCTCTTCCCACTCGCAAAGATGGAATACTTTGTAGCGTTTATGTGAAGGCCTGAGATGCGAGCAAACTGATCCATGACTTTTAGGACCCCACGCAAAGATCTACTGGTTCTGTCTGTAAAAACAAGGATGTCGTCTGCGAAGCTGAGGTGAGTGAGCTTCACTTCCCGACACTGTGGGTGATAATCGAAATGCCCCTCTTCTGCTGCTCTATTCAACATCTTGGACAAGACATTGTTGAGGATGACATATAAATATGGAGACAGTGAGCAACCTTGGCGAATGCCCCTTGCACTCGTAAAAAAGCCTTCTAAGCCACCATTGACAGACACTGAGAAGGCTGCTGTTGAGATGCAGACTCTGATCCAATGAATGAACAACGCAGGGAGCCCCATTGCTTTCAATAGTGCGATGATGAATGACCAGTTTACTGTGTCAAACGCCTTGGAGATATCAAATTTGACCGCTGCTCGGATAGAGTGAGAAGTCTTGTGATACCCATTGACCAGCTCCGAGGCAAGTAGCACATTTTCCACCAGTAATCTCCCTTTGATGAACGCACTTTGATTCAGTTCAATTGCTTCCGGAAGAATCATCTTCAGCTTTCGCGATAATATCTTGGAGATTACCTTATACACAAAGTTGCAGCATGCTATTGGCCGGTAGTCTTTCATTGTCTGCGCCTCCACAGTTTTTGGAATGAGAGCGAGGATCGCTGCGTTGATTCCTGTAGGCAAGAAGCCAAATAGAAAGAAAGACTACACTGAAATGATGAAATCCTTTCCTATAACAGGCCATGCTGCCACGAAAAATTCTTTTGTGAAACCATCAGGGCCAGGAACCTTGTCATTTGGCAACGCATGTAGTGCTGAGATGATTTCTTCAGGTGAAACAGGAGCGACAAGATTCGTGGCTGATCCAACATAGCATATGTAGGTCAAGAGGTCTTGCAACAGCGGTAGAGAGTCACTTTCAACTCCCTGATCCTGAACTTGAAGAAACTTCTGAAAATGCAGTACAACTTCACTTTTGATATCTGAAGGGTTGGAGAGGGTTTCACCCGCTTCATTGATGAGAATTGTAATAGCATTTCCAGCTGTTCTCGTCTGGACTGACCGGTGGAAAATTCCAGTATTTTGATCTCCTGCTCCCAGCAACCGAACGCAAGACTTTTGGCGATAGAACTTCTCCTCAGTTCTGACCAGTTTGCTCCATCTATCTGATGCTTCATCTGCAGCAGCACAAGTGGTAGGATTGGGATCTGCAAGCACCAGATTCTGACATCGGCATAAATCCTCAAACGCAAGCTTGGTTCTGTTAGGCAAGTCCCCATAATGCGTCTTGTTTAGAAGTCTCATTTCAAATTTGAGAAGCTTGAGCTTTGCGTGGAATTTGCTCAGAGCTAGGCGAGAATGATGAATTTCCTGAGTTGAGTCCCAAACTCTTCTTACCACAGGGAGGAAATCGGCATGCTCAGTGAGGTAGTTAAAAAACCGGAATGGTTTTTGAGTCTCCGTGTAAGCAACTGAAAGATGCACTACACATCTCGCATGATCGGATATACCTCCTGCCTCAAACCGCGAAGTAGACTGAGGAAAATCCCGAAACCAGGCTGCAATGATCATAAGTCGATCCAGTTTCTTGCCTATAGGATCCTCTGCCCTCTTATTCCACCAGGTGAATAGGGCACCAGTAGAAGCCATGTCCGTTAAGCTGCAATCCCCAACCACTTCCTGAAAATTTCTCATCCCTAACTGCGAAGATCGAGCTCCCCCTCCACGAGAATGCTCACTGGATGAAAGAGTTGTGCTGAAGTCACCCATGACGATCCAAGGTAGATCAAGGTGCTGATAAGCAGCCAGGGTACCTCGCAGATCCTCCCACAGACTCCTCCTTTCAACTTCACAGTTCGAAGCATACACCGTTGTTCTGCTCTTCTTCTCTTGTTGACCTTATCACTAACCAAGCAACCAGTCAATAAACTTGTTCATACACGAGTGACGAGACAGTGTTCTAAGAGATGTTGGTTTCTAGTTGGAAGGAAAATCAAGTTTATTGATAAATTGAATATAAAAAAAATTAATTGGTAAATATCTGGGAAAATTTGGAAAAAATACATTTACATGAGATTTTAATTTGAAAACTACATCATTTTTTTTTAAAACTACACTTTTATATTGTGATAAAAAATATATATATGTAAATTGACTAAACTGTCTGTCCAATCTGAATATTTAAAATCGTTGTAATATATTTTGGTTATCATATTTTTTTAAATACTTAAACTAACAAACTCAATTAAAATAAAATTATTTTATTTTTAATATAATATTATTAATCTGTACACAATATTTTATTAAATCTTTTTACTACACAATATTTTACCAAACTCATTACGCAGAATTTTCATTTGCAATAAAAAGTTTAATAGACATGACAAACAATTTGAGCTAGCCTATAGCAACTACCATTGCGTTCTATTGGAAACAGTGACAAACTGAATGAAGTTTTACTAAATTTTCACGACGCCTTTAGGATGTAAAATAACCAATGCTATCTATATTTCATGGCTTTCTCATCACTAGCTCATTGGTTTCTTTCCATCACCATTATCTTGTAAATCCTATCCAAATAATTTTCGCTTCAATTTAATTCCAAATTATATTTTTGTGCAAATTCAAAATAAGACTTTCATACCAAATTATAATTCTAAAATATCTAAAACACATAATATACTTTATGAGGTCATGCAATAGCTAGCTGCTATCCACAACGGAATATTCATAAAATGATTATATTATATATATACATATATATATATATGCAATGAAACGTAAACATGAATTAAACTGACGTTTTTATATACTGAAATCATGAACATATGTTTATTAATTTTTTTGTTTACATAGTTTTTGTAAAAACTGCTTTATTTGTAAAGGACCTTCAAATATTTCAGAAATTTTATATGTTTGTTATGTTCAGTTATTAACACGTGTTTATCTTATAACAAAAATAATTTCAAATTTAATTTGTTTTTATTTAAGTTCTAAATATAAGTTAGGATAAATATGTCTTTTCACATACACGAAAGTGTAGTTTTCAAAACTAAAAAAATAAAGTATATATTTCAAATTTCAAATCCTAAATAGAGCATTTTTCAAATTATCCCTAAATATTTCATAATATTCGGCTAATTATTATTAGATTAACATATTTTGATGAAAAGTTCACCTAACAATTTTAAACAAACTAGTAAGTTAACATCTAGAGTCTAGCAAGTCATAGACTAAACTAGATGGCTATATTTGGTACGCCGATAAAACTATGATCAAATTCTATAATTTATAAACTATTGTTTGTTAAAAGTCTTACATCTGAACATTTTACTTAATATAAAAGAAGCCGTTTTAAGTTTTCAATCTACTCTATAATATCCTAAATCCTTATTTCTTACAGATTGTTATTTTTTTCAATTCGTATACTCTATCCTTATTTTTCAGATATTCATATAAGATAGTTTTATCCTTATTAAAGATAAGTACTATAATATTTTTTTGAGATTTGAAATATTTATTAACAACTTTTTCATATTTTACTTTCACTTGTATGAAATCAAAGTTTTATATATATTATAATCCATCTTTAACTTATTATAATCATAATTTTAACATTTAACTTTAAAATTCTATATAGAAAAATAATAAAAAGAGTAAGTTTACATCATTATATTCAAATAAGCATATTACATATAGCTTTCTATCAATTAATTTTGGACCCATATAATTGGATATCTAATGGTCAAGTCAGATTTATTTTGGAACTAAAAGGCTACTAATTGTGAATGGTTTTTTTAATGGCAAACGACGACTATCCATTACTCAAACTTGAAGTAGTTTGGAAAACCAGACCGGATTAGAATATCCGTAAACATGAGTTCTCTATGAAAGGATCTTGTGATTTTAGCTAAAAAAAATTCAGAAAACTCATTTTGTCTTCGAGAAATATGACAAATCTTGAAAACTTGGAATCTTGATTGAAGGTTATGTATATCTTCCGGATCTGTTGAGAGGTTTGGTCACCCCAAGTTCTCTAATCATATTAATCAGGTCCATATACTATGTTCCAAAATTCTGACATGTAGAAATGTTTGGCATATTTCTTCGTCGCCCAAGTAAGTGCTTCGAGTTCTGAATGCAGAGTTGATTCTCTTCTTCTTGAGTTTTGCTTTCCTATTAATTGATTATTTTTCGAAGTGCCTTTCCAAACTCAGCCATATCCAGTAAATCGAGATGTGGAAAACCACAATCCATCCACCAAACAGATGTTTTCCAAGCATATTTATGGTTCAATATTACTAGATGTCTGAGCTAAGTTACGATCTGTCTCATTGGCTGAGAACCAAGCTTGACATTCACCTTCCGCAAATCATATCAGTTACATCGGATCCCTATCAATTCCTCTATAAAAATGACGTTATGAACTTTCCATAAATATCAAATTACCCATGAATGTGTTCCTATCCAGATCTGGATCCTCAATATTGCTCTTTCTCCAAAAATATAGTGTATGTTTACATAAATACATGGTCTTGGAAATGTGCTTGGGCTCGTAGGTTTCTTTGATAAGGATCATGTAATGCCGATAGGCATTGAAATATGGCATAGTTGGTTATAGGCATTGAAATATGGCATAGTTGGTTTACATAATTCATATAGCTTACATAATTGAATAGAGTATGAAATACTTTTGAGAAACTCAAAATTCTTCGTACAGTTTGAATCTTAACAATTATTTACAATTTTTACTCAAAAAGAACTAAAACTGCTTTTTGTCAAAAAAAAAAGAACTAAAACTGCATCACCAATGTGGATAACCAGGTTGCTGACTGCATCAAATCTGTGGTCGGAGTCATGTATAGACCTCTTGTATCCTTATCTACACATTTATAATTCAAATAATACAGTGCTAAAAATGTTGAAACATATATGTGTGAAAGGCATCGATAGTAATGGTAAAATACTTGTAAAGCCAAAACTATTGTCCACAAGATTTCTACGTCTTTTAGCAAGAAAAAAAAAAATTCTGCGTCATGCTAACTCGGCCACGTGGGATAGTATCATGTTGGTCAACTCATATCTCATACAGCTCTGCAGATTTCCTTCTCCTTTTTTTTTCTAAAAGAGATTTTCTTCTTCTTTTCAGTAATCCTTTTTTTGAAAAAAATTCAGTGGGACCACTTTTGACATCTTACACGGTTTCATGGCTCCTTCCTCCGTCTTAAATGTGAAAATAGTAAAATACTTTTTTTTTTTTTGACAAAGGGCTTAAAATAGTAAAATACTTCATCTTGCAATTTAATAGCGGCTTAAAATTAAAAAAAATTTGCAACGCATCATGATATTTTTTGGCAATAAGGTTTTTTTTTTTTTTTTGAGCAAGGCAATAAGGTTTATCTGTAGACTTTGTATAGAGAGTTCTCGATCACGAAGAAACCTTTTTAAATATATCTACTAAAACAATCGTCTAACTGAAGAAATAATTGACCTAAATATTTTTATATAAAAAATTTAAAAATGCAAGTAACTATTTGATTTCACACATAATAATATAAATAAATTATTAAATTGGTATAAAATATTCAATAGACTATATACTTTTAGTTTACCAAGCCTGGCTTTGGATAAAAGCTAGGTAAGCATGAATTTAGAGTCTTCGAAAATCTATTTATTTAGGAGCTTATATTAACAAACAAAAGATCAATAGCTCTGGTAGTAACACCTCTTTGGAAAAGTGATTGAAGAAGGTAGTTTCAATTCTCTCCGAGTTTTATGTCTAATTATTCATATTTTTATATTGTTAAACGAAGAGTTGGCATACTTTTAAAAACTTTTAAATTATCTAATAGATATTTAAGGTGTCATAGATTCGGTTTTATTTGGAGAGGATCTGTTTCTGTAAGAAAAATTAATTTAAAATAGTCTAAACGTTGCTCTAGAAAATGTATGTGATTTCGACCTCAAAGTATTTAGGTATTCAAAAAAAAAATAAACCAAGAACTATTATCCAAAATCGTTTTGTGGTTTATGTTCTTATAACTTTGTTTAGAAATAATAATAATTTTTTTTTTTTTTTTTTTTTGATAATCCAGGTATCCGGACCTAAGTCCGACTATCCCACCACGTCCAACCGGAACTGGAGGGTCCTGGCGGCCAAACGGAAACCATGTTAAATCCGCTGTGGCCGGGCCTCGAACTCGTGATGGCGGGCACCTCAGCCGAGGTTCCTATACCACCAGACCACGAAGCCCGGTTAAATATATAATAATAATTTAATAAATGTAATCCAAAAAAAAGAAAAATAACTACTGATTTCTTAATAGATGCATATTAATTTCTAAAATGTTTAGAAATATATAAATAAATGCGTCGTGAATATCCGTGTTCTTATTTTCAGAAAAGCAAAATAATGTTGCTTAAATATGAGAAAATACACTAATGACACATATTGTTGCCTCTTTTATTTATTTATTTTAGAGCAACGGTTGCCCTTTATTAGAGGTAATATTGACGAGAGACGGAGAAAAATGCCAAAAAGATCAGAAGAAAATAAAGATGATTTTATATATCTTTGAGTTAAAAATAAATGTGATTAGATTGAGAATAAAAAGGCATACAAGTCAAAGCCAATGACTCGGTCGTTCCGGTACACAGTCAACATGTAAACCAAAAACTCCAGATCCACGTCTCTTTTGTCGATACGTGGGAGCCCTTAAAGGCTCTTGATTTCGGTTCAAATTATAAAAAAGATCTCTCTGTCTTTGTTCGTGTGTGGACTCAAATTAAATTTACATTTTATTACCTTCTCAAAATTATAAATAAAAATGTCATGTCAGATATGGTGGTGACACGTTTGTTCACCATCTTGTTTTTAATTGATTTTATATCTTTCATGGCATACATTTATTAAAACAAATTCATGCCTTGATTGGTTGGTGATTTATTACACGTAATAACTCTGATTATCTAATCATATAAGAATTAGCAGTAAAATCACATGTCAGCAAAAGGGTAAAACCTAAAACAACAGAAAAACAATGTTGCCAGTATAACCATGTTGCCAATATTTCTAAAGGTGGTATGTCTTTGAGCAGAGCCGGTCCTAGAAGGAAGTGGAGGAAGCGGCTGCTTCCAACCGCTTGTAAAATATCAAATTTAGCGGCCACATTTTACCAACGTTACTCAGTAGCTCAAGTGGTAGTGTTGAGTCTTGAGGTTCCGGAGGTTATGGGTTTGATCCCTCATAACACATATTCGGCCACTTTTTTACGTTTGGTTTCCAGCCCAATAATTTCACGGATCGGTTCTGTCCTTGAGGATGATTGGTAAAAGCTGTGGGTGTTGTACACATCTTTAATTTTCTTCACAGCACTAAAATAAAAACAATTAAGCTTTGATTAATTCTTTTAATCTTACAGTCATATCTATTTTTTATTTTATTTTATGCCTGTAGATAATTAATTTCTAGAACACTCTTTCAACTGCTTTTAAAAATATTTTTTCTCTTTTCTATTTTTTTTTTCACTTGATATTTTATAAAGAAATCAAGCCCAACAAGGCATGGTCCAAACAAACAAACAAAAACAAAGATGCAAAAAGTCCAAACTATACCTAAAAGAACTTTGAGCCTCAAATCTCAAAGAAGAAAATCCATTGGGGAAGAAACAGTCTCAACACCACACGTGTACGGTTGCGTCAGCAAACCAGAAGACACGCGTTCAAGCGAGAAGCCGTCTACTTCCTCCGGCAACAAAGAAGAGGCGCGACCAAAATCCGCCATCGGCGAAGCCGAAATTCGAGAAGAACCAATCAACAGATGGTTCCCATCAAAGTCCATGTCGTTGATCTTAACCAACGAATCTACGCTCCAGAAGAGATTGCAACAGTCTACAATCGATCTAAATCTCCAACTTTCTTACGCGAGAGAAGCACCTCCATCTTTATTGATCCAAATAAGCTTGAAGATGCGTCGACCCTTACCAAGGGGAAGAAATAGAACATGAAGACTCAGATCAAGAGTTGATTGAGCAGATGAAGAGAAAAAGCATAGATCGGGAGCAAAACCGGGACATCCCGGAGAAAAGCCGGCGAAGACGGCGCTGTCGGAGCCACCGCTTCCCAGAGACAAAGCCGGCGTAGGGTATTATGGAAATCACCGCTACCCAGAATCCTAAGTCCGACAGTCGGGAAACATGGCCGGATAGAAACCGGTAAACAAAAAAAGATGAAACGCTTTCTCTCTTCCCTGTGAAAGATGGGAGAGAGAGAGAGAAAGCGTTTCTGCGTTAAACGTTTTAGATGACTTTTTCTCTTTTCTATCACATGTACGCTTCCTTTAATCTACAGTAATATATTTCAATAATATAAATATAATAATATATTTCTTACGTATATAATCCAGAAATATGTTACAATTACTATGTATGAATATAAATACATATATATGGTATATAAATAAAAAAGTTTCATCATACATATACAAATAAAAATTATATATTTTTATATCATAAGCATTTTATAATTTCTACAATAATCAATCAACTTCTAAATTTTATTTTTAAATATTCGTATTTCAATTTTTATATTAATATAATAGAATTTAATCTTAATATAAATATATAATGTTAATATTAACCAATCATGTTTTCTTTTAAAACTCACAGTTAAAATGTTACAGCTACATCACAAAATCCTACGGCATAAATTTTGCATCAAAAATATAAATCCACAGCGGCTGCAAATCAGACCCAAATGTTTTATCAAATTATTAATTAAACTTACTTTCCCCTAAATAATGACTTTGACTAAGAGTATAAAGGTTGCTCTGGTTTATTCTGGGCCTGCATATAAATATTATTATTTTAATCATATTTTTCTTTTTAGAAGGAAAATTAATATAAGCGAAAAACACTCCTTGTTTGTTTATTTTGAAACACATAAACTTTCATTAAATTTAGACTTAAGACCCCACAGACAATAAGTTGTTTAAACAAGACTTGGCCAGGACATTAGCTGGCCCATTAAAATTCCTAGAGACAAAAGATAAAAAGCAGAGGACAAAAGAAGAAGAGAGACCGATGATGTCCATGGGGGTTCTGTGGAGCTCCGATGGTCCTCGTTTTCGATTGAATTCTCTGACGAGCACTTGAGAGTTTGAGCGTATCCAAATGTCAGTGATGTTGAGAGAGGTCGCTTGTAAAAGCGCTTCCCTGAGAGCTAGAGCTTCGGCAAGCAAAGGAGAAGATACATGCAACTGGATCATGGATCCCTGATTGAGTTCAGAGGAGGAAGGAGAGGCGAAAATCCAACTGATACTCGCAGTAGAAGAGTCTGACCTCCAAGCGGCGCATGTATTATAGCGGATTGAGATCGTCATTTATGAAGGGAGCAGAGATAGGATCTGGTGACTGATTGATCTCCCAGAGCTTGAAGATTGAGCTTTTTCCCATTCCCTGGCCAAGAGTAATAGCTTTATTGAAAGGTATGTCAATCTGTTTAGAAAGAGGAGTTGGTTACGAGAACACCAGATTGACCAAAATAGCCAAGGAAGTAAGTTTATGGAGATCCCATAAGGTGAGAGATTCTTTCTTGATTGTAATCCTACAATGAGAGCTTTAATTGAAACGACAAGATTAGGGTCAAAAGGATCGTTCCAGGGTCCAAGCTTCCACACATCTTGAGCGTAGCGGCAATGTCCTAGAGATAACTCCCCTCATTTGGATATTTTCACATGTGGCAAGGCTCTCTTGGACCGCTTTCCATACAAACATCTTAAGCTTAAGAGACGGAGGTATAGACCAGATATTCTTTTTCCAGGCGAATTTTTCCATAGTTGTGATATGATTATAACCATTTATAATCACATTGTTGTTTAAATTAATGTTCAGATCAGTGGTTGAGCTCGAGAGTAATAAAGAGTCGATCGAGATGAGGAGTTATGCATAGAGTAGTAATTGGATTGGACTGAGTAGAAGATACCTGACTTATCTGCATTCCAAATGTAGAAAGCCTGAGCTTCTAGGAGGCTGGGTTGGGAGACTGATTCCTGACGCATCTTTTCTCATGTTCTCTTTCATTATAGCTATGTAAAGCTAAATACAAACCTCTAAATTACCATTTCTTTTATTATGGCAAAATACCAACTATTTTTTGTTTGCTATGTCAATCTAAACACATGTACGTTGTCAGGTGAGCATTTCCAATATATTACTCTGTTTTTTTACTCCAAAAAGGAGTTGAGTTTTACTCCAATGTATTACTTCATTTTTCACTCCAAAAAAATATTCTCAAATGATTCTTTTTTATTTAGTTAATAATTTTTAGTAATACCTTCATCTTATAAAAATTTAATAATTAACCCAACTATTTTATGTTTTGCTCATTAATAAAACAAAATATGGTATCTTATATATTTTAATGAGTTATTGTAATTTTTAATAATAAAAATTATTATTAACTAATGTAATCTTCCCACAGATGATCAACTAATCAACTAATGTATTTCTAATGAACAATGAGATTTGTTATCTTTGATTTTCTTAAATCAAACAAGAAAATTCTGAAATCGTAATTTTTCATCTTCTGTAATTTCAATATCTACGGGTAAAGTTTCTATACCAACTTCAATTGGTGCAATTTTCCTTATTCAAAAGCAAAATTATGCATTAAAAGAACATACATAAGAAAATAAAGTTTTGTTTTCTAATTTGAATTTCGTATAGGATCCAAATGTTTATGCATATATCAAGCTCAACAAGTACACATGTTATCAAAATAAAAATGTTGACCTACAAGATAAACAAACTCATCTATTACGTTTAAATAATATTTCACCAATCTTGGTAGTTCTCAAAGCAATTTACGAGATTATTAAATCACTTATTTTATATTAATTTATTTAATATTATTTATGTTTAGTTTTGATTTTTATTAGTTTATGCCTCTTTTACATAAAATTATTAAATAATTTTTGTGGAATATCATATTTCTTTTCATGTTATTATATCATTTTAAATATTATTTAAGTATAAAATAAAACATTCAAAATTAAAAGGACTATTTCATAAATAAAAAAGTTCAACTCCAAAATGAAGTAATGGGTAAGATTACTTCATAAATAGGGTTGAACTAGGGGTGTGCCCGTGCTTCGAGCGGGATATTATTTTATTGTTGTTAAATAAGATTTTTTGGATGATGTAATTATGTGGTCGTATTTATTTGTTAAGAGCATTATTTGGTGTTTTATTGTGTTGTATAGTAATAAGTGATAGGTTAATATTGTGTTTGTTTTTTCAATAATATGTTGTTGTGTGTATAGTAATACTTATTAGTGGTGAAGTGAGCCTCTGATGTAAAACATATTGAATTTCAATAACTTTGTATTTGTTGATTTTAAGATTAACAATTTCAGCGTTAAAAATTATATTTTTATTTTTTATTTGAATTATTTGAGCATTATTATTTACGATGTTTTGTGTCCTCTCTTCATATTTTGACATTGAGCCGTCACCATCTATGTATTTTGTTTACCTTTTTTGTGTGATGTGCTTCTCACCATCACCAAAAAAATACTCACCTTCGTGTGTTTGTTCTTCCTCAGATTATCTAGTATTTGTTATAGATTGGGTTTATAAGTTCCATGTTGTGCAGTTGTTTCTCACGGTGTTGTACGCTGTTCCGGTCAGTATTGGCTGCTCATCTTCTTATTTAGATTTTTGTTGATGTTAGGAAGTGCATCTCCTTGGATTGGGTCAGAGTTTAGTCGTCTTTGATGTTTTTTTTTTCGTTGTTGGCTTATTGTCGATACCTGCTCGTCTTGGTTTTCAAGATCTGGTTTTTGATCATTTGACTTCTATGATCTCTTTTATAACTCAAAGACGGCTCCAGGTTTTGCTGATTTCGTTAAGTCTATCCTTCCCTCTATGTTCTATCATCTTGTTGCAGGTTTCATCACTGTTCGCGTCTCTGGTGGCTTTGTATTTTGCCATGTTTTCCACTCCTTTTTTAGATAGTGTTTTCTTCTGTGTATGCTCTATAGATTTGGAATGTTGTTTCTAGTCTCAAGTTTGGGCTCTGGTTTCTTGGTGGTTAGCTTCCATTCTCCCTCCTTCGGGATGTATCTCTTTTGCCCCTGCTTCCCTTAGTATAAGTGTGCGGAGTTAGTTTCTGTGAACTTTGGTCTCTTTTATCTAGAGTTTTTTTTATTCTTCGCTGGCATGGGCGTCTTGTATGTGCTTATATAGTTTGTGAGGATTACCTCTTAACTGGTGGTTGTGCTTATGGTGCGTTAGGTATGTGTCTTCTTGCTTTGTGGCGACTTTGCCTTCTATTGATTATTCAACCTCTAATATGCTTTCTTGGTTATTGGCGTTGGTTCTTGATCGCGTTCCTTTGTGTTCAAGAGATGCTTTGTCTCGGAGATTATCTTTCTACCATTTTCTGACATCTGCTTGTTATGGCCAAAACACTCTATGTTAAAGTGAGTTAAGTTAGTTTTTGTTCTTGATCTCGTTTCAGCTCTAAACCTTTATTGAGCTAGTGTGTCTTTGGCATTTTGCTTATTTCTATGATTATAGAGATTTTATGTTTCGGTTATGTGTTGTGCTCTAGTTTATATTTTTAGTTCGGTCAATATTAAAATAAAAATATAATTTGTTATTGAAATAATATAAAATATTTTTAAAAAATAACATAGTGAAAGTTTATGTTATTTTAGTTATCAATAAATTAATTATTTAAAATATATTTATATTACTTTACTTATTTTTTTATTCATTTTGTATTTTTGTAACCAATAAAATAGATTATCAAACTTTAAAAGATGATGGTTAGTGTGAGAAAGATTAGATATTGCACAATTAGAAAATAGTAACCAAATTGTAGTAATCTAAAAGAAGAAGGATATAAAATGTAAAAGAGGAAAAAAAAACACATGTCAACAAACCACCTTTTTTTCATGTCGTAAGAATATATAAAAATACTTTATATATATAAATATATAGTGGAGTTTGAAAATATTTTACTCTAAAATAGAATTCGGAGTAAAAAATAGAATATGATTGAAAATGCGTTAGAAACTTATTTTTTCATATTCTGCTATGGAAGGATTCTTTAATAGTTTTCAACATACATACTTTTTCAAATCACATGTGGTAACCATGATTAACAAAAACAAGTCGGTGGTAGGCAAAAAACATAACAATTTGACTTTAGAGAACGAGTTCTTAATCTAAAAATAAGAAAGTAATTAAGGACGTACTCGTATGACATATTTATTATAGAAAATTCGTCAAAACGAAAATTATACTGTATGTGTTTCTTCTATATAACATGGATGGGACCCAGCCGCACACGGAAGTAAGACCTACGGACCGGCACACCCGGTCTCCAGTCAGATCATAACAAGCCGGGCCGTCAAAGTCGTTGACTCAGTGAGCCTCTCTCTTTTTCTGATTTTATCGTCCAGTTTTCTTATATTTTGAATATAATAATTAATAAATGGGAAAGGAAAAAGAGATAATCACATGGAACGCGCCGTAGTAAACGGGACGGTGGATCAAACTTTTCGTCCTTGTACTTTCTTGATCAAAGGAACTAGTCAATGTACTTTCTTGATCTTTTAAAATATGAAGACCATTGTGCCACGCCGCCACATAACCATTTTCTCGTGATTTTGACATTACAAATAAATTTGATAATATCGGGTCATACCACTCGACCTGGATCTTATATATGGCGCATACAAATTTGGATCTAACTAAGTTTTGGAGTAATTCCAAACAACTATAATATATCTTAAAAATCAAAGAAATACAAATGAAAAATAGACAAAAATATTAATACTATTCATATTAAACATGTAAACTCTTATAAATTTTTCCTTCAAATGTGTATATGAATTTAAATATATGTAGTAAGGGCTTAATAGGTAGGGGTGTCAATTCGGGATGGTCACCTACTAAGCCCGTAAATATTTGAGTTTGGTCCAGCCCCGTCCGAAAATATTTTGAGCATATAATTCAAAGTCCGGTCCGGTCCTTGCAGGGCTATAAGACTTTTCAGATTTTTTGGACTTTTCAAAAAATAATTTGTCATTGTCACTTCAATTATTTTAATACATATGAATTTTCATTAAAAAAATCAGTTTCAACTTTTTGTTTTCAAATATTAAGTGAGTTTAAACTTTTCGTCTTTATTATGTTCTACTTTTTCGTATGTTTTTACGTTTTACTTTTTCGTATGCTTTAAAACATATTATAAACTAACCAAATTTAATAAAGTTTAAATAATAAAATATAAATTAAAACTAAATATATAAGAAAACAAAATTTATGATAAACATGGTCAAACGTTTCTGACTTTGTAAGTTTGAATAGAACATGTTATAAAAGAAGAAGATATATTTGCAAATTTAAAATGTGACATTTGTAGTGATCAACCAATAAGGCGAATTAACAACTTTCATATTTGTGTTATTAGAGTTTGAATCAAAAATATTAAATTAATATATCAATACTAATAATGGTTTTGATTGGAAAAATGATAATATTTAAACGAAAATATAAAATTTTGGGTTTTTGGACCGACCCTAACCTAAATAGGTTTAACCCGAACATCTCAATTTTTTTTGGACTTATAAAACTAAATCCAAATCCAATAATTTTTAGGGACAAATGAACTCAGACTGCGGGCTCCGACCCTAATCGACATGTCTATTTATAGGTGCCTAGCAAATAGACAGTGACTAAAAACTACCTATACCATATTTTAAAATACTGATTTTCCGAAGAATATATTTTTAATTAGATGACCATGGAAATAAAACGGGGTTAGAATCCGGGTGATTTTCGGGTCAGGTCAGGACCCAGCATGACGCAGGATCTGACGTAAATCTTTCATTTTTTTCTCAAAGTCTCCGGAAAATAAAATCAAAGTTTATTTAATTCACAATTTCAAAAAAAATGTGACGAAAGAAGAAGAAAGAGCCGGTCCACGTCCCAAACCCTTTTTATAGGAGAGTCTAATGTTCTGGCAGAAGACTTCACAATCTCTTTCTCTCTCTCTAAACCAAACCAAACAAAAAATCTTTCAACTTTCTCTCTCTCTCTATATATCTTTATAACCATCTTTCTCCTTCGGTTCATCTCGTGATCTTCTTTCTTTTATTTATGGACAGAGGTTGGTCTGGTCTCACTCTTGATTCATCTTCTCTTGATCTCATAAACCCTAACCGTTTCAAGAATAATAACCACCGCCGCTTCTTGAATCCATTGACGATGTCTAGAATGGGCGATGAGGATGACCAAAAGACGAATATGTCCACCGACGGCAGTGAATTCAGGTTTCCCGTAAGTCTCTCCGGTATTCGTGACCGTGAAGATGATGATTCTTCTAGTGGAGTCGGCGGAGAAAACGACCGTGAAGTTCCCGGAGAAGTGGATTTCTTCTCCGACAAGAAGTCTAGGGTTAGTCGGGACGACGTTGACGACGCTGGATTACGGGTTAAGAAAGAGGAACAAGATGATCGAACTGACATAAATGTAAGTTCGAAATTTTCGATAACTCGTATAAAAGAAATATGATTTTTTTTTTTAAATACTCATTAATTATCGTGAATTTATTTTTGAATAGACCGGTTTGAACCTTCGAACCACGGTTAATGCCCGGAGTGATCAATCAGTGATCGACAATGGAGAATCGTCCGAAATGGAAGATAAGCGTGCAAATAATGAGGTAATTTTTCTTAATTTTACGTGTGTTAATTAATACTGTATTATTTGCTTTATAGATGAAAGGAACCGGTTTAATTTGATATTGTAAATTTTTTATGTTAATCTTAGTTGGTTAAGTTACAAGATGAGCTGAAGAAAATGACAATGGAGAATGAAAAGCTAAGAGAATTGCTTACACAAGTGAGCAACAATTACACTTCGCTTCATATGCATCTTGTTTCACTTATGCAACAGCAGCAACAACAACAGAATAAGGTAATTTAATAATAGATTGACTAACCACAAGTGAACGGGATTTACCATAAGTTAATATCGACGAAACTATATGATCTTAGGCATTAGAGGCTGCTGGAAAGCATGAGGAAACGATAGTACCGAGGCAATTTATCGATCTAGGCCCTTTGAGAGCAGCAGGTGAGGCCGAGGATTTGTCAAATTCTTCATCGGAAGATAGGACTCGTTCAGGCGGTTGTTCTGCCGTTGAGAGGCGTAATAACGAGGTTAGGGACGGAAAGAGACTTGGACGTGAAGAAAGCCCTGAAACCGAGTCTAACAAAGTTCAGAAAGTGAATAACAGTAGCCCACCAACGTTTGAACAATCCACAGAAGCTACGATGAGGAAAGCCCGCGTCTCGGTTCGGGCCCGATCGGAAGCTACTATGGTAAGAATTTAGACAATACTCAAAAGTTAAAACGGTAAATTTAATTGACTTACGTCACAAAATGAAACCTATGCTAAAGAGATTAATTATGTTTTTTTTCTTATAGATAAGCGATGGATGTCAATGGAGAAAGTACGGCCAAAAGATGGCAAAAGGCAATCCATGTCCGCGGGCTTATTACCGTTGTACAATGGCCACGGGTTGTCCCGTTCGCAAACAAGTATGTATATTGGTCATCCAAGTTTTGTTTTTAACAATATAAGATTGCATATATAAAGCATAAAAGTAGGAATACGATACTGAATATGTTTGGGGGCAAAGACATGTAAACTATACATAAAAAGAAAAAATACATAAAAAAAAGACATGTAAACTGATCGGTCTATATATTGCCGTTTATGTGTTAAAACTTGGGTTCATTTCCGGTATTTGTATATGTGTGAATTAGAAAAAAGAACATACGAACCGAGTCGGTTTTAGAATCTTGTAAAAGATTTAACCATTAGACAAAAGATTCATAATTAATTAAAATAGAATTTTTGAGTGATTGTCTAAAATGTTTGGTCCGTAATTGTATATTTATAGGTCCAACGTTGTGCGGAAGACAGATCGATTCTAATAACGACCTACGAGGGAAACCATAACCATCCATTGCCCCCAGCTGCAGTGGCGATGGCTTCCACAACCATGGCCGCGGCTAACATGTTACTATCCGGGTCAATGTCTAGTCAAGACGGGATGATGAACCCTACCAATTTACTAGCCAGGGCTGTTCTTCCTTGCTCCACAAGCATGGCTACGATCTCAGCCTCTGCCCCTTTCCCTACAGTCACATTAGACCTCACTCACGCACCTCCGCTTCCTAATGGTTCCTCCCCTTCCACAGCCGCCGCTACCAACAACCACAACTCACTGATGCTGCGCCCGCAACAACAAATGACAAATTTACCTCCAAATATGTTACCTCATGTAATAGGTCAGGCATTGTATAACCAATCCAAATTCTCGGGGCTACAGTTTTCCAGTGGCTCACCGTCGGCAGCACAGTCGCACGCGGTGGCTGATACAATATCAGCACTAACTGCTGATCCGAATTTCACGGCAGCTCTTGCATCCGTTATTTCTTCTATGATCAATGGGTCGAACCACCATGACGGCGAAGGAAACAACAAAAATCAATAGAAACATATATACCACATACAATTTGTTTTGTTTTATATTTTACATTTTCATTTTTTTTTCAACTGGGTTATAAGAAACAGTGAGTTTATTTCATTGATTCACATTTGTTCAATTTCACACAAAACTTCTGGTAAATATACACAATATTTTAATTTTGAACAATATCAGCTATTTATTTAAATTATACTCCCTCGATTTTTTTAATGTACGATCTTTTGAAAAGTTTTTGATGTTTGAATATGTAAGTTGTTTTCATTTTTAGGTAATTTTTAAATTTAAAATGGTGTAGTCAATAGTATTTTGTTTTCAATTTTGTAATTAGTTAGATAATTTTTAGTTTATATTTTAAATGATATTTTTAGATAAAAAGTACGTAAGTTAACTAGCATTGCCTTTAATAATGACATTTTTTTTTGTGTGTATATTATACACGACATGTGGTCGCCGAATACAGAAACCTAATAGTTTGGCTGTACCTTCTAAGATAATGAGATAGCGCCAACAAAGTGTACTACATTATGACACTTACTGAACATTTAATAGAATCTGTATTATACATACTGAATATAACAACTGCAAAGGTCAATAAATGCCGCCATAAAAGTTTGACACGTACGTAATTGCTGTCTTGATATAAACAAAGAAAAACAACTTCCTAGAAACTACGAGTTTAATTGTTTGATCAATAAATCAATAAATCGAGATAGCTAGGTGAGCAGACAATTAGGCATATAAAGAAAATTCCAGATTAATCAATTTCTTCACTTCTATGAACAAAAACATATACTGAAGGAGTGGAGAAAATTTTATAACTTGCGAAAATGAAAAAAAAAATTCGTTTAGATCATCTTCAATCGGTTTCTATATATTTTATGTCGTTTTCCGCGCTACGCGCGGTTAGTTACTTTAACAATATTGCAATTAGTTTTGTTACGTGAACATATATTGAAGAAGTATCATATTGAAAAATGCTCTACTTTTTGTTGATTGAATGTTGTATATAGTTTTAAACATTTTTGTAATAAAATCCTTTCTATTAATTTGCCAAATTACCAAAACTGAGTTTAGAATACAAAAACAGTTCGGATGGTGCCAAAAATTGTTCTTAGTTGTGTTTTCTCTATTGTTATCTTCTGGGCTGAGCTGTAGACAAAACATGTAGCTCTAACTCATGTACTGATACTCTTATTCTTTTTAAGTTGTTGATGATTTTTCTTATTTTGTCAAAGTAAAATGTGTAGTCTATGGTAAAAAAAAGAAATATTTTTCTTGTAATAAAAGTTATTAAATAATATATATAAGTTAAATTTGTATTTATTTTACCTTTATCAATTCTATTAAAATAAAAGTACAAAATTAGATTACCTTTAATTTTCTAATATATTTACACTTTGGTACCATTGATGTATTAACCAAAGCTATATTTATGGATCATTTGCAAGTCCTTAGTTGTATCAGTTGATCCAGTTCACTACGAAGAACTTGATTAAACTGAAATCCACTCACACCATCCTATTATTATTATTGTACTTGATTTAACAAAACTGTATTAAATTACTTTTAGAAAATCTCTATATTATATATATGCTGCCTTTATATGGCAATGTGATGGGGTTTCACTGCAGAACTTGACAGACTGAAAGCCAGGCAAGAGCTCCCTCAGAAACAACATTTGAGTCTTGTAATCAAAATTCGTTTTCACATTTTTATCATACAGATAAAGTTTTGCCAATCGTCTTGAAATATTTACTATACCTCAGATCATCATCATCTTTATCCAAGACACACGGTTAAAGAGATTATCAATAATTTCAAATCTATGTGATTGTGTACGCACATAGATTGTGAGCGGCAATCCTCTCAAGCTCACAACCTATGTGTTAGCCACATAAATTTCAAAAGAAAACCAAACTTCCCAAGAAGCGTACATGAAGCTACAACACAAGTAAGAAATTTTAAGAAAACGTTACCTCGGCATTCGATGAGACATCAGACTGTCCAGAAGTACCATTAGACATATTCATCCCAATTACCGAAGGGATTCCTCATCGCCACTTAATAGCTAGCACTGAATTCAATACACCAAGCTATACAGAAAATGTTTGAAACTTAAGAAAGTTATATCATAAATGACAAAAGTAAAAGTTGTAACTGATACTACTGAGTCAAAGAGATCATCATCACCTTGGCATTTATCTTGAGGAGAACATTAGTGAGATACTCATCTTTTAATTTTACATACTTGGGAGGAGTAATGCACTGATTCACAGTTCCTTCATATCCAAAAGAGTGTATTTTCCAAAGACCTAAATCATTGAGAGATGTTAGTCATATCTTATGAGAAGAGGAAAAAAATATGTAATATATGTTTCAAGTGCTTAGTGTTACCATAAACATCAGAGTTTTCCCTATCCGAGAGTATACAAATAAGGAAAAAATTGAGGCGCTCGGGGTTTTTCGATTCCATATCATTTTTCCAAAAACCGTATGAATTGGAGGTTCTTTTTCATGATAAAATGTTGTTTCATAACTATATTATTGAAGATAGTGATTTGATGTTGAAGTTCCTTCTGGGACCAATTATAGAAAGAAAATTACTTTATTATTGAAGTTCCAACGCCCATTTTCAAGGAAAAGGTCCACTCATTGCCTGCTTTCAGATGTTTTACAAATATAAAGATCATCTGAGACAATAACATTAGTGACATCAAATGTTCTGTAATCAAAATGAAAATGATTATGGGAGACTCAAACCGGATCAAAAACGACAGTCTCGTGCTGAGTAGCCTGGTGTGCCTCCATGGATTGCCCACTTGGATTCGTAAATACCATGACTGGGATGAAGGGGAAGCAAGTTGAGATAGGATTCAACATGGGAAGATCAGATTGTGGATTAGATTAGGGTGAGGATCCGGGGATCCTTCTGGGAATCTTAATCCAATCCAAATTGCTAAGAATACAGAAAAATTTGCAGAAGAAGAAATAGAGATTGTGATGGGATACGATGAGTTTTTGGTTAGAGCGCAGCGTCTTTAGGATTAATATGAAAAAAAAAAAACAAATATAAAGTGATGGAAACTCAAAAGATACTTACAATTATCGATTTAGGTTTTATTTTCATATATATTTTTTTTTCATATTTTGTTTTAAATGACATGGTTCTAGAACAAATTGTGATTGGCTGATTTTTTCCCTATGTGGACACCCTATATATTGAGTATATTTGGCTTTTAGTATTGTAAGATAACACCACGTTGATATAACAAGCTTATATCATTACTTTCCAACGGAAATCTAAAAACAGAAAAAGAAACTTCTTCATTGTATTCTTATGATCTGAATATTTTAAGGAAAATTTGAACAAATAACCAAAAAAAAAATTATATTTTACTAACTAACCAGTTACCATTTTTTTTCTTTCTCTCTCTACTCTTTTACTACTAAACTAATACTTTTCCAATATAGTCATTCAGCAAATTATCCGATATTTTAAATGCTATTTTCTGTATATTTAATTTTTTTTAGAGAAATAATGTTTTTACAACAGCATCATACTTTTATTAGTAATAAGAGGAGTTTACATAATCTTCATGATCAGTTACACAGTTGGGAACATAATGAAGAGAAAATAACGTTTTATGTTTTACAATTATATAATCATCAACTTTTGTAGAAATTTCTTTTTTGAAGAAAAAAAAGAAGGACAGGAAATGTTTTACAATATTTTAAAAAGAACAGAAAACCGTAATTTTCTTTGTTTGTTTAATCAGTTAAATCTGTGGGATTATAATTTATAAAAATAAAGAATAATATCTCAAGCTTTGGGAGGAAACGATTGGCAGAAGTACGTTTTTGACTTTCCGTGCAACTCCAGTTCGACGTGGGGTCATGATTTACCAGTAAGTATTTATTATGTTTAATTTTAAATTGCACCAAAAACTATAATATTGTTTTCATAATTGTTTTGTATGTTTTCTGATCCGAGATGCCTCTCCTGCTCTAAAATATTGTCCTTCACACATGGCATTAGTTGGAAGTCTCGTATAGAATCTTGCAGTTCTTTTTTTGATCTAAAGATAAAACAACTTAAAACAGTTTCATCCACCGAAAGTTCAAAAAACTCTAGTTCGAAGCAAAGTTGGACTGATTTTGTTAACAAAAAGATAGCTGGATTGGCTTTCAATTGTATACTCCTTTTTTGAAGTGACGTTTTGAAGTATTTTACACACAAGTTAAAAAATCATATAAATTTATAAGAAAAATTTGATTCTGTTTTTTTTAAATCATTTATTTTCTAACTAAAAATAACTTACTGATAATACTACACCAATTTTTTTTGTTAAAAAATTACACCAAAAATTTACGAATAATAAAAATGTAGAATATACAATGGTCAACAAAACAATTTTCATTAAAGATGTAAAATATCACATAAAATAAATTTCCAAGTTTTTTTATGTTGACTAGACTTATTAATTAGGAAAAAGTGAAGTCAAGAAAACGATAAAACGTATAACAGTTAGCTTCAAAAAAATGTGCGAGAAACTGTTTGTGAAATGATGATAGAAATTAGTCAGTATATAAAGGAAATGCAAAGTCTTGGGGATAAAAGAAGGTGAGGGGTCGGTGACCTCAGGATTTATAAAGCCGCCCTTTATACTACATTGCTATGTTACCTTTTTTTTTTTTTTTTTAATATCTCATAAGGTTTGCATGAGGTGGAGAAGTCTCTCTTCTCTACGACTTCTGTAAAGTGTAAATGGAGTCGTTGAGACACATGTCTGCATGTGGTCATATTCTTTCTAATCCATTCTTCTTTAGAACTCTTGTAATGGAAGGCATCTAATTGGTTGTTACAATATGGTTATGATTGGAAAAATTTGGAATAATGCCGAGTAAATTTTTTTTTTTTTGATCAAATATAAAGCCGAGTAAATATAAAGGTGAAAACAGAGTTAATATTAAAAGGTGGAAAGATGAAAGAAAAACAAAAAGTAGCGTTAATTGTATTTCTCTTGTCAATTCAAGAGTTATCGTAAACTAGAGAATAAAAACCGTATATTCTTATTATTCTTAAACATAAGGAGCTCTTTATATATAGGAAATTACACCGTCATAAAATAATGGAAAAAGTACAAATCATAAGCCAATAAGCAAAATAAAACTAGGATTTTTTTCTCTCTCTAGGGCCGGCTCTCTCTTTCTCTCTCTCTAGGGCGCCGGCTCTCTCTCTCTAGTATGTGCTGGTTATGGACATCCATAATACGATTTATAACACTCTCCCTTGGATGTCATAACCATACAGAGTTTGTAATATGCTTTGGATGTTGCCTCATTAAAACCTTACCAGGAAAACCCAATGGGACAAAACCATGATGAATGAAAAAGAGTACAACACGTATTACTCTACCTCACTGAAGGTCTTTCAGTCTACGCATCCCAATCTGATGCGTGAGCTTCTTGAACGTGGATGTTAGAAGCGACTTGGTGAATAGATCAGCTGAGTTGTCACTTGAACGCACTTGTACCACTTGGACCTCACTGGCTTTCTACAACTCGTGTGCGTAAAAAAGAACTTAGGCAGGATGTGTTTCGTCCTGTCTCCTTTGATGTAACTGTCCTTAAGCTGAGCTATGCATGCGGCATTGTCCTCGTACATGATGGTCGGTGCGTCTTTCCCTTCGGACATCCCACAATCAACTCGAATGTGTTGGGTCATGGACCGCAACCAGACACACTCGCGGCTGGCCTCATGAATGGCCAATATCTCCGAATGGTTGGATGATGTGGCAGCGATCGTTTGCTTCATGGAACGCCATGATATGCCTGTACCACCGTGTGTAAAGATATAGCCTGTCTGTGATCGAGCATTGTGTGGATCCGAGAGATAACATGCATCAGCAAAACCAACTAATACTTCTTTGTGTTGGTTAGTATAAAATAAACCCAAGTCTTTCGTTCCTTGTAGGTAACAAAGAATATGTTTAATCCCGTTCCAGTGCCTTTGGGTCGGACAATAGCTAAACCTAGACAGTAGGTTCACGGCAAAACATATGTCTGGCCAAGTGTGGCTGGCGAGATACATTAAAGCTCATATGGCACTGAGATATGGCACTTCGGGACCAAGGACTTCTTCACCGTCCTTCTTAGGGCCGAATGGATCTGTGTCCAGACCAAGAGGCCTCACGACCATGAGGCTAGACAATGGGTGAGACTCGGCCATATTAAAACGTTTGAGTACTTTTTCTGTATATGCCATTTGATGCACAAGGATTCCATCTCTAATGTACTCAAGCTGTAATCTCAAACAAAACTTTGTTTTTCCTAAATCTTTCATCTCGAATTCTTTCTTAAGATATTCAACTGTTTGGAAGATTTTTCCAGAGGTTCCTAGGATATTCAAGTCATCAACATATACTGCTATGATCACAAAGCCTTTGTCGAATTTCTTTATGAATATACATGGGCTGATCGGATCATTCTTATAGCCCTCTTTCACTAGGTACTCACTTAGTCTATTGTACCACATTCGACCTGATTGTTTCAATCCATAAAGTGATTTGTTCAACTTTATACAATGTTGTTCTCGAGAACTCGTTTTGTTTTTCAATTCAATACCCTCTGGTAACTTCATGTATATCTCATTATCCAGTGGACCATATAAGTATGCAGTTACTACATTCATTAACCGCAAGTCTAATTTCTCTCTTATAGCCAGACTTATTAGGAATCTAAAAGTAGTAGCATCCACCACAGGGGAGTATATCTCCTCATAGTCTATTGCAACAAGCCGTGCTTTATATCTCACGATTTCACCATGTTCGTTTCTTTTCCTCACAAAGACCCATTTGTATCCAACTGGTTTGATATCATAAGGAGTCCGGATTATTGGACCAAAGACATCTCTTTTCTTACAAGAATTTAACTCCACGCTTATAGTTTCTTTCCATTTAATCCAATCTGACCGTTGAGTGCACTCTAAGATAGACGTGGGTTCATGATCTTCGTTTATATCCATGATTTCAAGTGCTACTTTGTATGCAAATATATCATCAATGTCGATATTCTTTCTGTTCCATTGTATCCCAGACAAGACATAATTGATTGAGATCTCATTATTATCAGGACTTTCAGTACCTTGAAGCTTGGTGTCCCAAGCATCATTATTAGGCACATCAAGGCCGGCCGCGTCTAGGGCCATAGGTTCGGCCGCGGCTATGTCTCGGGTTTTAGGTTCGGCCACGGTCATGTATAGGGTTTCGGCCTCGGATTCAGCACCTTTCTTTGTTTTTCGAGGATTCTTATCTTTGGAACCTATTGGTCTACCACGTTTCAGACGTGTTCTAGACTCTGTAGCAACTTGATTGTGTCCCTCTTGAACATCAATACGAATTGGTGCATTAGCAGCTGGTATATATGACTTTGTTACTCTCTTTGGGTCAGCAAAGGAATCTGACAGTTGATTAGCTAGCTTTTGTAAATGTATTATCTTTTGGACTTCTAAATCACATTCTTGAGTCCGAGGATCTTGCCAAGATAAGGATGTTTGATTCCATGTAATTTCTTTTACCAGCTTATTATTATCTCCCCTAATGTTGGATGTTCGGATTCATCAAAGTGACAATCCGCATACCTGGCCTTAAATAAATCACCCGTAGTTGGCTCAAGGTACTTAATAATCGTGGGAGAATCATATCCAACATATATCCCCATCCTCCTTTGAGGTCCCATCTTTGTTCTCTGTGGTGGAGAAATTGGAACATAAACGGTACAGTCAAATGTCTTAAGATAGGATATGTCTGGCTCATGACCCGTAAGCAATTTGATGGAAAATATTTATGTTCACTAGATGGCCTGATGCGTATGAGTTCAGCCGCGTGTAGCACGGCGTGTCCCCAAGCAGAAACCGGAAGTCTCGACCTCATAAGCAATGGTCGAGCTATTAGCTGTATGCGTTTTATAAATGATTCGGCTAAGCCGTTTTGAGTATGTACATGTGCCACGGAGTGTTCCACAGTTACCCCCATAGACATACAATAATCATTAAACGCTTGGGACGTGAATTCACCAGCATTATCAAGAAGTATAGTCTTTAAAGGAAAATCTGGAAAATGAGCTCGTAATCGAATTATCTGAGCAAGCAACCTCGCAAACGCCAAGTTGCGGGTCGACAGGAGACAAACATGCGACCATCTTGTGGACGCATCAATGATGACCATGAAATATCTAAACGTCCCACAAGGTGGGTGTATCGGTCCACAGATGTCTCCTTGTATTCTTTCCAGAAAGTTTATCGTTTCCTTAGTCACTTTAACTGGTGATGGCCTAACGACGAGTTTCCCTCGTGAACATGCTACACACGTTATGTGCTTAGGAACAACTCGTTTCTCTTTCAGTGTATGGCCATTAGTGTTCGAGATCGATTTACACATCATGGTCGAACCGGGATGGCCAAGCCGGTCGTGCCATAGAGTGAAATTTTCGATTGCTATTTTATTAAATGTGGCATTGGCCTCAATCATACTGACTTTGGTATGGTAAAGACCAGTAGAGAGTGCATGTATAGATTCTAATACTTTCTTATTGCCTTTGGCGATTTTAATGATATGAAGGAACTCTTTATTTCCTTCGCCCTTAGTCTCAATATGAAAACCATTCATTTGAATGTCTTTAAAACTCAATAGGCTTCTCTTTGAGCTGGGTGAATATAATGCATCTGATATTTCAAGATGGGTACCCATAGGCAACATAATTTTAGCCTGGCCGTGACCCTCTATGAGACTAGCTATACCCGCAATTGTGGAGATGTTGGCGTTTAGGAGTCCTACATGTCTTAGCCCAATGATTGCCCATACAACATCTATGGCATACTGATTTGGTCGCGTTTTGTGGCTTAAAAGAAGTACCACGGCCTCGGCCATGACCTCGGCCAAACGAGTTTCCTTGGCCACGGCCATAAGAGTTATAGTTGCCTCGGCCTCGACCAAAAGAATTTCGGCCATGACCACGTCCTTGCCATCTTCCACGGCCACGGCCGTGTTGGCTATTGCTCTGGACGTGATTCGATTCTTTCTTAGGCTCTACAGCCGCATGTGCCTCAGGTAATGGAGTTGATCCAGGAGGTCTCATTTCACTGTTTCTCATCAACAGTTCATTGTTTTGCTCAACGAGCAATAGATAAGAAATCAGATTAACATAAGTCGTGAAGCCCTTCTTACGGTACTGTTGTTGTAACAACACATTGCTTGTATGGAAGGTGGAAAAGGTTTTCTCAGGCATATCCTTATCCGTTATATCCTCACCACACAGTTTCAATTTCGAAACAATCTTAAATAGGGTTGAGTTATACTCGTCCACGGACTTATAGTTCTGGATCCTGAGATTCCTCCAATCATACATAGCATTTGGTAAGATCACCGTCTCCGGTGATCATATCTTGCTTTCAATTCTGTCCAAAGGTCTAATGGATTCTCAATGGTCAGATACTGATCTTTAAGACTCTCAGTTAGATGATGGCGAATGATCAAGAAGGCTCTGTATCTATCTTTCTCACTAGCATCATTCTCCTCGGTGATACACTCACCGAGTCCCTTGGATTTCAGGATGATCTTAGCATCAAGTGCTCATTGCAAGTAATTATCTCCAGAGAGATTTAGGGCAGCAAAATCCAAGTTGTTGATTTTCGACATCTGAAATCATATATTTTATATTTTAGATCTTTAATGTGTTCATGCGGATATGATGCAATCAGTTCATATGGTAATGATGCAAACAAGCCTCATGGCCGAAACAAGATATGTTCAAGCTTAGCATTCGGTTTCTATATGTTCATGCGGTTATATTATGCAATCCTAGCATACTGATTCTAAGTGTTCATTATGTAATTGCAATCAAACAATCAAGCTAGCATCAAGGGATTCATTCAATCGGATCATATATTCTAAGTGATTCAATTAGGTTTCAATTTCAATTCAGCATACGGTTCTAGCATATGGTTTCAATCTAAGAAAATATTCGGTCGGTTTTATTAATCAATCAATCAAGTTCAAGTACGGATTTAGCAAGCCTAGCATACGGGTTCTATGTGATCATATTCAATTTCAAAACATTCAATCAGATCAAGCAATCAATCAATTTCGATTTCAAGTATTAGTTAGGGTTTGGATTGAACATGTCTTAGCATTAAGGTTTTAGATTTCATGCATAGTATGCGATATGCATACATGCGGTTAGGGTTTATGGTTTTTAGGATTTCGATTTTAGCATGTAGAACATGATTAGGGTTTATCATAACATGATTAGGGTTTAAGGTTTTAAGGTTTCGATTTTAGATCATTAGGTTTTCGATTAGGGTTTCAAAGATTACCTTAACCTCAAATCGGGTTGAATGGACCACCAACTAGAGAAGGTCGTGAATTGGACGTTGCTGAGGCTGAGTCGCGAATGGATTGCTTGCTGAGATCGTCGCGAGCTGGAACTGATCGGGTCGCGAATCGAGCTGCTATCGGGTCGCGAACGAGGATCGGTATCGTCTGTCGCAAACTGGCTGGTTGCTGAGATCGGGAACGCGAACGAGCTGAGTATCGAGCTGAGTATCGGGTCGCGAACTGGATGTGATCGAGTCGCGAGCTGGAACAAACTAAGATCGGGATGAAGGTTCACGATCGGGGGTTCTCGCCGGTAAGGATTATCGCCGAGGGAATTATGGTTTTTGAGTCGGGTCGTTTAGCTTAGGGTTTTAGAGAATCGTGTTGATAACGTGTTGTGAAACTAGAGAATAAAAACTGTATATTCTTATTATTCTTAAACATAATGAACCTTTTATATATTGGGAGGGAATTACACTGTCATAGAATAATGAAAAGAGTACAAATCATAAACCAATAAGGAAAAGGAAACTAGGATTTTTTTCTCTCTCTAGCCGCTGGCTTTCTCTCTCTCTAGCCGCCGGCTTTCTCTCTCTCTCTAAGGCGCCGGCTCTCTCTCTCTAGTATGACTGGTTATGGACATCCATAATATGATTTATAGCAAGAATAACATTTTTACTATTTTTTCCACTTTATCAATAGTACACAGAGTAAAACTAAAATAGTAATAGTCAATCTGATTGAGGTGAACTTGAAATATAATTGTTTTATTCCAAAATATTTACTCCAATAGACTATACAATCACACCCTATAGCTAGTAAAACAATTAGATATATTTCATCGAAAGAAGAGGATATATGATAGTATATGATGTCGTTGACAACTAGGAGCCGTTTTATGCAATTCTATCATTTTAAATTTCAATGCAGTATTGATGCATAAATTTTGAAATGTCAACCAGATCAAATCGGTCTAGGCCACTGTTGACTGGATTCAAAATTTTGGATGTTTGGAACTAACACATTTTAGTATATATAAATTTGATATGAAGTGTATGTTTTACCCAACTACCTGTAAATAGTATTAAAAAAAATTAATTATTCATGAATGAAAACACGCTCTATGATACGTTAGCTTTATTAAAAAAAATTGGAAGGAGAGATGGTAATATGGACTATGTTCTGCGGGTCTGGTCTATTAAGACATGTGGCGGGGCGGGTTTGGTCATGCAAAATATAGGCCCATTTTTATGGATCTTGCGGGTGTGATCCGCACGGTATTGGGCTATTTTGGGACAGACCGAATTTAATTTGCGGGAAAATGGGTTCTTGTCGGATTGTGTTACTTGCATTGAGAATCTTCTTTCTTGGTTCTTTTTATTCGGTTTCACTTACGCGGCGTTTGGCGATTGCATGTTTTTCACTTTCTTCTCTTCTTCTTCGATCAAAATGATCACAACTGTTAGTCCATTAAGTTTCTTCTTCCCTTTCAGTCATGACTCTTCTTGTCGTTGTTTGTTTTTCATTTCTTCTCTTCACCGAAAAGAGAGAGGCGACCACAGCTCAACATCTTCCTTCTCTACACAGTAGATCGACATGCATGGACACATGCATATATTTCATTCTTCTCAATGGACACGATTTCAGAGTTCAACTTAAAACACTGTAGGTAACTGTCTGATTGACCTCTCATCTTTATATTATATGCATTTCTAGGGAAAGGAAAATGAGAACTTTCACCGGGATGAAAAGGATTACTTTCGACTTCAAACAAGAGTTTCGAGGAATCATACGGTATGATAAAGTCATGACTACTCTTATTTGATGATTTAAAATGATAGCTGTTAAGTCTCGGTTGATTCATGGTATTCAGGGACGACTTAGATAGGGGCGAACGGTGCGACCGCCTCGGGCCCAATCCGTTGTCCCCCTATTTCTTAATAGATAAGAGCCCGATATTTTTAAAAAATACATGTATTTTTATATTAAAAATAAGAAAAGGGATCCAAATTTTTTTTATATTTTATTTCCATAGATTTGTTTTAAGAAAATACTTCTGGTATTTTGGAAAAAAAAAACATATATCTATCAGATTCTGTAAAGAAAAATAATAGTTTGGAAATTTAAATTTTTTTCTGCCCCAGAGCCCATGACACCATTGAGCCGGCCTGATGGTATTAAGTATCAATTGATTGTTTTAGTATGAGCTGTTTTGTTTTAAACATTGTTTGTTTAACTGAAGAAACCAGTGCTTATAACAAACCAGTTTCTGTGTCCAAATGTTTAGAGCTAATGACAAATCCAGTTTTGCTCACCGAACAAGTATAAAATATATATTCTGAGTGAAAAATATGCACACGATTCATGCATGGTAATAGAATTTCTGATGTATGTTTCTCTGTCCATAATAAGTGACCATGTTGTCTTCTCTGTCTGAATCTGATAATGTTGTTTGACGTGTGCAGGTATGATGAACCGACGTCCCGCGGGCCGACCGCTAAGGCCTATGCAATAGGCGGGGCGGGAATGTTCAGTTAAAACAATCAAAGTTTAAAAAAGAACAGCTCATACTAAAACAATCAACTGATACTTAGAGCATGTTTATCCCTATCACCCCTAATGGGTTTCTTAATGATTGTTTAATTAATAAAAGTAACCTAAAAACTTTAGTTAAGAAATTTTAGTTTAGTTAATGGGAGTTTCT
This sequence comes from Brassica oleracea var. oleracea, assembly GCF_000695525.1. NCBI lineage: Eukaryota > Viridiplantae > Streptophyta > Magnoliopsida > Brassicales > Brassicaceae > Brassica > Brassica oleracea. The sequence goes on along the minus strand of NC_027756.1, from coordinate 13,199,813 downwards.
TAATTAAAGGTTCTTAAAAAAAAATTTAAAGATAAAATTTATTTATAAAATTATTAAAAATTTAAGAACAAGAGGAAATACGATTTAAGAACAAGAGGAAAATGGGACTGTGTGAATACAAAGCTTGAATGAGACTTTGGGATCATCTCCAAAGCTTGAATGTTACAAAATGAAACTTTCTTCAATCCAAATGAGAAGTACTACACACATAAAAGTCATCAATAGATAGGATCTCTATAACTTGAACCAACAAATCAAACAAAAAGCTAGTCCAAAACTACCTAGTTGACTACTAAAAGGTAATGCAAACAAGGATCATCTATGTCGACAACCAAACAATGACAAGATGAAAAACGTATATGAGTAGATAATGGAGCATGGAATAGAATTTAAACTAGATTATCACGGGTATTTACATGAAACATATATATCACACCTTAATCTCGTTGTGGGGTGTCTTCTGTCTCGTTGGTTTCGCGGCTTGAACTCCCCTCTGTGACGGTGTAGTTTTGTCCAACATAGATGATACGTCGGACTCTTCTTGGCATGTACTTAGCACGGTGTGAACAGATGGCGTTTTGAGAGCTTCATCTCTTCCCGTGGCCTGAACTTGTGAAGGGAAGGGAGTGTAAGGCTGTTGAATCAACACCATCGTCGTGGAGAGAGTATATTCATTCTGGCAAAAGGGAGTCAGCGAACAAGGTAACAAGTAAATCTTTGATGATGATCAGTAGCTAATAAACTTACAACTTTGAGAGTATTGGTGAGTCTAACTAAAAATCTATGACGAGGACTTGGGGAGCAATTCAAAACTTTACGTAGCAAACCCAAGAATCTTTACCTGTAAAGCCAATGATGCATCAAGCAAAGCATAAGGATGAGCTTTCAGTACCACTTTATTATCACCTCTAGTTCCCTATTCAGTCAAATCTGGAAATACAGCATCCAACCAATCAATTGCCTGACTGGAGTTGCTAACAGCTATCGATTTGGGTGACTTATTAGCATCATTATCAATTCCCATTTGTATATACTGTTGCAAAGTACATACAAAGCAACTTATTAGTCAAACAAAACCATAAAAAAGATGAGACATGGCAAAGTACTAAACATTTATAAAGGTTTGGCATCAGTGAGGCCTCAGCGTGAACAAACTATAGTGATCTACTTGCTTGCCTCACTCTCTTTCAGCAGCCAAAAAACTTGGCTCGATCCCGAGTCAGCAAAGCCCGCAACAATCATTCTTTTCCCTTGCTGCAGTGATGTACTTGCTTGCCTCACATTCTACAAATAGGCAACAAAAATTAAGTAAAAAAGAGCAATCAACCAATAGCATTGATGGTACTAAGTAGTAGATAAGCTTACACGTTCAACAGAATCGAGAGCGCTCTACTCTTCACATCCTTCATACGATCATCACCTTTGTTTTACTCGCCGGTCTTATCGGAAGCGCTCTACTCTTCACATCCTTCATACGATCAGCCGACGACGCGCTCTTCCTCTGCTCCACCGCAAGCGCCAAAAGCCGATCGGTGGCCGCAGCAGCTGATTACTCAGCGACACCGATCCAGCTCCAAGCCATCGTCAACTACGCGACCTCCACCATAACCCCACAGCAAAACATCCACGAGATCTCGATCTCCTTCAACGTCTTGAAAGAGCTAGCTCCGATCAACTTCCTCGTCTTCGGGAAGAATGGCGGCGATTTACTCGGCAGCGGTTTTGGCTAGGAATAGGAAGAAGCCTGGAGTCACTCACGAAGAACACGGCGTTAACCAGAGAGTTGAGAAAACTTTGGACGGAGAAGACGAAGAAACAAAAAAGAGAAAACAAAAGAAAAAAAAAATAATAATAAATTCTTGTGCCCTTTCTTATTGACATGTGGTGAAAAACCTCACTTCAAAACCTGTCCCAAACAACCTTAGTTAAGGATTGGTAAGCCTATCTTTATTTTGTTTTGATTTAATTAAATGAGTTATTTTGCTTAAAAACTCACTTAGGATCCAGCGATAAACATTGTCTTAATACCATAAATCAATCGAGACTTATAACAGCTATATAATCATTATTTAAAACATCAAATAAGAGTAGCCATTACTTTATCATAAAATATGATTCCTCGAAGGTCTTCTTTCTCGATCCCGGTGACAGTTCTATTTTTCCTTTCCCTAAATAAGCATGCAATCAAAAGTTTAGAAGTCAATCCGACAGTTACATGCAGAGTTTTAAGTTTAACTCAAAAATCATGTTCACTGAGAGGAATAAAAAAAAAAAAATAATATATATATATATATATATAGTTGGTGTGTAAATTTTTTCTTAAAATCTAACTTATATTTAAAAATAAATTTCATTAAATATTATACATTTTACTATTTTCTTACTAATATTTAATATATATTTGATATATATTAAATCAATTTGTATAAAACTAAGAAAAATGCTATAACATTGTATAATTATCAAAATTTTAGTCTAAACAATATTTATAAAATTTGTAGGTATATAAAAAACTAATGATCTTACGATTAGATATTTAAATTTTTAAAAAATTGTAGAAATTTTTGAAAGTTTTAGTAATACAAATTGTATAATTACACAAAATAATAATATTTCGAAATTTGAAATGTTATATATGAATATATTTATTTTATAGATGATGTATGAGCTATTACCATATTTAAGAAAAGTTTACCAAAAAGAAATATCAATATTAAATGTAATATATGAATTATTACCATATTCTAATAAGTTTGCCAAAAATATAAATCAACATTAAATAAAATTATCTATGTCATATTTTTCCGGAAGCCATGTCATCAATTTCAGTAGTCATGTCATATTTGTTTTGTGAAATTGACTGTAGAGAGGACATGTGGCAAAATCACTTCGCAAATATAGTCTAGGAGATATATATATGTGTGTGTGTGTGTCTACTGTGTAGAGATGGAAGATGATCTGCTGTCGCCACTCTTGCCAGTGAAGATAATAAATAAAGAACAAACGAAGACAACAACAAGAAGAAGAGTCGTGATTGAAAGGGAAGAAGAAACTTAGAAAACTAACAGTTGTGATCAAAATGAAGAAGAAGAAATGAAAGTGAAGAACATTTTCAATCGCCAGACTCGTCGCTCTACTTCTTCTCGGTGAAAGTGAAACCGAAGAGACAGAACCAAGAAAGAAGATTCTCGGTGCAAGTAACACAATCCGACAAGAACCCATTTTGCCCGCAAACTAAATTCTGCATGTCCCGCAATAGCCTAATATCGTGCGGATCACACACGCAAGGCCCACAAATAATGGGACTAGATTTTTTCTGACCAGTCCCACCCCGCCACAAGTCTTAATGGGACAGGGTCTATGGAACAGATCACATATTGTCATCTCTATACTACTAGGTGCCTACCCATAAGCAGAAGTTGCCCTTGAATGTGCATCAAAGGAGGAACCCCAGGCAGCAATCCGCGGACCCATAGGAGGGGCAGAGCGGAGGAGGGTCTGTGAATGCGGTATACGAGCCTTTCCAACATAAGCACTTATACCACTGGGCTCACCTACACCCCTTGAGGTTATTCAAGTCGACTTGGTCAGCTTTGAGCTGTCGAGTAAGAAGTGACGGGCCTTTGGAAACCCGAGAAAAGCGGGGGAGTACTCTATACAGTGCGTTCTATCATGAACCTATATTAAACGACTAACAATGTTATAGATTAACTAAATGTTTTAAAGTTAATCTATCTCTATTATATAAAGAAGAGTTTCTCTTCTTCCTCCTTCTGCCACGTCATCAATTCGTTGAACCTGAGCGCGCCATGTGTCCTACTTCACCTATCCGCTCCGTTTCATTAAGGTGTACATCGTTTGGAATTTTCTTTTATTAATACAGAAGACTTTTATGCTATTTTCAAATTAGGCCCACAATTTATTAGGGTATCTTCGTTGGGGATGTCTATTCTACGCCTCTGTAACCGTTTCAGTTTTGATCAAACATTGTTTTTTTTCGCCAGAACTTTGTAACTGAAGAAGTTGATTTCAGCCTTCACTTCCATCAATTAATTATTAGAGATTAACAATGGAATTCATTGGCATCAAACCATGAATTCTTCATCCTTCTAGTTTCCTTCAAGTCTTAACTATTTTCATACACTATTTATATGGAGCTGAAGAGGATGGCTATGTGCATCAAATCATCACTGTCTTCTATTATACCTAAGAACCTGCAAGCAGGTTACAACATGGCGAATCCTCAACTGCTTCTTTCTGAGTTGGCTGGTCGGTACAAGAAAACCAGACCTGTCTCCTCCTCAGTTCTTGGGAAGCAATTAATGTGAGGGAGAGCTTACGGGGATTGATATATTTTGGTTGATGAGAAGGTATGTTATCTACACTAAATCTGTTCGTTCACAAACCCAGTAATGAAAAACTGAAAATAATGTGTGACTGTGTTTTATTGGGATGTGTAGTCTACTCTGATCCAGGGATCTATGAGCTGAGTTGATTTGATTTGACAAGGAGTAATCAGTACTTCAAGCTCACCACATCACCGTCTCTATTAGATTCAAGCAACATTCCACCATGATCTATATTGCAGAAACCATTAATCCATTCCCAACGGAGGTCTTCATGTTCCGCGATTAGGATGAGATGGTGGTACTAGCGAACACAGACACATACTTACCAGGTCAGGTTGTGAACTTTACCTCGATATTGGTTGGGTTAAATGCATTGGTTTGACGATGGAATGTTTTACTTACACACGGTTTCACCTCATATTGATCGGATTAAATGGATTGGTTTGACGATGCGAATGTTTTACTTATTCCTGGTTTCATATTAGATATTGTTGGTGAAGTTTTGCTATAAACAGTGGAATTCATGATTTTTTATGATTTCTAAAATAATAACATCGAACCAATCTTCAGGGACCCGACTGTTTTTGTAAGTGTGTTGACAGGCTCGCAATTCGCAACTCTACCAACGTGAATCCTAAGCTGGTTGAAGGTATTGGTTTTCCCTGACTAACTTTAATCAGCTTCAGAACGTGCTACCTAAAGTTTTAGTTTTTGATTTCCTAACAAGTCGTGTCTTCCTAAACGCTACATTAGGCACATATTTCTACTTCGACACAGAGAGTGGCGCTGGCCAGAGCATTTTTGAAGCGCAAAATCTAAATTTTCCAACTTTATCTTTTAACCAAAATCCTTTCTCCTAGTTAAATTTTTTGATTGAAACAAGAAATTTTCCCAATATGTCTCATCTTCCTCAAGTTCAAAGGTGTAATAATTTAAAGTTGCTGGCATCTTGGTTTCTATTTTCTAGGCTTGGTCACTGAGAAACCTTTTCGGCCCTCACTTAACTTTTTTTTTAAAACATGTACAGAAGGTTATCATCTATTAGTTATTCCAAAGACAAAAACATGCAGGTCCAACAAAAGTAAAAATCAAAAGTCTACCTTCTTAGCTAAGAAACTAGATATCACGTGTGATAGCAAAAACAAAATCGGAGCTACCAAATATATTAGTACGAAAACAAACTTCTGATTCCTTTGTGACCAAGCAAATAATAATTAATGTTCTAACGTTCTAACCTCGGTCCTTTCATCAACATTAAAAAGTTACACAATGCATTTAGTAAGTACTTATAGTTAAATATGATGGTGATCACAGGGAAATACATTACGTCCACATAGGAGGTGCTTGGTCCTTGACGGATCACCCGCAGTACAAGAAAACACAACTATAGCGACGAAAATTAACGAGGAAAATTAATCCTCGTAAATTTACGTTGACTTTACGAGTATCTTACGAGAAAATTTAAAATCAACGTTAATTCATTGTAAAATAACGACGAAACGATTCCCTCGTAAAAACGATGTAACATAACGTGGATTTTACGAGGAAAAATGGTTTCCTCGTAAACTCGACGTAACAGTAGCGTCTACTTTACGAGGAAATATTTTACGTTTACTTAACGACAAAATTTCGAGTCCACCAACTTTGTAGTTGTAACACGTTTTTTGTTTCGGCTACCTAACTAAATTTCGTCGTAAATTCCTAGTAAAATTTCAACTACTAGATTCGAAAATTTTCTATAAATATGGACGTTTGAACATCATTTTGAACACACCAACAAGAAAAAAAAATAAAAACGTGAAAGAAAAAAAAATGTCGGGCTCCGGGAATATTTTTGAGTTGCGGAGGTAGATGTATATGCACATAGATGCTAATGGAAGAGTGACGAAAGAATATCTCGAAGGGCTGGAGACATTTATGCATCAAGCAGATTCCACACCGCTCGCCCAAGAAAGCGGTAAGATGTTCTGTCCTTGTCGGAAATGCAACAATTCGAAATTGGCAAATCGTGAAAATGTTTGGAAGCATTTAATAAATAGAGGTTTCACGCCAAATTACTATATCTGGTTTCAACATGGAGAATGTTATAATTATGAGAATGAAGCTAGTAGTAGTAATAGCAATTTTCAGGAAGAACCGGTTGATCATCATTTGCATAATGAACATAGTTACCATCAGGAGGAGCAGCTGGTAGATTATGATAGAGTTCATGATATGGTAGCTGATGCATTCGTAGCTCATGATGAAGATGAAGAACCTAACATATATGCAAAAACAGTTTTATGAAATGTTAGATGCTGCGAATCAGCCATTTTACAGTGGTTGTAAAGAAGGTCTCTCTAAATTGCCGTTGGCTGCTAGAATGATGAATATTAAAA